>NC_132815.1:22045738-22388238 GCF_048594095.1 Paramormyrops kingsleyae
TTAAATTGGCAAGAAACACCAGAATAGAATTGGTACCATAAACATGCTGCAGTATAATGTCTGGACAATATGATGGTTTGATACTGCCCAAGCCTAGATCAGAGCCAGGGAAACAACAGCCGCAAATATTTATGTATTTTCTGTCTGCAGAAAAGCAAAACATGAATATAAAAAGTAGCCAGACATACTGCTTGTAATATTGCGGTGATACGTTTATGATATGAATATGGAATGGAGGAGGGATCTAACTGGACAAGACAATGGAAGTGTCCTTCTAAACATAGGTTTCATGAAGGAGAGTCTGTCCCAACTCTTAGCTGTCATTCAGTCTGTTAACAATTAATTTAATTTTAATTAACTGATCTGCCACCCCTCTGCAATGAAAAAAGTGCCAATACCCCCTTTGGAAGATTCCATGTGGCGGCTTTAGCGCAGCCAGGGGGAGGGAACCCACTGGGGCTCCATGTCCAACTTGTCGATCAGCCTCAGCAGCTCCTGCAAGGCTTTCTCCTGCTCCGTCATGACGATGGTGGCATCAAACAGGTGCCCGAAGTTCTGCTCCATGTCCCGGGCCTTGTCGATGATGTCCTTTAGCTCCTCTGGCTGGACAGAGGAGAAGCATGAGCAACAGTTAGCAGTTGAGGGTGAAGAGAGGAGCAGAAGAACATGGAAAACAAAGCTTATAAACAACGACCTCCAACATAATCTCCCACAAGCTCTCAGATCAGAGTAAAACCAAAATACAGGCTGCACAGATTCTTTGTTGTTAAGACGTGTTATTTTTAATCTCTACTGGAAAGAAACCAAATTCTTGGGTACCTTCGGGTTCCTGCCCTGCTTGGCCAGGAGGGCGCGCAAGCGCTCCTGAGATGGAGGGGCGATGAAGATCACGTAGGGTTTCAGTTCTGGGCAGCGCAGCACTTTCAGGGACTGGATAAGATACAGGAAGAATGTCAAAGGCACCACAGTTGCAGATCCTGGCATTTTACAACAACGATAAAAACCTGCACCAGGCAAGGAAAACATTTCTGAAGCCACGATAAGAAAGACTAAGCAAGAGAAAGGGAAGGGCTTGGCCTTGACGGAGAGGGCCGTTTCTTACAACCCTCCTTCCGTTACCTTAGTGTGTGGAGACAGCAGGCAGATCTTCCCCACGTTGATCACCTGCCGGACAGAGTCGGTGCTTGTGCCGTACAGGTTCTTCTCAAACTCCCCCGACTCGAGAAACTTGCCCAACGCGGCGTCCGCCTCAAAGGCCTGCCGGGACACGAAGTGGTACTCCCGCCCGCTGACCTCGAGCTCCCGTCGGGGGCGTGTGGTGTCTGCGTTACGGGAACGGGGCAAAAGTATCATGGCCACAGTGCCAACAAATCACACTGCCTTTCAAGATGATGGCTAAAAAAACTACAGTACTACAGCAGTCATTTTTCTTCCAGACCCCGCAGTATGTGAAAATGAGTAATAGTGTTGTTGCTTAAATAATAGAAATTCAATTTGCGCAACATCTATGTACTGGAAACATTTTGCATATTTTATGTATTTTTTTCCATGACCGCAAAGAGCTCCACTCATGAGCTCTTTGAGAAATGTGTGTATGTGTGTGTGTGTGTGTCTATATATATATATATTTAGTTGAATCGTGGGCATGTTTTATTAATTAGTTCCCACCATATATTAAAATGTGGTCACGATATACATAATTTTTATGGGTATGTCATGAGAGGGGCTCTGTACAAAACAATTATTAAATAAAAATGAATGAATTAATGAAAACAGTGTGCAATTTATGCAATTTCTTTCATTTTTACATATGGCAAATAATTTAAAGAAAATCGTACTTGAGGATTTATGTGTAAAATTGTTTTTTTTTTTTTTTGAACCCACTGTACTTTGATTTCACACAAATCCACAGGGAACACATGAACTCATACAATGAAAGGGATGCTGAGAGCACATTGTCAGCTGCCTCAGGACCTCTGACCTTCACACTCGTGACCTCTAGTGATCTTACGTGGAACAGCACCACCAAATCTCTCTGGCTCGTTGGACAGCAGTCGCTGTCGCAGCTCGATCTGGCCACAATTTGGAGGACCGATCAGGGCAATGGGGCGCTTGTGGCTGGTCGGTTGGTGGAACAGTGACATCTCCTCGTAGGTCAGGATCTCCTCATTGACGTACTCTGGCAGGGGAAACGTGTGAGCTTTAGACTGGAGAATCGCATGGCACTGTAAACACTTCTGACTTCTTCTGGATTCTGTGAATGTGAGTGTGGATGGGTGAATGTGAGGCATAACTGTAAAGCGCTTTGGTACTCGTAAGAGTAGTAAAAAGCGCTATATAAATGCAGTCCATTTACCATTTACCATTCCAGAACATCCATGGTCACAACACGTCTAGCTTGCAAAAGGAATGCCGCAAGTAACAATGACCTTTTCTTCTTCCTTATGTGGTGAATTCCAGCTCCGCTTTTTCAACTACTGGCAGTGGCACTCCCAAATATTTATAAATGATGCATGAGAAATACGCCAGAATAAAACACAGACAGACTAATGGAACCGGGAAGACACTGAATGAGTATGGAGGGCTCTGTCCTGAAGAACAGGGCCTTCCACCCCCCCTGTGTGTTTGGAGACATAGCAGTCCAGGCAGCAGGTTCCCTGGTTACGGAGGCATTCCAGTGGAGGGGGGATGGTGACAGATTGACACAAGACAGTGTAGGGATGGATGAGACTGATGGAAGCTGTGGTACCACAGAAATATAGCTTCCACATGCTTGGCCTGTTCGTCTATAAGTACAAGTCTCAGGTACGTAAGACAAGGTGCCCTTTGAAACGTGGAGACCATCAACCTTTGGTTTATAGAGTGTGTTATTACACAGAATGCCTAGGTGAGAGGAAGCAGAGCTCACCTCCGATCTTGTGGGCACTGTAGATCACCTTCTTTCTCTTCTTCTTGTTCTTCTTTGCACACCAGAGCTTTTCTGAAAGACCCAACAAATAAAATAAATCACCACCTCAAGGAAACAGTATTCACTTTCCTCCAAAGCAAAGCCAGAAACACCCCGAGAGGCACGGTGGTGTCTCACCTGGATGCTCTGAATCCCTATCCACCCCTATCGTTCGCTTAATAGCCTCCCGTTGCTGCTGGAAGGATCTCCCTGCACGGAGAGACCGACTCCGAATGAGTGCGGGCGAAGGCCCGGGTTCTGTGTGCCCATCGGCCCCCATATGCCACCCATCTGCCACAGGGTCGGCCCCAGCCCCACCCTACCCGGGACTAAGCCTGCGAGCGGCTGGTTCTCCTCGTCCCCATCCCGGTAGGCCTGCCACCAGCAGGGGTCGTCCTGGCTGATGATGTGCAGGATGTCTCCTTTCTGGAAGGAGAGCCCCAGCTCACGGCAGGGCACGTAGGGGTCGTCGGACGGGTCGTAGTCGAAATAAGCTTTCACGTGCACCTAGACATGGGGGGTGAAGGACAGCGCAATGCTTTGATCCTCATAGACATGCTGACGGCAGTGGAAAAAGGGGGTTCTTACCACAGAATCCTGATGGGGTGGGGGTTTGTTCTGTGTGCTGGGGATCAGGACGAAGGTCAGGGGGCCATGCATATCCGCCTGGGGATGGGAAGCCACATCATGTAGGATCCACGGGTTAATGCCTGGGAAGATTCCTAGCAAATGGCTCCCCTAAGGTTTGCACAAACCAGCGCACCAGGATGTCAAAGACCTCGTTGACGTCCCTGCCACGGATCTCCACGCCATTGATCTCCAAGATCTCGTCCCCCTCGAGCAGCAGGCCGCTCCTCTCGGCTTCCCCGCCCCTCATGACGCGGCTAATGACCACGCTGTCCAGCTCGTTACGCACCGTCACGCCCTAAAGGCCCACAGCATGGTCCTCATTGGTAAGTTCCATTTTGGTACTGTCACTTCACATAACATTCCTCATATTCTGTTCATTAGACTGAAGGTACTATATAAGGGTGTTGTACACATGTGCGAGAGAAGGTCATTCGTAATGACAGTTTATATTGAAGTTTATTTGGTTAATGTAAATTTGCATGTGTTATATGTTTTATCAACTTTAACACCATTGCTCACACTATCAGGGTCACCACGATACAGCTTTCATCTCACCAGGGGAACGTTCTTTGACTTCTCCAGATGCACCAGCTTGATGGTCTCCCCCCAGTAGTGCGTCAAAGTTTCGTCGGGCACCTCCGGGGGCAGCCCGGGTCCTGGATGCATCTCCTGTTCGGCCACGCTGTCATGGGCCAGCATCAGCGCCTGGGGGTCGGGGAAGGGAGGCCGCCAATTCAGGAGGAATTCTTCATCGCAGAACTTGGTATAATTCACAACTACTTCAAAAGCGAACTAGCCAAGGTACCACCAAGTCACCGAAAGAGGCGCACATCACATACCATGTCATTCCTCCCCTTTGCTCTCAAACAGTGTCAGATAGTGTGTGGTGTCCTGGTGGGAAAACGCAATGAACTCCAACAGATCAGGAAATGCAGAATAGCACTGCCTGTCTCTACAACTCAACAGTGCACGGTATTTCTCCAGCCCACGCCTCTGAATGCAAAAGGCATCTCATACTGGTCTTCAAGGTACAGGTCTTTGTACAGCTTCTTACCTCATAGACCTTTGCTGTCAGCTGAGAAACATGACAGCAGGCACCCAGCCAAGTCAGATACAGTGCCATGTCTGGACCAATGTTACTGTGGACTGGTTCTGCTCTTGATCCGTGAGACACTAAGCTTTCATATGGACTTAAATACTCACATAATCTCTCAGCCAATTAGCAGTTCAGAGGCTCCAAGATCAACACTTTGCATAGTAAATGTTCCTGCTGCACAGATCTCAAACCTAACGGCAAAAGCAGTTCTCTAGACCTGCTGGCGAGCATTTGACACTGTCGCCGTGGCTTCAGAGCATTGGTCTGTCTCCCAGCCAACACACATGGCTGGTCTATGCCGAGATGGAGCAGAGTGTCTGTACGGGTACCTGTGGGATATTCCTCCCTCTGTCCTAAAGTTGTCTCACAGGCTGCCCCCCCCCCCCACCCCCCCATGCTGATTTTGGTATAATAGGATTGGAGAGGAGAACAGGCTCAGTGTGTCAAAGGGGACGCTACACGCTCATTTAGCCTGACAGAGATCTGCCATGTTACCCCCCCCCCAACCCCCCCGGGGGCCTGTACTTCATACTCTGTACGATGTGCTGGCAACGAACAGCATAGCACAGCAGAGGACAGCACCAGGCTGCTCACTATGGCTACATTAGCGCCGCGCTAAGGTGAACTACGACAAATAAATACAAGCACATGTTTCCGTCCACTATCCAACAACATACAGTTCAGTCTCTTCACTAATATTTTACCTGTATTCTCCCAAGTTTGAATGATAAGACAAAGTTATTTGATTTGAACTTTAAAAGGAACTGCTCATCATGTGTGTATATACAGATATTCCTCGTCTAACGTCCGCATTACATTCTGTAATAAAGGACGTTAAACAATTTGGCCGTGAATATTGCCACAGTCACTTAGAAAGATTCGGCTACTCTGCCCTGCCGTAGAGTAAGATGCCTTTAATTACTGTATGAAGCAGTTTAGATACTTTACAGATAATGCTGTATTTCAAACTGTGTGGATTATTAAAGCACAATATCAAAACATTTAGTACAATGCATTACTGTACAATAATTCTTCTTATCTTTTTATCTTGTATAAAACACAAAACACTTACCATACATAGTAAACATGAAACCTTTTCCGTGCATAGTAAACACAGGTATTAATCAATAAGTAAAATGTGGTCAACTAGAGTTCATTACAGGACATTATATGTCATGCAGCGCTGTACAGTGTCTTTGTTGACTGACAATGCTAGCTACCGCCTGCTCGTGCATTTTAAAAAACAGCAGCTGTTACGTCTGGCATTAAAACACATATATAATCTTTATTGTAAGTTTTTAAGGCACAGCCGTTAATGTGAATGGACATTGATCGAATGGATGTTACATGGGGGATACCTGTACCCTGTGAAGGGCTGGCATTCCTTGCCTGGTGTACCCCTGTCTTATACCCTATTATGCCTGGCACAGGATCCAGGCCCCCACGATTCTGCGCTTAATAAGTGTTTGTAACATAAGTGTTTCCTGCATAATATTAAAAGCATTTTAAAAATACACCATTCTTCCATCTGTATAAAAAGTTACATCCCAAGGCAAACTACTGCTTTTCGGGCGCAGATTTTTAAGAAGTGTCTTCAGAACAGATGGCACGGACAGCCTGTGACAGCCATACCGGCTCAGCACCAGCAGGGGTCGCTATTGAGGCTGCGTTTACCTGCAGGTTTGGTGACTTCAGGAGGGCATTCAGCTCCAAGCCCTCCACCTGCTGGCTGGACTGAAGCATGGTCTGCACCTGGGGCAGTAACACAAGTATCAGGACACCAGGAGAACCCCCCCCCCCCCAGCCCTTCATCTCTCCCTAATCCATTCATCATCATAATCAGTCTGGTTGACAAATTAGAGTGTTTTTAATCTAGACAATCATTACTCTTTGAGTCTGAATAGCTCCCCAGTGCAGGTCCAGCTTCTTTTCAGTAACAGTTAGATTTCATGGTAAAAGTGGCTTGACATTTATTTGGAGGTTTGCCAGCATGTAAATAACAACATAAAAACATCACCTTACATTATACAAAAACACTTAGGCTTATTATGCTGGCATGAGGTCACATGACGGGCTGTGATCAAACAGTGCCGGCTTCCCTCTTCATTTGCCCTCCATTAGGGCTGTGAGTTCACGTCGCGACGTAACCGCAGTTTGGGCTGAGGCCTACAGGGTCGGTGGGAGGTTGGGTTTAAAATCTAGGTCTCTATGGAGATAAGGAGGACCCCCCCCCCCCAGATGCACTTCTCCATTGGCCTGTGCTATAATAGAACAAGGCGTCATTATCCACAGGAATGCAGATACCCCAGTGGTGACCGTGTATGAGGGCTTGAGTTTTATGAACAAGCTGCTGAATGCAGCAACTGGAATGAAGGTGGTTACCAACTCATTAGCATAAGACCAAACAGAGGGAGGAGCCTGGCCGTGCAGCCGGGAGGGGGGGGGGCAGGTGTGGGGGAATCACCACCTCAACTACACATATGCAAAAAGATAATCTGCTGGAAGCACATGCTCGTTAAATATTAAAACACTCTAAATGCTAAAGGAAAAAACTCGTTAATGAGGATTCCTGTTTACGCTGACCTCTCAGGGCCAGAGCTCTCTAATTACACCACCCAAGGCTCCCACTAACAAGATTGAGTAGGCTGGCCACCAGCCCACCCTCCACCCCCCCCCCCCCCCGAATGACAGGGTGTTGTTCAGAAACCCTGTGAGCTGTGGGATTTTCTATTTCTGTCCAGGATTTTCTTCCCTTTCTCATGGCAGAAATGCCACATCCCCTTCCCAAATACCTCTGCTAAGAGGTATAACGAACCCCGCAGAGACCTGTGACCTTAAAGGTGGGCATGTGTTTGAGAAAGCAAGTGTGTGTGCGAGTGTGAGGATTGGATGAAGGACACATCATCCTCCAGTACTGTGACCTCCAACCCCACGCTCCAGCTCTGGAACATCAGTCAAGCATTCCTTTCCTGTGTGCAGCTTACCTCCTGCACCAGGTCCTGGGCCTGGGCTGTGAGTGGGATGGGCATTCCCAAGCTGCTTGTATGCAGAGCCACGGTGTTGTGGACCTGCACAGCTTTCTGGAAGTCAGCCTTCTGCAGGAGAGCCAGCACCAGCTGCACGTCCTGCTGGCTCTGTGTGTCGTCTAGGCATTGCTGCACCTGCTTCAGAGACGTCAGCAGCTCGTCCAGCTCTGACGGAATGAGCGGAGTCAGAGCATGGCCCAGCAAACAGGAGGAGACCTGATATCACTGCTCACAAACCTCACCAGACTGCAGCAGTTACAACACAGGTGATGTAAAGCCCAGAAATTCTTAGAAAATGCTTTTCTTTGCCTACTATCCAGTAGCCTCCTATGGCGCTTTTCCACTGCCACCAAGAACCGAGCCGTAGCACGAACTGACGGTTTTCCATTAGGAAGTATGAGAGCTGTACCTGAGCCGTAACCATGCCGACATGGTCCTGCTTACTAGCAGGGCTGAAAGGTGACCAAACCGAGCTGTTTGCATCACCACCATCTGATTGGTCGAAATGCATGGAGAAACCAATGTTCTGCGTATGGACTATCTGAAGGAAAAAGCGTATATTCAATATTCATTATTAGTAGTATCACACATTGCGATGTATTGAGGCATATCCAATAAATCAGGACTTGAAGATTTCGATCCTCCTACTTAAAAAAGTACTATAGAACAGTTGAATGGATTCATAATGCAAATTTATGCAAGAAAACGCAACATGTTTTCCACTAGCGTCTAATGCTAACATAACACAGCGATTCTCACAGACAGTTATAGCATAAATTAGCACACTGTAAAAAAATAATTGCACATAGTAAATCATGATGTACACCATGTGAACAGTAAATAAGCATCTCTTTGGTTTTACGTTACTGTCACTCTCTAAACCCGGGAAAGTCTTTACCAAACCGATCCTGCTGAAGTGAAAAACCGACGCAAGCTGGATCTATGCTGTAACCAGTGTCTCTTTGTGGTATGCCTCAGGTACGGGTCGGTCCCTGTATGCCAGTGGAAAAGTGCCACTAGATAATCTAGTCATTAAGTTTTGTGGTCTGCAACCTTTGATGGCGTGAGCACAAAATGCTCACGGCATCTAATTTCTGGGATTTTTGTGTTGACATTTCAGGCATTTTTAGGTGCCAAAACCAAAAAGTCCAGGAAAAAGAGGAAATATGGTCACACTACTAAGTGTAAACCACCACCATACCACGGCTAATATAAACTTATGCATGTAGGGACTGAGAAACACAGACTTCTGTATAATTACTGATGCTCTGCACCTGTTTATCTATATGTAAGGTGGCTTACAAAGGAGGAAAGGATAAATCACCAGAGTAACACAAAGAAAAAAATCACAATGCCTTCCTTTTCTGGTCAGTTTTGTGTGTTGCTCTGTGTACAGGGCGTTGGGTGTTTTCACATCCATGTTCCTCCCCAATTAACACTGTTCTGGAAGCTTCCCCCCCTCCACCACGCACAGTACGCTCACCCAGTGGTGCTGCGAAAGCTCCTGGATCCTGGGTCCCCTTCTTAGCTCCGGTGTGCCCCTCTAAGGCATCGAAGGTGGGATTGTCGATGCCGACCTTGGGCTTTTGGGAGAGCTTCCTCAGTCTAACTGAGGCATTGAGCTCCAGTTCCTGCATAGGCCTCTCTGCCTCCCCTCTCCTCCTCAGCTCCTCCTGGGGGCACTTTATCTTCTCCAGTTGAGTGCCGTGCCATGTGGGCAGGGTCCCCAGATCCTCGGGACAGTCAATCCCCACTTCGCTGTCCCACCCCAGCTCATGCCAGCCCTTGACCCTACCCCTGCTGTTCTCATTACCCACAGGTCTGTCTGTCACGTGCCGGTTGATGTGCACCGTGGTCATCCGTCCTCCCTGGCCTGATCCCGAAGACGCTGTGTTTGGTAGCTGCTATGAGCAGCTATTTCCGAAGCACCTCTGGGGGGCAGCCATGATTCTCCAGCTCAAGGAAAGGCTCCTGTTTGAAACGGGCAGCACCCCTGCGATAAACAGAACCTTAAATGTAGCTTTGCTAGAGTATCAGAGGCACGGTGTCACTCCTAACATTGTAGGAAGTCTGAAGGCATAACACAGCAAGTGTAAATAATTGCCCTGATGTCACACTCCCTCAATACCAAGCTTTTCTCGATGGAACTGCTGTTCCCCCCAGCACCCCGACAAAGAAACAGCAAGGAACAAGACTGACCCTGTGAGTCAACAGAAGCTAAACCAGCTGCATTCAGCAGAGGCAAGTGGTAACCAAGAGAGCTGGAGGAGTAGACCTGGGGGGGGGGGGGGGGGGGGGGCACACGGGAAGCCAGGGAGGCAGTCAAAGGATTACTGTAAATCTCCCTCCCCCCTGCCAAATCAGACAGAATTTTGCAGCACAGTCATGTGAGTCAAATCTCAGTTATTGTATACACCCCCCCCCCCCCCCTTGCAGACACAGACACACTATCCTAGTCATAAGATAAAGGGAAAATTAGCTGTTGGTAAGTTTAACTGATGTTCTCAAGTCCTTCTTATGGATGTGATGCAGAGCATGGCCAGCCTAACATGCCCATCTCCAGGCCACTGCATCCCCCCCCACCCAACACCCAGCCAGGGCAGGCGGACCCCTGCTCCTCTCCCAGCATGGAGTCAATGGTCTACGAAATAAATGCTGGAGCATTCAGTCCAGACTCTGAAAACCCCCGCATTCCTCTCTCCCTTTCATTTCCTTTATTCCTTCGATGGCTCCTCCCACTCCCACCCCCCATCCTGTAAAGGATTCAAAGCCTCCCCCCCCCCAAATTGTGTTTTTGTTTAGGTCATCAGTGTAGTGCGTCCTGCTCGGTTTCCAACTTTGAGGGACCTGACTCTCATTCCAACAGAGTCAGTGATTCTAACCACATTAAACATAACGAGGACATGATCCCATCATGTGACTTACTCACTAGCTGTGTTGGGACCTGTCCTTAAATTTATTGCATCACAGGTGCCCTCAGTTGTAACATGTTATTTATTTAGAAGACGCTTGTACCCAAAGCGACGTACGACTGAGTAGGCAGGGTTGGCCGGACCCCGGAGCCCCTGGGGGTTAGGGGCCCTGCTGAGGGGCCCACTGGTGAATTCACCCTGCTGACTCACGGATTTGAAATGGTGACTTTCTGATCACAGGCGCAGTGTCCCGACACGCTGAGCCACACACCACACTCCCGTTTTTTGGCATGCACCCCCAGCAACGCCAAGCAAGGGCAGCACCATCTTAGGCCGGCCAAGCCTGAGCTCTTTCCTCCACCCCCCCGCTTCCTCATTCTAAAGCAGCTTAAATGAAGGGTACGTCACCAGAACAGCAGCTCCAAGCTGCACAATGGCAGCATGACCTCCAGCGGCCCCCGTCTCAGATTCATTCATCGCTCTGATTACTCAAAGCGGAATGATTGTGGTCCTGCTGCAAGCTACAGAAGTGATGAACCTCCACCAGGCCATGGTGGGGTGACAGTAGTGGTGGTGATGGCGCTTTTTGGTACCAAGAGAGCAGAATGCCCAACCCTCCTAGGTCAAATTTGAGTCAAGGAAGACTTGAAATCATAAAATAGATGCGACTGCTTTGGTCTGAAAACAGCTGCTTTAAAACTAATAAGCGCAAACAAAAATGCTTTATTTGCTCTTTGCAAGCTGCTTTAGACATTGGAATGATTTTCTTTGCTGACCGCATCTTGCTTTCCATAGCTTGGGGGTCACAGTGCAGGGTCAGCTAATGTGCAGCACTCAAAAGACAGGGGAACAATGAGACAATCCTGGGGGGGGCGGCTGTTTTTTGTGTGTATGGGCCTGTCATGGACAGCATGAAGGACGTGAAGAGAGGGGAAGAACATCCACCAATCACCGGGGCGGGAAACTCTAGGGGGATCCCGGCAGAAAGTGCACCACCTGCCCCCCATCACGGGGCTAACAAGATAATTATGTCTGGCACTCTCTCTCTCTCTCCCCTCACCCCACCACCACCACCACCACCACCACCACCAAAACCTACCTCATGGGATTTTTGTTACACATAAAGACACAGGGCTGAAAAACACCAAGGCAGCAACAGAGCCATCGGTCACCCAGGGCTTAAGCCAGGGGTGTCCAACTCCAGTCCTGGGGGGCCGGGACCCTGTGTAGCTTAGTTCTTTCCCTGTTCCACCATAAATGATTCAGCTCAACAGCTGCGTGGTAATTAGCACAAGGAGTTGAATCAGGTGTGTTAAATCAGGGGAAACCCAAAAATGTGCAGGGCTCCGGCCCCCCAGGACTGGAGTTGGGCACCCCAGGCTTAAGCAATGCTTGAGTGCCTGCTGAGTGCAGCTGCTACCACCGGGGGGCACTGGTGTACAGCAAGGACATCCTCCTTTTGAATAACGGCTGTCTGCTATGGCTGGGGAAAGAGGAGAAACGCAAAGGCGCCTCGCAAAAAAACATTTTTTAAAAATCATACTTAATCTAGCTCTGCATTCTGGACCAAGAAGCTGGGGAAGGAGGCTATAAAACTAACAACCAGTGTCCCCTAGGGCTGGAAATACTGAGTGATTAGCCCCAGATTTTATTACACTCACAATACATAAGACACTCAGTTCACCATTCAACTTTGCTTCATAAGTTCAGACTGATGAAGGTTCAGTTCAGCTTCTGATTTATTCTTAAGTATAAACTTGTGCGTCAGTGTCCACTATAAATATCAGAACGACCTTCACTTCATAAATGCCAGACATTTCATTACTGGCATCATTTATGAATTATTCCTAACACCAATATCTACAATACAAATCATGTGAGCATAGCTGTTCAGTATCCAGCTCTTTTGATTATAAAAGTGATAGTAAAGGTGCTCAAAATTAAGGTTAGCCCTGCACAAATCTTGCCACAAAACCTAAGGTTTGGGTACGAAGCACCCGATCTTCCCAATTCCCCAAACAGCCCTTATAGTCATGGCAGTATCTTGGAAGAATGGCAATGAAGTGACACACACATGTAGGCAGGGAAATATGGAATTTGAGAAATGGACTCCTGCTGGCTTCAAAGGAGAATGACCCAATACAGTTGTCATTCTAGCACTCCAGATTGTCACATTCCTGCACTCCAGATCACAGCCTGAGAGCTATGCCATACGTACCACCCAAGAGAGAGGGACACTCAAATGCCCTGTTTCAGTCCACTTACAGGGAAAGCAAGAGAAGTTACAGTAAAGTTGTTAAACTTACAAAATGACAAATGATAATCCCTTTTAATGATAATTGATAAATATAGGTGTGTATGTAAAAATTCTGCAGCATGTTAACAGAAATGGACTATAATATGTCATCCTACAAACAGACTCGCGAGTCTCCTTATCATTACTGTGTTTCTTAAATGTCTGATGGGAGAATTTAACAAACACCTCCATGCAGAAAATGCTCAGATTATCCTGAAAATTCATTATCAGATCAGGAAGACCTGGCGTCTTTGGAGCTTCAGTACAGATATGCCAGATCCACTGCGTTTCGTCACTGCATCTGCCACTGCATCTAATCTTCAAAGAAACCTTTTTATCCCTGACACTTCAGCACTACACGTTTATTGGGAAAATGTCTCTGTGACTGGCTTGAGGGTGAGGATTGTCTTAAACGTCTCTCTGAAACGAAGATGGGGGGCGGCTGGGGGTGCACCTGCACCCTGAAAAATCAGACATCCGTCTGCGTGGCTCTTGGGCATCTAATCCAAAGCAATTAAACTCCAGAAACATCATTATTTCAAGAAGAGCAAGCAAGGGATCAGGGAATATTTACCATATTCGTAATTAGATGAACACGGTAAAACTGGCCATCGCACTCATGTGTGTATCTCGTACAGACTTCGGGTTATTTTCAATGAGAGCTGGCACATTTTTATAGTATTAAAAAGTCCAACTTGTTTTTACATATGACATTTGAAAAGTCGAGAGAAAAGTGTTCTGTTAAAATAAAAGACACTTGCGCTTCTTTGCAGTTGAGATTTAGGCTACGGTTGAGTTAGATGAATCGGAGTATGTGTGAAAAACTTGGAAATCTACTGAAATTTCAACCATTTCCCCAACCGTGTTAGTTTAGGCTAAAGCACGTGACTCGAGTTAGACGAGTACAGTGATAGAACGGTAATTATTAACAGCATAGACGGACGGGGAAAAGATTGATACTGAACGCTTCAATAAAATATACCATTTGTTAATTAGCTTTAAGTTTTTGAACATTAGGCTACTACCACACCTGGTTTTACTTCAAGTAAAAGGGTTCAATTGAAACACATAGAATTACCACAAAACATCTCAGCGACCACCTGAACAGGAAAGCAAAGAAGTAACTTCAAACGCGGAGCTGCTGCCGTAAACTTCCGATCCGTAGATTGATCGGTCGTTACTTGAAACATTAGCCTACTATACTTACATGTATCTGGTAATTATCTGCAATGGATATCGATTTGATCCTGGTAGTTATCCATACCGCATTCCTCCACTTTTATATTTTATACTTTATAGATTCATTATAGCAGTGACTCTGCCAGATGCCGCCTGGCCATGCTCTCCTATGTCTGGATAAGTTCAGGGATCCCAAGGAAATGCATAATTGAACTGGCTACTCACCCCTTTGAGGAAACAAGGAAGAACTGACTAGTATTTCTGTATTTTAAGCAAACTTTTCCTTAGTATTCAAAGGAAAAATTCCGCATCGCCAGCTTTGGTGCTATTCTTCTCCCTGGTCGGATTAGTTTGGGACCAGCCCGCAGACGCTGCTCTGGTCGCTCCACAGCGCCCCCTATCATTTTTACAGTTTGAACGCGGCACGGGTAGAAGCACATTACCCCTTACAGTACTCAGCCTAGGGGAAAAAGATACATGTTTCTGTCTTTAGGTGAATGACCGATATTTCTAATTTCCACGAGACTCGTATTTTTTACCTTTTCCACCCCTCGGTTTTTCCATTTGTTTATCCAGCTGAATTACAATCTTTTCATTTTAAAGGGGCAGTTCATCCCACAATTTAAAACCATTTTTCAGATATGCTGTAGTGATATTTATCCATCTAGACCAGGGGTCGGCAACCTTTTTAAAGCAAAGAGCCATTTTTTCTAAATGTCTGACCCACTATTTACAAAGAACCGCAATGGGCAGAGACGGGGGTTTGAGATACGATTTTTAAAATGTGATATGGGTAGGCCTATATATGCATTTACCACAAAAAAGTACTTACAAAAAATAAATTAAACCAATTTCACCCGGACACGTAACAGGGCAAAGGTAACTAATATTACAACACATTTCAGTTCTTTAGCGATAGTCTTCACTCTCATCCCTTCTTTCGTTCGGCTCTGCAGCCGCCAGCCCTTCACTCTCCACTTCACTACTGCTGTGCTGACGAGCAGTGCAAATGTAGTCACAACTCAGCTGGCTATAATATGTAAATCGGAGAAAATATAATATTTTTTTACGAAAACATGGGAAGGCGTAGTGACGATTTACTGCAAAAAGTAGATGGAAGAATTAGGAATCCCAATAATCGTTGAAGCGTACATCCAGCCTCAGGCACTGAAGAAAATTGAAAGCACACCATTTGACCGAAGACGTAATCTCGTCATAGAGAATGACTTTGAGGAAGATGTAAATCAGCGGTGGCCAATCTTATCCGCAAAGGGTCAGTGTGGATGCAGGTTTTTGGGGTAACCTTTAGGTCAGCTATTCAACCCCAGGTGTGAGGACTCCTCAGCCAATCAGTCCTCTAATTAGTAATATAATTAGGGAGCTGCAACGAAAACCCACATACACAGCGGCACTTTGCGGATAAGATTGGCCACCCCTGATGTAAATTATACAGTTAAGACATCACAGAAGCGCGCGACGGACCGCTTCATTCACATAAAGCTAAAAAAATATCTAAATGAAAAATAATAATATTAACACATAAATAAATCATTTATATTTACGAATGCATTATCATAATATGTTAAGACATGAAAATGTGAACGTGCTTATCGTTCTGAGAAGAGCCGCAATCACGTGGTCAAAGAGCCTCATGTGGCTCGCGAGCCGCAGGTTGCCGACCTCTGATCTAGACTGTTGTGGTGAGAGTTGCTTAGCTTTGGAGATAACCGTAGAAATATCAGACTTCTCTCGTATATAATGGGACTGAATGATATTCTTTCTCTGCTGATTAAAGTGCCAAAATACATTTAAAATATTCAATAGCAATGTCTCCTCCCAAAAATAATTGACCCGGTTACTTTAGACGACAGACCACAGACCTTGTAGTGAGCAGTTTCATTTAGGAACTATTTTCTATGGGGCTATTACTGTAGCAAAATTATTTGCAAATGTGTGTGGAGTACGCATTTACAAATTCTTTTATATATCTACAAATCTGATTACCTACACACGGGTTGAGATACAGTCACACAACTCTCTATACACATTTGCAAATAATTTTGCTACAACAAATAGCCCCATAAATAGCCCCATAATTTTCTTTCTACCGAACTCCACCCACCAACCGTATAACTGCGCAGTGGATAGCACGGGCAGATAATAGATATTAACAATTTAAATGCTATTTTTTTCTTTATCGATTTGTTCCAACTATATCGATATAATCGAAAAATATGTGTGCAGATGCCATGTTTAGTTACGCGTGATAATATTTCCATCCAGTGGTACCTGAGGTACTAATGCTGACATACCATGACTGGGTAAATGCTGAGTTTAGTTATGCTTGATAATTCTGCCGCCTAGTGGTAGCGGTGGTACTGCACGCCTGGTATCCCTCAGGTCATTCCAGCTCAGCATTAAATCTATCCGGTTTTCCATGTAATATTGACAGAGACGCGTGAAGCATAAGAGGAAGCAGAGAGCTGAGTTGACAGATGTTCCTCCGGTCTGCTGTGTAATTATTGGGAATGCCCATGTTGGCTTTTCCTGTTGAAACAGGAAATGAACAGCATTCCTGCTACTGAACAGTGATCCTGAAACTTGGAGCGTTTTACCCAAAGATACCATTGCCTTTCAGGACTACTTGAAGCAGGTCCTGGACATTGATCTCCAAGCACAGATTCACTTTGGACGAGTTTTCATGAAGCCAGGGTAACTGTACTGAACTATACATAGATGAACATAATCTCTGGTCTTCATTATGGATGCTTCTGCTGTGCAAATGGTTTTATTTTTTTTTTTTCTTCTTCTTCTTCTTCTTCTTATTATTATTATTATTATTATTTAGTAAATGTAATGTATTACACATTTCAGGATTCCTGTTAATTTGTAATATACCATCTTGTCAGTCATCATGCTACATCAAGAAATAGTTTCCCATTAACAGCAGGTAAATCTATTACTGTTTGCTCTTTTCCACTGCTACCAGGAACCGAGCTGTACCTGACTAATACTGCAAACTGCCAGGTAACACCCTGTCCTCCATGATGACCTACCCAGGCTTTGTGCACTGGAGAAGCCACTGCAGCTCTGCTATGACACAACACAGGAAATAGTAGGTTACCAGTGACTGGCACAGAGCTCGACTGGCGCAGAGCTAGATGCCAGGGGCTGCTTCTGGCAGTGGGAGAGGTCATCGCCCCTCATTGGGTAGCTACCACCTGCTTTGAGCTTCACAGCCCCCAGCCAGTCGTTGTCTCACCACATTCACCACAGTTCACTGGGTGTGAGGAGTTTCGGGTGAAAACCGACAAGCATATTGACAACTGCACACCAAGAAGCAGGAAGATGGGAACTTATACCCTGAAGTTGTGCACTTGGAATGTCAGGACAATGACACCAGGTCTGTACGACAACCTACAAAAATGTGCAGCATTCACAAGACTACAGCTATTGATATGGAATTGAGTAGACTAAGGATGGATATTGTCACCCTGCAAAAGACCAGGGCCCCGGGATCAGGATCTGTGGGAGAGAAGGATTTTTCCTTTTTCTTGCAGGGAAAGCCTTCTGATTATGTCAGAGAACATGGAGTGGATTTTGCAGTCAGGAACAGCCTGCTGGGATGTATTGTTCCACCCACTGAGGGAACTGAGCAAATCTTGTACCTCCAGCTGAACTCTTCTTTAGGAACTGCCAGATTAATCAGTGCTTATGCACTAGCCCACTTCCTCGTCAGAGGCAAAGGACAAGTTAGACAATGACCTCAGCTGTCGTGCATAGGACTGGGGAAGCAGCAGCCAGAGCTGAGGAATCGGATAGACTAGGGATTTATTTAGCAAACAACACGGGACATGAGGCAAAGCAAAAGACGGACGTCACCACATTAGTGACTGGACTGGGGAAAACATAGCTATCGCAGACTTAAATACATTGGACTAATCAACAACAAGAAGAAACAGCTGGTAAGCACAGGGATTCCACACGAGGTAGTGAGGGGGTTTGGCACACGGGAGGATTGGACGAGCAGGGCATGACATAAGCTCTTCCATCAGAATAATCCCTGAAAACAAACCTCTATTCATCTTAGGTGACTTTAACGCCAGAGTCGGCACCTATTACAACTCCTGGCCTAATTGATTGGGTCGCTTTGGCATTGAGGGATGAATGACAATGGCCAATGCCTACTGGAGCTCTGCTTCCATCATGGTCTCTGTGTGACTAACACATTCTTCAACATGAATTTCCAGCATCAAGTCTCCTGGAGACATCCTTGATCCTAGCACTGACACCAACTTGATCTAATTTTGACCTGGTGCTCCAGCTTGCCCAGTGTTATGCTGACATGTAGCTACTAGAGTGCTGATTGTGATACTGATTACTCCCTGTTATGAAACAGCATGCAAAGAAAATGTACTGCTTGTCAAGGATATTTTCTACAACACTGCCATGTCCACCTTTGACAAGAAGACCAACAAGTCAGCAGACTGGTTGAGGCCCACTCCGAAGAACTATTACCTTATGTCAAGCAGAAGAGACATGCACTTGTCGCATATAAGGCCAGCCCCAATAAATGGAACCTGCAGATTCTTCGTGCTGCTTGCAGCAAAGTTCAACAGTGTTAGGCAATGCGCCAAGAACTATTGGCTCCAGCTCTTTTTTCAGATACAGATTGCTGCTGATGCAGGCAACATCAGGAGGATGTTCAAAGGAATCAGGCAGGCTCTGGGACCAACACCGAGGAAAACTGCCCCTTTGAAATCTGTCACAGGTGAGATAATCTGGGATTGGGCACAACAGATGGAGCGCTTGGTCGGACATTACTCTGAGCTGTATTTCAGAGAGAATACTGTCACTGAAGACACCCTGAATGCCATCGAGTGTCTGCCCATGCTGGAGGAGCTCAACAGAGAACCAACCTTTGATGAACCTGGAAGGCTCTGGATCGTCTAGCCCCTGTCAAGGCACCTGGGGAAGACGGCATCCCTGCCAGTGTCTAGAAGTGCTGCAAAAGAATGCTTAATACTGAGTTGTATGAAATCTTTTATCTTTGTTGGAGAGAAGGGGCAGTGCCAATAGATATGGGAGACACCAACATGGTCACACTGTATAAAAGCATGGGCAACAGGAGCGATTGTAATAACTATAGCGGCATCTCACTCCTTAGCATCGTTGCAAAACTATTTGCTTGGGTTGTTCTGAAGATTCTACAAGTACTAGCAAAGAGAGTCTACCCAAAATTGCAGTGTGAATTCTGAACCAAAAGATCTACCTTCAACATGATCTTTTCCCTCAGACAGCTGCAGAAGAAATGCAGAGAGCAATGGCAGCCCTTCTTCATAGACTTCTTAGACCTCAAGGCTTTTGATCTGGTCAGCAGAGATGGTCCGCTCAAGATCCTTCCCAAGATTGATTGTCTGCCCAAGCTCCTCAGCATCACCAGGTGTTTTCACACATACATGCACAGTAGTTTACGGTGGGTCAATGTCAGCTAAGTTTGCTAAGTTTACTTGAACAGGGCTGCGTTCTTGCACCAACACTATTTGTGATCTTCTTTGCCGCTCTGCTGAAACACGCATTTGGATCTGCCACAGAAGGCATATACCTCCGAACCAAGGTGCAATGAAAGCTCTTTAACCTTTCCAGATCAATAGCTAAGTCAGTTGAAATTCAGTTGAAATGCCTGTGGGACTTCCTCTTTGCTGATGATGCAGCAGTTACCAGTCAATCAGCCGAAGACTTTCAGCAGCTTATCAGCTGTTCCAATGAAGCTTACTGAAACTTAAGCCTCACCATCAGTCTGAAGAAAACCCAGGTCATGGTACAGGACATGGATATTCCACCTGATATTAGTATATCTTACTGCGAACTAGACATTGTCCATGTCTTTGTGTATCTGGGATCAACAATCTTAGATTCACTATCGCTTGATAATGAGCTCAACAAACGCATTGGAAAGTTAGCTACCACTATGTTGAGACTGACAAAGAGAGTTTGGACCAATGACAAGTTGACAGAGTACACCCAGATCAAGGCTTACAGAGCTTGCATTATGAGTACCCCTCTGTATGGCAGCAAGACCTGGACATTACTTGCCCAACAGGAATGAAAGCTCAACACTTTCCACGTGCAATGTCTCTCAGGCATATTGAACATCATGTGGCAGGACAAAGTGCCAAACAACACTGTCCTGAAGAGAATCCCTAGGATGTATACCCTGCTGAAACAGACGCATGTGCTAGCTCCGCCACGTAGTGACGATGGACGATGACTGGATTCCCAAGGGTCTCCTCTATGGAGAGCTGGCAAGGGGAAAACGTCCCACGGGCAGGACTCAGCTATAGTACAAAGATGTCTGCAAGAGGGATTTGAAGGCTTTGGCCAATGACCTGTATAACTGGAAAGGTGTAGCCTCAGAACGATCAACTTGGAGACAATAGGTATCATCAAAAAAGGTATCATCGAGTTGAAGAGACACTTGCCCTGCAGACAAAGAGGTTTAGGAAAAAAACCCAATAACTGTCTGACAGACTAACATCCAAATATTCATATGTGCTCATTGCATGATTGTCACTCTCACATTAGCCTGACCAGCCACCTTCGACGCTGCAACTGAACTAGCATGAGAACCTTCATCCAGTGCAACTCCATAATCTCCTGAGACTGATGGATGCCTACTACTGTGATGCATTGATGCATTCCCAATAACTTGGAACTTGAAACTTCCTACTTTAAAAAGTACTATAGAACAGCTGAAAAGAATGGATTTGTAATGCAAATATAGACAAGCAAATGCTAATTCCGCTAGTGTTTGATGTTACCATAACATGGCAATTCTCACAGGCATGCTAGTGGAAATTATCACATAGTAAATCATTATGTACATAATGTTGCATTTTTTGGGGGTTACATGAATTTGGACACTTGAATAACTAAGATCTCCAAAGTATGATGCAGTTGAACACATGTTTTACTAGTTGTTTATTACATCCATCCATTTTCCTCGACAACAGTGTGCTTGGAATCTATCTCAGAACTCACAGGGCACAAGGCTGGAGACTCCCAAGATGGGAAGTCGGTTCATCTCAATACACAAAGACACCTTATGGGTAACTCAGAGTAAGTCTTTGTACTGTGGGAGGACACCTTAGGATCCATGACTCACAGTGCTACCCATACAACTTCACTGATGAACCAAAACCATAAAACTGACCTCAAAACACAGCTCTAAAGCAAGACGTTATCTGCTGAAATAAAGAACCATATGCATTGGCTTACCTAGGAAAGAAGAGAGAAAAAAATGAATAGAAATAAAAGGATCTGTTCTCGACCCATAAATAGAATTCATGGACACCATGAGCAGACTTTGGACTTTTTATTGGGATAACAAAAAATATTCAGATTCTTTTTTTTTCATTAATAAAAAAAAGAAACCCCACAAGGAATATTTTTTACATAATGATCAAGAATGTTTATTATTTAGTCTTCATCAGTTTCAGTATCATTACAGAAAACGTTATAGTACAGAGTTTTCAATGTCTCCTCATGATGTAATTTCTTTAGGAGTGCTGGTCACAGATATCTGTACAATATTATTTTTCTGTACATTTCACGTGTAAGTTGATTTAAAAAGGCTGTCAGCACTTAAAGAAGCTGTTTTTTCTTGTTTGATCAAATAAAAGCCCCCATGGGGCATCGCTGTACCTGGTCAGGTGACTTTAGGGAGGTTTCTGGGTTTGGGCATCCTGGCACATGACCTCCCTACCCCCTGCTCTCGGCCCTCCCCCCCCCACACGCATTTGGCACTGTGCACATAAACACAACTCACGAGATAAACGACAAGCAAAGCCTTTTGTGGAGTGGTTATGGAGCACACTAAGAAGGGAAACATAGGCGCGGAACCTAAACCACTCGTAAGAAAGGAAGTAGGATGGACTCTTGGGCATCGGCAGTCGTCCTACATGGTCTTTTTTTCATAAATGTCTTCTTTAAAGATGAGAAAATAAGACGTTTGCATTTTTTCTGGCAGGCACCTACAAATCTCTATTAAAATGCTACTGCTATACTGGTCTAGCATTGAACACACAAAGCAATTGCAATGAAACAGAACAAAGTTGTCCTAGCATGATAATAATAATCATAATAATAATCATAATCATAATTATATTACAGAATAAATCTTTTTAAGATCTTTTTAACTTCAAAAGTTATACTTTCTTTGAAATGTTATGATCTTTATAAGTAATCATTTATTATGTGTTCAAGATGTCGACTATACTTGATCAACATTATCCAAATCAATAAAAACTAGCTGTGCCGTTGCATATTACGGAATAGTCAATGATATGTGGACATGCACCATGGACCAGCCCTCTTTCCTTGCTTCCTCCCTCCACTTCTGCCTCTCTCGTCGCTCTGTCCCTTTAAGATGACATCATAGCCGCCCTATCACCATGACGTCCACCACCTCGCCCTTGTGCAGCTCCACGTATTGCTCTGTTTTGGGAGGGAGCATCAGGAGCCCGTTGGCGCTGCGCATGCTCATCAGTCGACTGCTCATCTGGTTCCCTGTGGGGAGCATCAAGGGATACCTGTCAGTACTGTGTTACAGGCAGCTGTGACACATTCCCATCAGTACTGCACTATGGGCGGGTGCGACACATCCTTGTCAGTGCTGTGTTACAGGCAGCTGTGACACATTCCCATCAGTACTGCACTATGGGTGGGTGCGACACATCCCTGTCAGTGCTGTGTTACAGGCAGCTGTGACACATTCCCATCAGTACTACACTATGGGCGGATGCGACACATCCCATCAGTACTGCACTATGGGCGGGTGCGACACATCCCTGTCAGTGCTGTGTTACCGGCAGCTGTGACACATTCCCATCAGTACTGCACTATGGGCGGGTGCGACAAATCCTTGTCAGTGCTGTGTTACAGGCAGCTGTGACACATTCCCATCAGTACTGCACTATGGGCGGGTGCGACACATCCCATCAGTACTGCACTATGGGCGGGTGCGACACATCCCTGTCAGTGCTGTGTTACAGGTGGGTATGACATATTCCTGCCGGTGCTGATGGATAGGTAACATACCATCCTATCAGTACTGCATTACAGGTGGGCTGAATACATTCCCGGCATAGTTTAAACCACAGCATCAGAAGGAATCCTGGGAAATCCCAAGCACTCTCCTTATGCTGCAGTGGTCAGATAAAAGTCCTTTGTACCAATAGGACTCTTTGTGTACCTGTGCTCTGTGCCCATGGCAACGGTTCTTGGTGGTGCCAGGTCAGGATGCAGCGATGGTACTCGGGCCGTGGGTCCAGTTTCACATCACAGGAGAGCTGTGCAGGAAGAACCCACGGAGATGACCTCACATACAACAGCAAAACGACACCCCACTTCGCCGAGGTCCTGACATTCAATCAGAAGTCTACCCCTACCCTGGCTTTTATGATGGTGGGTCGAGGGTCCAAAATCCCTTGCATCTTCCTCAGGGCAGGGATGACGAAGAGGTTACATGTGACGACGGCAGACACTGGGTTACCTGGAAGAGAAAGGAGGTGGTGGAAGGCCAGCTGGGAAGGATCTGACCCCCCACTGAAGCACCGTACCCAGACTGAGAGTGAATCAGGCACCCACTCTCTGGATGCTGGAAAGAGGCATAGGCAAGCGGGTGGTGCTATACTGAGAGGCAGTTCATGTGGCTGGGAGAAGGCGGGCTTGTCTGGACCGAGTATCTGGTAGCCAAAGGGGCGCTATGGAGGCCTCGTCAAAGTACAATGAAACAATTAAATGTGCAAACTAACTGCTACTCTATAAATGCCAGCCAAGAGTACAGAGAGCGACAGGATTCCGTCACACAGACTACAAATGTTATTTCCAACTCCAAGACCGAAAACTAAAGACAGAATTAAAAAACGGTGCTATTTTCTCTTAGGGCACAAAACGTCTAACACTTCTGCAGTGGAAAGTAACAAAGTACTTTACTTTGCTGTTGTATTTAAGTCCATTTTTCACATATCTGTACTTTACTTAAGTAGATTTAGCCGTGGAGACTTTTGACTTTTACTCTACTACATGTTACAGCAAATATTTATACTTTATAATATACTCCTCTTTGGAATATATTTCTGAAGCTTTTATTGTAAACTACCATTTCATGTTTTAACTGTTTAAATTGGAAAACACAGCACTATTTAATATTTAACTAAATGTATGTACAGTTCACACTTCATGCCATGTTATACGATTGCATCAGGGACTTCAAGTTCAAGTATTTTTACTTGAAACTTTAAGTATATTTACAAGCGAGTACTGACTTTTACTTAAGTAAAAAAGCCCAAGGGGGTACTTTTACTTTTACTAGAGTACATTTTTGCCTGGTTACTTCTACTGTTACTGTTGTTTGAGTACTTCCTCTACCACTGCACTTCTGAGATATCTGGCACGTGGCTCGCCACAGTCCGCTGGTAAGTGTGTCAGTAAGAGGCAGCACTGGTCTGTTTGGGTCCATGAAATAGCCAGGGGGGGCAAATGGCAGTGCCATGGGGGTGGCTGAGGCGGGGCCAGAGGCTTTAGGACGGCCAATAGGAAGACAGTCTGGACTGGAGGATCAGGAGGACTGCAGCTGCATGGGGGATGCTGGGTAATTTACGCTGATTAAAAGGCTGGGTGGGCTTCGCGGGGGGCTGGGGGTGGGGGGAGCTAGACGCCTCTGTGTGACCGGCCCTCTTACCTGGCAGCGCAAAGATAAGCTTGCGAGCGCCATCGGTGTCCAAGGTGGCGAACGTGGTGGGCAGCCTGAAAGAGAGAGCAGCAGCATCAGCAGCAGTACCCGAGGAAGGGCGACATCCTCACCCTCCCTGCCATCTTCTCTTCCTCATGCTTACACAACTGATATGTGTTTGTCTCTTTGTTTTTAGGTTTACAGTAATAGGAAAGGAAGCTTACTGACTCTCGACGATTCTGCAGGCCCTGGGATCCAGCTAAAGTCTAACAGCCAACCAAAAAGAATCATTCAGTATAGTTACCCTGGCTTCATGAAAACGCGTCCAAAGTGGATCTGTGCATGGAGATCAATGTCCAGGACCTGCTTCAAGTAGTCCTGAAAGGCAATGGCATCTTTGGGTAAAACGCTCCAAGTTTCAGGATCACTGTTCAGTAGCAGGAATGCTGTTCATTTCCTGCTTCAACAGGAAACGTCACAAACATGGGCATTCCTGATAATACACAGCGGATCGGAGGAACATCTGTCAACGCAGCTCTCTGCTTCCTCTTATGCCTCTCCGTACCAGAAACATAGACGCCTCTATGTCAATATCACATGGGAAGCCTGACAGCTTGATTAAATGCTGAGCTGAAATGACCTGAGGGACACCACACGTGCAGTACCTGTGCTACCACTATGTGGCAGAATGATCACGAATAACTAAACTCAGCATTTCCCAAGTCATGGTATGTCAGCATTAGTACCTCAGCTACCACTGGATGGCAGTATTATCACACGTAGCTAAACATAGCACCCCCCCCCCCCCCCGGCCATGGTATGCCAACATTAGGTGTAGCACAGTTCATCACATGAAATCCGGGATGCAGTCGGAGAAGAAACACACAGACAGCCTAATTTATTTGGCTTTGATTCTTTTTCTTTTTGTTGGGGTTTTCTGGGAAAACATGGCTACTTACTTTCTCCCCCATAGACACGCCCCCTGAAGTGATGATGACGTCAGCGCGACTGATACCCTCGTTCAGGGCATTAAGAAGGTCGTCTGGGCTGGGGGGGGGTCACACAGAAGGCAGTTATAGGTAGGGAGAAAGTGCAGAGAGATGGAGGGGTGGGCAGCAGGGGGGTCGTACTTGTCTCCGACGATGCCCAGGTTGATGGTGGGGTAGCCGTGCTCCTGGATGGTGGCCAGCAGCGTGGAGCGGTTGCTGTCGCGGATCTTCCCTGGGTGCAGGTCATCCTCGGGGTTCAGCAGCTGTGGGTAGGTGAGACGCAGGGGCATGATGCAGCGGCGACCTGCCAGCCCGGCGTTCGGACTCCTGCCACAGACCCGCCTCGCCCAGCTCACCTCGTTTCCTGTGGACATGACCGCCACCACGGGGAACTTCTGCACCTCCACCTCAGTGACGCCCACGGTGGCCAGCAGGCCGATCTCGGACGGGCCCATGTGGGTGCCCTTGGCCAGGACGCACTCGCCACGCTTGATGTCATGACCGATGGGCCTGGGGGGGAGGGGGGGTGGACCTGCGTGAACCCGGAGTGTGGAGGGCGAATGGGAAGACCCCAGCGAATGGGTTCAAACCCCCCTCCCCGCCTCGCCCCCACCTGATGTCCTGACCCGGCCGCGCCTGCACCAGGATCCGCACCTCCAGCTCCTCCGTGCCCTGGAGAAACAGACGGAGGATTTGTCACCGGATGCCCCACCCATCCTGTCCTCCCCACCCCCTCAGGCAGGATGAGCCATACATACTCACATCTTCTGATTCCCGTAGCAGCTCGGTATCCTCGACCTGGACGACGGCGTCGGCTCCGCAGGGGATGGGGGCTCCCGTGGTGACCCGCATGACCTGGCCGGGCATCACCGTGTGGGTCGGCTGCGGTGCACAGAGCACATTAGTGCAGGAGCCGCACGCACACACACCTGACACACATCTCACACACACACAGACACAATGTGGGGATTTACTAATGAAACTAAAATCCTGATTTCAGCTCCAAAAAGAGACTCCATTCTCTGTTGGATAAAGGTTGTGGGGACAGTTTTTCAGGAGTTACTTTAACATTTATGTCAAAATTTGTCTGCAGAATAACATACTTAGTCCCACACACATACATACAGCTTGAAAGAAACATGCAAATTGAAAGTGGAGAATGTGGAAAGTAGAAATCTGATCCACATATGCGCACACACACACACACGCACACACACACACAGGTTTGTAATTATATCTTTGTGGGGACTCTCCATTCATTTCTATGCGGAAAACTCTAATCCCAACATGATGACCTTAACCCCTACCCAGCCCTAACCTTAACTATAAATAACCAAACAAAATATCAGACTTTTGTCATCTTTGCTTTTTTGATTGCATACACAGATCATTGTGGGGACCAGAAAAACAACATCAAAATAACAGGTTTTATTACACAGTGGGGAACATTTGGCTCCCACAATGTAATATAAACCTAATCCACACACACACACACACACACACACACACACACACACACACACACACCACTGCAGCACCTCCAGCTGTGCTCATTTACATTTCAGCTCTTCAGAGAGCAGCATTCAGATCCAGGGCAGATATGCTGCTGGTTATAAACAGAGGCAGATTTGAAAATAAACAAGAGCCATAGGGCTGTGGATGTGGCCAGGTGGATGCAGGCAGGGGGTGAGACTGGTCACAAGCTGGGTGGGGGGGGGGGGTGTCACTTCAACTAGCACCTGCTCAATCTGGAAGAACTTACCTGCTCCCCAGCCTGCGACTCCCCGATGATGAAACGGTCCCCTGGCCCATCAGCAGCTGGGACAAATGCGCGGCAGAAATGGACATTAGAGCGCCCCCTGCCTCCCAGCCCCTTATCTGTCCCACAGGGCCGTACAGAGGGCAGGATTATGGAGCAGCAGATGGAGACAGTGACTATACAGCACAAATAATATATAGGTTACAGGACAAAGCCAGCCAATAGGACAAAGCTGGCCAATGGGGGCACTGCATTGTTCTAGAGCATAGAGTACAAATATAGATTCAACTGAGTGAGTGAATGACTCAGCAGTGAAATGGGGGGAGCGAATGGGGGAAGCAGGAATCTGCTGGGTCAGGCTCTTACCTCTGACAGCATAACCGTCCTTAACGGAGGCAGGGAACGGAGGCAGATTGTCTTTGGCATAGACGTCCTGTGCCAGGACTCGCCCCATCCCGTCTGCAAAGGGCAAAGGGAGGGAGGGGGGAAGGTCGTCAAAGGAGGGGGGTGAGGCCTTGCATGTGTGTGAGGTATGTCACCTCCATCTCTGGGCCGTCCTGATTTTCCCCAAATAATCATGATCACACGTAGCGCAGCTTGTGTGATGGAGCGGCCCGTTTGAGACGTGACTCATGTGGCGCGTGTGAGCTGTGCTGCCTCGTGGCCCGTTTACAGCGCGGGGGGCTAAATGCGGAGCACTGAGCTTAACATGACGTGCTGCCCACCATTCGCTCTGCCGCTGCTGGGCCTGAAGGTGCCTTTGATTACGTACTGAATGGCAGGGGCCAAGAGAACCGCACGACATGAGAGTCAACACAACCTGCCGGTGATGGGGGGCAGCCCTGTGCCAGCCGCACAGGCGCAGAGACACTCTGAGAGCTGCCACTGGGGCGCTGCGACTCAAAAAGCTGTATCAATAAGAGATGTAACCCTGAATGCGGTGTCTCTGAGAGCTGTGACTCACAGCTGCCACCATGGGAAATGGACTCTAAAATCTGTAAGAAATGTGACTCTGAATGCTGTGACCATGACCGCTGTGACTCTGAGAATTGCCACCATGGGTGCTTAAACTCCAAAAAAGTTATATCTGTAAGAGATGTGGCTCAATATGTCTTGACCCTAAGAGCTGTGACTCAGAGTTGTAACTCTGAGAGCTGCCGCTGTGAGTGCTGTGACTCTTAAAGGTGTAAGACAGAGGTGCTTAACCTGGGCATCACAACCCCTTTGTGGGTCAGGATGTAATTGCTGTGGGGTTGCGAGAGTTACGAAAACGCATCGTAAACACTGAGGACATCATTTGCATGTTAGCTCTTTGGCACCCCTACTGGTCGAGCTATGCTTCATGTAAATGTTGCCATACTTTGTCTTTGGCATAATAAAGCAGGACTGTAGCTGGGCGATATAAGTTGATATATCATTTATCGTCATATAAAATTAAAATGATAAAAAAAATGACAAACTGATAAGCTGTCGATAAGCCTTGCTTGATAGCATCCATCAGTCTATAACATGACAGAAAGGAACGCGATTCCAGCCAATTGTGTGGTAGTATTTTAAGTAAAGCACACCAAATGCGACTCTTTTAGTAATATATATGAGTCATGGGAGAGACAAGCACTCCCCATCACATCTTTTTAAAAAGGAGATGTTGTGAATAAACAAAGTAAAAAGACATCGGTTGTACAGTGGTATTTTGGCAATTTAAAGACTAACGTGCAGCAGCCTGGTGCCATGTATCGTAACTGAAATGCTGTGAACCTGTTTCACCACTTGGAGCATTGCCATCCAGAGGAACATACAGAATGCAAATACTCACAGTCACTAGGGTCTCCACTGTCAATCTGAAGAAATACGGGACAGCACCCCTTGAACTGGGGGTAAATTGTGAAATATGGGACAATTTGTGTCCTATATTGGTTCAAAATAGGACACAGCATTTAACTTTTTTCTAATGCAGGACGATCCTCTATATTTGGGATGGGTGGCCATTGGACCCAAAAGCAAGCACCAAAAATGGATCAATTCTTAGAAGGTTGTGGTGGAAAAGGAAGAGCAAATGATAATGTGGAAAAATTTGCAAAAGGGCCAAACATCAAAAAGGTACGGACACCGGTATTAGGTGGAATGTGACAAATTTTAAATATCTTGCTCTTTATGTCACAAAATAATTCATTGCCCCAAAATAGGCCAAAAAAAAAGTAAAAAACCCCACTGAAGAGATGTAACTCAGTGGTGTGACTGTGGATGTCGTGACCCTAAAAACTGTATTTGAGCTATGACTCTGAGTGTTAGAGCTGTGACTCTGAGCTGTGCAAGCATAATCAGCTTAAGTAGTGACTCTAAAGCACTGCAGGTGCATAAGTTGTGTGCAAAATACATCTCTAAGTATCTGCAGAAAGGCTGATGCATTTAAAAGATTTATTTTATTTCCAGTACATTTTACAGACAATCCCGCATTAATCACTGCATACGTGAGCGAGGTGCCTCGTCAAGGGGATTGCGCCGCAGGAGGGATGCGATCTGCATGAGAAATCAACTCAATTCTTGCGGCACACTCACCCCAGCACTTCTCAGACCGACGCAGAGGAGGCCGTTACGCCAGAGAGGCCGGGATAGAGGGTCATTACTCTACCCATCGCTTTCCATTCTGCGGCAGATAGATGGCGCCATCAGGCCGAAGGATCCCCACTTAATGACCAGCACCGTGACAGTCATTTGCTACGGGGAGGTGATGGACTGCATGGAGCAGAGATGAGGGACGCCCCAGATTGGCGTTGGAGTCCCCGGAGCTCAGGCCGCTGGAGCGAGTGGATGAGCCGAGGTGTGACAGACTCACTCCTGTGATACATGTCTGACATTTGAAGGTGGGCCATCACCAAGAACAAATCAAACACGGCGGGCAGGATAATGACCTTCTGCAGGCTGCTCCGCTCATTTCCAGGGATGGTTCCGGGGGCCCTAATGGCCACGGCTCTCGTGGAGCTGATCTCTGCTCTCGGGGATGCCTCTGGGACGCTGGCATGCCTGGGGGAGCAGGCCAGGAGTCTCGGCTTTGATCAGGAAACTCGGAGCGTCTTGTTTAAGCAGCTTGAAGTGCTGACACTGCAGTTCTTGCTGCCAGAGCCTGAGATCTGAGCTCACGCTTTGTCACATGACCAGCAAGCTAACTGAGTAGACCCCTGAACGAGGCTACTCTTCTTGTGTGAGACGTCAAGAAAGTGGTAGATAAACTCTGTCTTTCTTTTCTCTCTTCTCTGTAACTCCTCCACTTACACTCTATTCTTTCCCAGTGTGTAATGAGATACAAGAAGAAGCTGGACAGCAAGCTGAAGCAATTTATAGCTCTGGGAGTAATATATGATTGGATGATCTGGAGGTGGGCAGAGTCACCCCCCCCCCCCCCCAAGGGGGCATGTCTTTCCAAGTAGGCTCCCTCACCTCTGTAGTTGATGATCTCCGTACCCAGAACAGCGGTCATCTCCAGCACAGTGATGAAGGCCTTGTCCATGGAGGTGAGAGGGAAGGGGGACATGCGGTGCCTTCGGGCAACTTTGGTGATGTCAACCGCACTGTGACCTGCGGGGGGGGGGGGGGGGGGGGGGAGATTAGACCTTAGAACTGGGTATCTGGCCTGAAGTAAATGGAGCAAGGGTTAGGGCAGTATAAACGGATAAAAAAAAATGTAATCTTGGCGAGTTATTATAAAGGCGCATACTAAGCAAATAAACAAGGATGAATGTAGATGCCTAATGCTCCCTGCGGACCTGGGCAGCTGGCTCAGCAACTCCGATCTAATCAAATGCAGCACACGGGTCACGCATCACCTTCACTCTCACGTCTCTGCTCAGAAAGTTTTTTTTTTTTTTTTTTTTTTCCAGAAATGTGTTCTATTTGTGCTCCTTTCCCTGAAGTTGTCAGCACACTGGAGGGGGGCATGTGTGCAGTGTGACATGTGACAAGGCATATGATCCCCTCGTGTGCCTGAGTGTCACAGTGTTTGTTAAAGGGCTGCCAAACAAGCAACCCAAAATGCAGTGTGTGTTTGTGTATGTGTGTGTTTTGGGGGGGGGGTCAATTCATGTCTTTCATGATGTTTAATGCCTCTGTCACCCAGCCTGTTAGCAGAGATGGTGGGCTGTGCTCTAAACACCTGACCGCTTTCATTATCCTGCAGACACACACACACATGATCAATCAAGTAATTACAACAAATCCCTCAGCAGGGGGCGCTCTCACTACTCTGACCAACATAGGGCATGACATTTAACAGGGAGCTCTCTCTCCAATATGATGCATGACACTCAACAGGGGGCACTCTCACGGGGCATGTCAACAGGGGGCACCTTTGCAATCACAGGTCATGACAACAGGGGGCGCTCTCGCCAACACAAGTCACGACACTCGACAAGCGGCGCAGTCACATGGCACTTACTTGCTCGCAGGATATTTTCTTTACTGCTGCATCTTGACTGAACCTATAGAGAAAAGAGAAAAACAAAAGGAGAGAAGTGCCATAAGCCAGGCGATCTGTGAGACCCGACCTCCCCAAAGAGAACGGAAACATTTGGCTGACAGCTCCCAGGGATTACAGGAGCACCCAGAGTTCGCCACTTCCTGCCATTATTATCCTTACTGTTAAGCATCATCCCTCTTCACAGAACACACATGCAAATATAATGCCAATCACTACTACTAATGTCACAAGTACTAATAAATCACAATAACATATAAAAACAATAATTCTCCTACCAAAGACAATAATATGCTTAAACAGAAATAGAACGATCACTAAAATGACAAATCCCTTAGGCCAAGGACATCAGTGTGCTGCTTATAAATCTACCAAAGGGCCCTGGGCTGCTGGAGACGGAGGCAGGACCGAAACGCCACCCAGCGCATTGGGGGAGCCATTCACCCATTCCTCTCTGACGCTACATCTCAGCTTTTGTTGCCCGTAGGAGGTTGGAGACCCATCAGGTGTCTCTGTCACTTCACGATGCAGAAGGGGGCGGGAGGAGCTGTCCAACCCCATCATACGTATAACCACGGTGACCTAACACCCCTGGCCTAGAGGGACAGCACGTTCACCGTCAGGTGATCACAGCACGTAAGGACAGAGCACAGACAGCCAAATCGACGTGTCGCTGAGGAAGGGGGGGGGCGGCAGTGGTACAGCACGGGTATACTGACCGGCGACGAGAGAGAACAGCACAGACACAGTGCACCTCGACAGAGAACCCCCCCCCCCCCCTCCCCCAACAGCGGACTGAGAACCCAGCACAGACACACCAGATCCAGAGCAAGTCAGAGAGCCGAGTGAGGGAGAGACAGGAAGCGAGAGAAAGAGAGAGTAAGAAAGAGAGAGAGTGTGCTGGAGGATAGAGTTAGAGGCGAGAGAGAGATAGGGCGAGAGAGAGAGATAGACAGACAGAGAGGCTGAGAATGCTGGAAGACAGTGAGACGGTGAGAGAGGAGGAAAAGGAGACAGAGAGAGACAGAGAGAGACAGAGAGAGAAAGAGATAGACAGCGAGAGGGTGGAGCATGGAGCGGCAGAGCGCATCTGTGAGCGGCTCCTCGGGGGGAATAGTTACTCGCGAGCTGAAGATCCTATGGCTCCTGCAATCATCTTTAAGGCCCTCCAGCCTACAGTGCAGCTATGGTGTGGACAGAAACAGACAGACATGGTGAGGAAGCGGGCAGGAGACCCGGGGCATTCAGCGGCGGACAGAGAAGGCGCCAGAGGCGGACGAGAGTCGGAGTGCGGCAGGGACAAGGACGACACGCCGAAATACGAGAGGCACTACAAACCATCAGAAGCAAAGTACAACAGAGTATAGCAGAGCACTGCAGAGTACAGAAGTGTAGTGAGGCTTCACACACTTAGAGTAAAGATGTCTAACCAAAATTACTGGACACCCACAAGCACCGATTAAATTTGATTCATAAAGTTGATTCTGCCAGGAAAATTGACAGTTTTGTTCACTTTGTGATTCATGAAGAAATTTACCAGTGCCTAAAAATTTTGGTCAAAGCCACAAATAAAGTTTGTGTAAGGTGCTCAGACTCAAATCTTCTGATGAATGTCTTCTGACGAATGACACATTCAGCACAGGTGACGAGATGCACACAGATCTACACACTGACATCTAAAGGCCAAAGACAGAGGCAATCAACCGGCTCAAGAAGGTGTGTGGAGACATGAGCAAGTCAACACATCAGCACCTCCCAGATTCAAGCTCTGACCAGAGAGGACAGCGGCCACGCTCTGGTGTGGGGATAAAAGAGTGGAAATTATCCTGTGTTCGATTATCTCTCGGAAGTCGAAAGTCCGAGGTGCGTGACGTCACGTCCGACCAATCTCCCATTCGAGCTACACATCTCGGAACAAACATGGCTGTTGTGTGTTGTTGCTTTATATTTTAACAGGTTTGGAGTGAGATTCTTTTTTCCGAGAGACAAACACACAAGAAACACAAACACGAACCACATTAAAAGCTTTATAAAATATTTTAGTAGATTCATAGCGATATTTCAAGAGGCAAACAAACTACAAACAAAAGACACTAACAAGTCTGGTAAAAATCTGATATTCCATGCTAGGATACTGTTTATGGTCACGATATGGTATTCTCTAAATCGACCACGTGCAATTACATTCATAGCTATTAATACATTTAACAAAATAAACATTTTTAAATATTTATACAATAGAATTACTGTTGACTGTGTAAGCTGCCATGTTGAAATGACGTCACAGGGGAAACTCCATCCATTCATCCATCCATTGTCCAACCTGCTTATCCTATTGGGTCGCAGGGGGTCCGGAGCCTATCCCGGAAGCAACGGGCACGAGGCAGGAAACAACCCTGGATGGGGGGCCAGCCCATCGCAGGGCACACTCACACACCATTCACCCATACATGCACACCTAAGGGCAATTTAGTAACTCCAATTAGCCTCAGCATATCTTTGGACTGTGGGGGGAAACCGGAGCACCTGGAGGAAACCCCACGACGACACGGGGAGAACATGCAAACTCCACACACATGTGACCCAAGTGGAGACTTGAACCCAGGTCCCAGAGGTGTGAGGCAACAGTGCTAACCACTGCACCACCATACCGCCCCACAGGGGAAACTCGGACAACAAAATTCTGTCTGACATCAACGTCAGAAAGGAGGCGTGTTTCTGACGGGAAGTGACGTTTTTCGTGACGTTTTTATCTGAGTTCCGACTTGGAGAGAGATAATCGAACGCAGGATGAGAGTGCTAAGGGGGTTAGGGTTTTCCGAAGGAACACACATGCACACACACGCACACACACGCACACACATGCACACACACGCACACAAGCCAGCAGCATGGGAAATGGGGGCGGGGACCCAGAATGGCCTATCAGAAGGCTTCAGGAGTGAACAACTAGGAGTGGAACATGGAGAGGAAGAGGACACCAGTATCTCTGTGCCACTCCACTCGCCCACATGCACCCCCCAAGCTATCCATCTATAACCCCAACCCTCTCTGTCCACTGACCCAGCCCACCGACTTGTCCGTTTTCAAAAACTTCTCTGTCCATGGTCTGTCCCACATATCAAATGCCTCTTTGTTTTTGATATTTGCTAAAATTTCCAAAATGGATAATCAGTTCTGAAAAAGAGAGTGCCTTGTCGGGACGTCCTCAGGGAGCAAAATGCCTCTGTGGTATCACACTAAATAAGACATTAATTGAGTAAACAATTGAATGAAGACACTTCCGGCTCTTTCTGATTCAGAAACGTCCCACCACACAGACCCCAATCCCCCAGCACAAGCCTGAGCGGATGCTTATGCTGTGTGGCGGGGGCCAGATAGAGTCTGACACCTGAGCTGCTAGACAGATGAGAGAATAAATAAAACGGGCCACACTCCACGGCCTAAACGCTCTCTGCCGCCCCCACGGATCGTCCTAGAGACGGCCCTGATTGGTTGTCACGGAGATCACTGCAGAGATCGATGAGGGGCTACGCCGGCGGAATAGCCAAACCTGGCAGGTGACAGAAGTCAGGCCAGACGCTGGGAGCGGGAGCCACATTCGGGCCTCCTGCAGGGAGGGCAGAAAGGAAATCGATCCATCAATGGGGGGCTGGGGGGTGGAATGTCTCTGAATCAGAAAGAGCAGGACCTCGCAGGTGAGACCCCAGGGACATACAGGAACCGTGGGGGACATACAGGGGACTTGGAAACCAGGAGGATCGCCTAACAATGTGAAAGGTTGAGGGCCACCTCTCACAGGCCTGGCAGAGCACCCCCCAGCCACACAGCCCCCTGCCTTAACACCTGCCTCCTCCCTACTGCTGCCTACTTGCTGCCAGTCACAGCGACTGACCACAGGGAGGAACGATGAACCAGCTAACCAAGTAAACACAAAACAAGCAGAGACACAAGATCAGCGAGTGGCCCTACTGTCATCATTGCATGACACACACACACACGCATACACACACACACACACACACCTGTACTCATATCTATGTGGGGACTCTCCATTCATTTCTATGGGAAAAATCTTAATCCCAACAATGACAACCACAACCCCTACTTTGCCATAAGTAACCAAACAAAAAACAAGACTTCTGGCACTTTTAGTTTTTTTGATTGCAGTCACAGCATTTTATAAAACTGGGTTTCTGTCATGCCCTGCTCATCCAAACCTCTCATGTGCCATGCCCCCTCGCTAACTCGTGTGGAATCCCCTTGTTACTGCCTTCAACAGCCTGAAGTCCAGGAAGATCCTGCGGCTTGCGGCCTTGCTGCTCGGTCTAAGGACATGTTGGAGGAGATCTCCTCGTCTAGCGAACCGCACCTAGCCGAAGAGGTATGGTAGAACCTAACCCGGCTGAGAGTCACAGAGGCAATGATGAAACAAGTCGCGCTGGACAGTGAATTGCCTTTAGGATCGCTGGCAAAATTTCCAGAAGTGTCCCTGACTCTGGGAAAAGCTGCCCGGAGGAAGAAAAGGCGGAAAGACCGCAGAAGGGAGGACAAGCCGGAGATTGTCCTGGGGTCCGTCTTTCTCTCTGCTGTTCCCCCTGCAGCAAGTCGGGAGGAGCCCCTCCCGATTCTTAACCTGGCGGTGTTTGTCTCTCTGGGATTCCCTACGATCTGCAGCAGACACCCAAGGCTCGTCCGCTCGCCGCATCGAAGCAGACGCCCAGGCTGGTCTGCCTGATGCTTTGCCTGCACCCAAGGCTTATCTGCCTGCTGTTTTTCCTGCGTCCGAGGCTCATCTGCCAGCTGCTTCATCTGCACCTGGGGTGGCGCCAAAAGCCTGCACTGTTGCACCTGTTCCCACCCCCGTGGTTCCTGTCCTGGCGGTTCCTGCTCTGCCCCCCGTGGTTCCTGATCCCCTGGACCCTGTTCCTGCCTAAGTTCCCATGGCACCTGTCCCTGTCCCCAAGGAGGTCCCGGACCATCAGACCACCACTCCTCCTCCCTTGGAGATGGAGGAGAAGTTTGATTGGGACCCCTCAGGGATATCCCTGATGACTGCCTCAATGAACCCTTCAGGTGGGTCACCCCAGCCACCATCCCAGCGTGGTTGATCCCGGCCAAGTCCCCGTCTCTCAGTCTCCAGGAGAGGAAGAGGACACCTGTGCCGGGGTCAAGTCTCACCCGCCCAGCCCCCTGGCTTGCCTTTGGTCCCCCTGGCTTTTGCTTGGTGGTCGCCTGCGGGTCCTCCAGCTCCTGCTTGGCAGTTGCCTGCGGTTCCCCTGGCTCCTGCTTGGTGGTCACCTATGGTGCCCTCTGCAGTGCCTCGTCGGGCAGCTGTGGTCCTGCTTCTGACACCTCTTCGGTCGCCTGCGGGTTCCCCAGCTCTGACTCGTCGGTTGCTTGTGCCTTCACTGGCTGTGGCTATGCCTTCGCCTGCCGTGGCTTCTGCTCCCTCCTCGCCTCCTCCAGTGTCCCCTTCTCCTCCCTCCTCTGTCAGTCCCTCCACCTTCCTCCACGCCCCCTTCAGCTCCTGCCTCGCGGTCACTGAGGATCCCTCCTGCTCCGGCCTCGCGGTCACTCACTGCCCCTGCAGCTTCCGCCTTCCACCCGCCAGGGTTCCCTCCGACTCCCCATTTCCCCCTGCCCTTTGCTTCCTGGTTTTGTGCCCCTGTGTTTGCCTTCCATCCTTCTGTTCCACTTTTGTTCCCTCCTGGTCCCTTTGTTCCTCCTGTTGGGCTGTCCCCTGCTGTTGTCCCTCCATTGTTCCCGTCCTTAGTGTCCCTATTCGTGTCTGCGTTTGTATAGCTGTTGTCTGAGTTCTTGCCTTGTCTGTCCTTTGTGCAGTTGTTGTTCCCCGTGCCTCGTTGAGGTTGTTGTTTTGGTTTTCCCAGGTGCTGTCCCGTCCTGTGATGTCCCCGGTCTCATCCCGTTGGTGCCTTTAGGCACGTCCGGAGTGAGCACCTTTGGGGGGAGAGGGTTCTGTCATGCCCTGCTTGTCTGATCCTCCCGTGTGCCATGTCCCCCTCATTTATCTCGTATGGAATCCCAGCTGTGACTAGTTGTTGTTAATTAGTCCTGTATATTTAAGAAACTGGTTCCCATAAGGTAAAAAAATTGGTATTCATCACGTTGTAGAGACATTTGGTCTCCACAAGGTAAGGTATACCTGGACCACACACACACACACACACACACACACACACACATTGGAGGACCATGAAGAGCTCGAGGATGGATGAGAGGGAAATGAGGGTTGAAGGAGGCCGTCACAGGAGGGGATAAGGCCATGGCTGGAGTACAGCTGAAAGCCCGCCACCTGTCCTAGGTGGCAGCCCACTTTGCCAAAAAGTGTTCCTCCATGTTGAACTGGGAAGTGTGCTCTGACACCTACAGCTAAGTCTCACAGCTGAAATAAGGGTTGTGGACCATACCATTCTGATGGGCAGGCTGGGGATGCAGGTCTTGCCACTCCCCAAGCCGAGCCCCTGCTCGCTTATGCTCGACTGACACCCGAGCAGCAGTCCCTGGAGACTGCAGCCTTTCATGGAGCCTTCCTGGCACGACGGTGACATCCAGAGACTCCTCGCTCCCAAAAAACAATGTCATACTGTCTAGCTAGAATGGAACAGCTCCCAGGATTGGTTGTGCTTCGCCTGAGAAAATGTAGAGCTGCTGAGCCTTTGACATGTTATACTCTGGGAGCACGACTTTGGTTTCCGTTTAGCTGAGAGCGCTCACAACCCTGCTGGTGTTTACCATCCTGGAGATCCCAGGTAAGCTCCGATTGGCTCTCTTTCTGCCTGGGGGGCAGGAGCAGCCTCAAGGAGGTTTGGGTGGACGTACAGTCCTGTTCATTGTTGCGAATGAGTTCCACCCACCCCGTGGCTGGCCAATTGAGGGCGTCTCTATGCACTTCCTCTGGTCTGCTGCATGCTGGTAGGCTGGAGAAAAGGGAGGTGTTTACCTGGTCCAAGGTAGAGTACCTTGACTTGAGCGTGATGACCTCATCCAGATGAGCCCTGAACTCTCTCCGTGAGGCCTGTGGGAAGCCACAGGATAGTCACTCACCTTCACACACCATATACACACATACACACACACACACGCACACACATACACTATTATACACCGATATTCACAGAACACTCCATTTTCATCATCAAAATCTATTTAGATATCAACATTTCTACCTTGCATTTTAACATCAGTTACTAAGGTCGTAACATTAACAATAACTACAAAACAAAAAGAAAACTGCTTACATCACCTTGATATTGACCATGCATACATAACCGTCATGTTTTAGACACCAATTTAATAGTGTTTTACAAAGATTTTACTTTTGGTTTTATGGAAACAAAGTATGCTTATTGTCTGACAGTAAGTCAGACGAGTTACTGTGTGTTTGACTGTTAAAATGGAAATAGCAATAAACAGTAGGAAACTTAATTATCCATCCATCCATCCATCCATCCACTTATTCAGGACAGGGTCGGGGGGGTCTGGAGCCTATTCCTAGCAGCACAGGGAAAATCCTCCTTACACTTGATAAAATTACTTCTGATCATGAAATAAAAGGGGCATTCAGGTTTATACATGGATTCAAAATATCAAATCTTGGCTGCCACGTACCTGTCCCTTACCCTGCCTGAACACCATACTGTACAAACTCGCAACACCATTAACGTCCTTATAAATAAGGGAAGAGGAACCAATGCGGGGTCTTTGCCCCATCGCTCAGCGTTAAGATCCACCTTGAGCAGATTGAGAAATGCCACCTCCAGTGTGCCTTTCATACAGCACTCAGTCTGATGCTGAGAGCAGTGAATCATTAACAGAGTTCAAATGTGTCTTGGGTCCATATGAGGCTTGCTTTGAAAGCTTAGACCCAAACTTTCCTGGTTGCTTTTCACCTTCTAGGCTAGTTTTCATCTGAGATGATTTTTATTCAGCATTCAGAAGATGAATTTCACCCATTTATAAAACTGGGTACCTTAACACGCAGGTCAGGAAGGTTACATGTCTGCCCTATGTGTTTAATACCAAATGTGTGTGTTAATATTTTTAATCCAAATACCATATAAACTGTTATAGATGCCAGACTGAGGGAAATGCTTATTGGTGAAACCTTTTTAGAGGCTGACATCTGAAACTGATAAGGTAATGAGGTACAGCACAGGTCTGCGAACATTAGGAGTGTACACGTATTCGCACCGAAAGTTCTTGGTACGGGTCTTTCGATTCGGTACACAAATGTAACGAACGAATGCAGCAAATGCGGAACCTTTGTATGTTTCCCCCGAGCGACATTCGTAAACGGACGGGTGAAGACTCTCCGCTTCACATGCATATGTACGTCTTAATGTGAAGCTGGAAGCTGTTAGTGTGAATACAACTACAGCGCAGGTATTTTTTTTAAATGCTACACCATAATGGATATTTATTTTGTTATGCTATGTATTTTTTGAGACAATATTTGTATTGCACAGTTCTAATATGAAGCTGAATGCTGCCGATGTGAAAACGGTACAGATCAGGTACAGTTAATTTTCTAAATGCGGCCCTTAATGGATATTTATTTATTTTTATTTACTTGAGAGATTATTTATTTTACAAGTATTTATTTTAGAAGTAAATTAAGTCGGTTGCAGCATTATTGACGGAGGCTTTTTATTTAAGAAAGACAGTCATACTTTGTTAGTAAACCACTGTATAATAAAAAAAAGCAATTTATGTTTTGTTTCTTTTACCTCCACTGTACTGCAAACGTACAAACCGTGACCTCAAAACCGAGGAAATTACCGAACTCTGATTTTTCTGTACCGTTCCACTCCTAGTGGACATTAAATATTGGGTCTCTGCGCAGCATGGGAACAGATGCTGTCACCAGGACTGAAATGCTTGACAGAATCAATCAATCAATCAATCCATCCCTCCATCCATCCATCCGCTTATGCTGGCTACATTCCTATCCTGGGCAGCACAGGCAACATGGCTGGGGGACACCCTGGATGGGATGCCAGTCCACTGCAGGACACACAGGCACAGACATTTGTATTCATATCTACGTGGGAACCATCCATTCATTTCCACTGGACAAATCCTAATCACAACAATAACAACCTTAACCACAACTCAGCCCTAACCTTAACCATAAGTAATCAAAGAAAAAACAAAACTTTTGGCATTTTTAGTTTTTTGATTGCAGTCGCAGACTTTTGTGGGGGCTGAAAAAATGGTTGCTGCAACGTCAAAATAAATGTTTTTATCATGTTGTGGGGAAATTGGTTCCCACAATGTAATCTGTACTTGAATTACACACACACACACACACACACACACACACACACACACACACACACAAATGTTTCTAATTATATCTTTCATAGTCTATGACTCTCCATTCAATTCTATGGGGAAAACTCTAATCCCAACAATGACTTCAGGCATTTTTAGTTTTTTGATTGCATTCACAGATCTTTGTGGGGACCTGAAAAATAACAATCAAATAACAATCATAATCCCCACCCAGCCCTAACCTAAACAATAAGTAACCAAATAAAATACAAGTCTGTCATTTTAGTTTTCACAGATTTTTATGAAATTGAGTTTCCCCTTTGGGGACCAAAAAATGTCCCCACAGGGTAAAAAGTTACAGGTTTCTATCACACTGTGGAGACACACAATGTAATATAATCAAAACCACACACACACACACACACAAGCACAGCCACACAACATGGGGAGAACATGCACACTCAGAGAAAAAAACTCCTGCTGAATATACAAATAGTGTTAGTGACGCAGCACACTGTTATCAAGGTGGGAGAAACGCTGGCATCCGTGCTGATATCTGGTGAAAACACGTGTAATCCAACAGCAGAGGCCCCTCGTGCTGAACACGCCAAAGCCAGCACTATGCAGTAGGCCAGCTGTACATATGTGTTCGCTTGTGCTGAAGCAGGGGTCTCTGGACTACTCCGCTATAAAGCCCACAGGCAGAGCGAGGACCGAAAACAGGTAAGCAAGAGCCCCAGGAATTTCTGAACACAAAATGGACTATGAGAGGGAGAGAAACGCAGTCTGTATTGCTCAGCCATCAGGCGACGTTTCTGGAGTGACTCGGAACTGCAATATGACCTCCTCCACCGGGGCTCTCAAGTTTTATCAAAAGTTTGGAATGAGCTCTGTTAGGGGCAAAGTGTGTGTCTCACGGTCACTGCATGAGACTTGAGAGCCCTGCCGACCGCATTTATTGGATCTTACTCTTACACTTTCACCTTGTCTGCACTCCATCTTTGTGTGCATCCATGTAGCAACATGCTTGCAGCAGGATCACATGTAACGTATTTTGGAATTTACCCAGAAACAACAAATGCTGTTTTCTGAATGGCTGATAGGTGGCCATTAACTCTGTGTAACTTGGGACAGCTATGAACTCCGCGGGAAACTCCACTCCGCATGCCTGCGCATCCTCCAGCAATTCTATATAAGGGGACACCTTGGTGGCCGTTATCCCTTACTCCTCACTGTGGGAAATACAACTTATGAACTGGTTGAAATATGTGTCTCACGGTCATTGTGTGAGACTTGGGAGCCCTGTCCTTCACCCTGAAATAAAGCCGAACCACATTGCCCATGAATCCTGAAATCATACGCCTGCAACGTGTCTGAAGGTCAGCCGTGTGACACCATGACCTTTCACCTCGAATCAAGCGGCTGATTTTCAAATAATCATCCATCCATCCATCCTACTAACTTCCAACCAATGGTCCTGCTCAGGGTCAAAGGGGGCCTGAAGCCCAGCACAGGCAGCACAGGGCAGAAGGTTGAAGCCCACCCTGGATGGAATGCCAATCCACTGCAGAGCACATACGCAATTACAGCCTGTGGGCAATTTAGTGATGGCATTTAGCCTAGCCGCATGTTTGTGGACAGAGGGAAGAAACCCATGTGACACGAGGAGGGCATGCAAACCACACGTACACAGACAGGGGGCACCAGAGGATGGATTAAAAACCTCAACCCAGGGAGTGTGGGACAACAGTGCTACCCACTGAGCCACTGTGCCTAAAATGTTTATCCAGTTACAAAGAAAACACACCAAGAAAATATAGATTAGCAAATGGCTCATTCAAAATCACCACCAGTGGCAATAAGCGTTTCTCCTAACTAACAGTACACAAATGAATGCCATGTGGGACATGGAGAGCTGATGTATTAGTAGGCCGACTGTGGGGCATGAGCGAGAAATGAGCGGTGACCATGGTGACGTGGAGACAGGACGAGGGTTTGGTAAAACGCATGCTATAATACCTCAGAAACACTACAGGAGGATGAGCAGGAGGGGAGCCGGCCTGGGTGCCATGAGAGAAGGGGGAGAAGAGAGAAGCATTACAAGGACTGTTAACGAACAGAGACACTGCCCCCTGCTGGTTGGAGGACCAATGTCTCTCTCAAAGTGGCCACACAAGGCTTAGCAGAGGCAAAGCTCTTCTGACTGGTTAAACGTCTCAACTTCCCCCATCTCTCACTGCAGCTGTTCTCAGTTCCAGGAGCAATTCTGCTGCTGCACTAAAAAGTAGGGTCAACACCTTGAAGAAGACTCCATTACCATAAACACTGACCCCTACTGGTGGAGATGGTTTATGAAGGGCTCGGAATCCAGCAAATACACAGACGCACACATAGCTGTGTTACTGTCACAATGCTGATCGCGGTACAGCATCCCGTTTGGTACGAAAGACCGCCTGTCTCCAAACCCTACGCAGAACATTTTTGCTTTGAGGATGCGCTGCATTTGCAGGCAGGATGCGCTGAAGAGGGTGTCTTACATTTTTCTAAGACTGCTGCATCCCAATCAGAGGGTTAACTGCATGAGGCTTTGGTCTCGCAGGACTCGCTTCCTGTCGGACAGATGCGCTCCTCTGCCACACTGCTTTGGTTCATTCCGCATCTCTGGCGGGCCGTAAATCAGGCCCCCCGCCCTACATTTTGTTGCCGTTTATGTTTTGCCGTGTGCTTGTCAGCAGAGATATTAGCAGGCCCCCACAGACTGCCCCCCAGTCCTCGGGCCCACATAGAACCTTTTAAAACACGAGGTTTAAAGGTTCTGTGCTTGTCGACCAAAAAGGACACAAAGCCTCGATGACAGCGCAGTCAAAGGTCAGTCAGAATGACGTGCATTGCCATGGCAACCACACAGATGCAGGCTTCCCGTGGGGTAACCTCTAACCCTGGTCTCCCTGACAGACCCCCCTTGGCCTTCCGAGGTACACGCACCAGCAGCGATCAGTGACATGCGCAAGCTCACATAGAGGGGGCCACAGGCTGCCTATCTGCTGGTCGCTCTGTGATAGATCCCACAGCAGCAGCTGTGGAGGACAGAAGGAGCGCCACCAGCCTGTCCAGCTGTGATCAACGCCCATAAAGCACAAAGCACCCTGGGAAAAACCTGGCCACACTCTGGGGCTGGCAGACGGCCACCCGCCTGAGGGCGTCTGGCACAGACCAACACATTTTTACAGGTCACTACATTCAGAGTCTCGAATGCATTTGAGGGCGGCAAGATTACAGAGTCTGACTCGTCCAGTCTGAAGCCGTCATTATCACCCCTGCGTCAGTGAGGTGCATTGCCATTTCTGGTTACCAAAGTGCATGAAGTCAGAAGCCCATCAGGCAGCAGATATGAAAACCAACAACCTACTGGTGTCATGAGTATCCATTAATGTCACATGCACTGCCTTTATATTAAATAGACCCAGCCATGAATGTAGAAATGCGCATTAATATTATACAAATATTCACACTAGCTTCACCTATTGAATAATAAGTCTAACTGCTCCCTTATTCCAGACAAAAATGAAAAAAAAAATCATACAATACCATCCACAAATGTCTTTACATTCGAAAGTATAAGTGTATAAATAGTCAAGAATTTAAAAAAAGCCAACATAATTTGTTTTTTTATGTAGGATCCTGACAGACCTACAGTAGGACGCTGCTCCTGGTGTTCAGTGACTCGACACTGCAGCCACACCACTGCAGACCATCTGCTTTGCATTCTGGAAACATCTCGGCTCCCTTCTTTGTGCTAATTTTGCTTTTAGTGGTTTCGGTTAGCATGCAGGGTACAGCCAAGACGCAACCGTTTGCATGCCGGGGAATGAGCCCTGTTTGGAGTGATGCTCAATGTCACACAGTTCCCATAATCCCTCCTCCCGCGCCATCGCAACTGCTCATGGCAGCAATACGTCTCTCCCAAATTCTCCCGGGGGGTTCTCCTCGACCTGCTAAGCTCCTCAGCGCAGTCGCTTGCCCAGCAGGAGCCTTCCCACGCTTCACTCACATCTTCACGCCACGGGACAGTGTACTGGGACATCTCAGAACTGCTCCTGCTGATTCTGCTACACGTAGTTCACAGCATCTCCGTAATCAGGCGATTTCAAAGGGATCTCATGACAATCCTCCCCGCAAGAGGCTGACATAGCTTTATCCAAACTAGGACTCTACCATTATGGCCCAGAGATGCGTGAATGAACCACACCTCTATGGGAACGACACAGAGCACCACCTTCAGTCTCCAGGTTAATAGCAGTTTATGATCTGGTCCATCATCCATAAGATGCTTGTGTGTGTATGTGTCTGACAAATCACAGACCAGGTCAAAGGGCAATGTCATCACTTCCTTTAAAATTCTTTATGCTGGAGGTGCCTTCTCTCCTCTCCTCTATGTGCCCCCCCATCATCTCTGTCCTTCTCTCATGGCTGCATGCAGAAGCCTGTGAGTACCCCTTCACCCCCCCCCCCCCCCCCAACATCCAGGGTTGGGGGGGGGGGATCTATAGCCCAGAGTGGATTGCATTTTCCTGAGGCTTGAGCTCATCACAACCACAACCTCCATCGTAACCCCCCCACCCCCAAAACGATACCCCCCACCCTGCAGAACCACTGCAGCACTGTGACGCACACATGGTGACGATTGGCTTACCATGCTGGACAGCATCATGCACACAGGGGGAGAGGGATCAGCAGGACAGAGGGAGGGAAAATAAAAGGGGGAGGAGCAATGATGGTTTGGGAGGAGCCCCACAGAGCAAAGAGGGAGTCCTGTGCTGACTGGGGCGACGCCTCCCTCAGAGCGGATTGGCTGAGCTGCGTCTCCAGGGCTGCAGACATTCACGTGGGAGGGGGGCTGGACTGGACTGAAACCCCGTCTCATTTATAGGTCATGCCCAATTCACACACTCAAGTCTGACCAGCCGCTTGCCTTCCCACAATCCAGCACGTGAAGGTAAAACAGCGTTTCTATCAGAGACACACTCTGGGAGTGCTGCACACTCCTGCTGCCTGACAGAGGCAGAGCCTGCAGACACTCCTGTGAGCCCGACCCCGACAAGGTGGGGGGGGGGGTCTGATCCCAGAGCAGCCCTTGCCTTTGTTTTTATTCGCAGATGAAGCCATAAGAGCGGCGACAGCGTGGGGTGTCCTTGCAGGCTTCAGAAACCATGGCGAGGTATCAGAGGAAGATGCCCCCCCCTCCACTCCACTCTCTTAGCTAGCCATAAATCCTCACGCTTCTTGAGCCCCTCCCCTTAGAAGTGGAGCACAGTCACACGTCTGCTGAAATGCGGCACAGTCGGTATGCAAGGACGGCTCTCGCCTGCCCCAACCATCACGTGGTGGGTCAGTAACGCACTCAGGGAGGGGCCACCGTCATACTCCACAGGAGCTGATCAATCTCCCTAGGCCCCCAGACACATTGTGGCGGCCTCCCACAGCAGAGAGATCTTTATCCACTCTGTATGTCGTACGTGATCTTGGAGCATTGCATCATGGGATAGCGCATGGGAACGCCAGTAATGGGACGTGTCAAAGACCCAGCCCTCCTCTGCAGCAGCCCTCCAACGGTTCATTAGCGTAAACCCAGTGTTATATAACAGAACTGGATGCTGATTGGTGGCAAAGGGGTGCACGTGTGTGCGTGGATGTGCGTGCATGTGTGTGCATGTAAGCATACCCTAAACAGACAGGGGGAGACTAACAGCTTCAGGCAGTGCTGAGGAACACGCCACACTGAGTGACTCCATCCCCATGACTGTCAGAATAGTGGGCAAAGCCCTTGACCCCAAATACTCCCAGTACACAGGCGGACTCTGCTCTCAGATCCTCAGCTGTACGTTACTTTGGACAAAAGCATCTGCGAAATAAATAAACGTGATATAAGAGAACCTACCCTCACTGAAAAATCGGCGAGGTAGAGCGACAGGTTTGTTGAGGGACCTGCAGAGACACACAAGCTCTTAAAGAGCCGTCTGCACTTTGATAAAAGCCCTCAAAAATAACCGCTCTGTACCCAGACCGTTACATGGCCTCAGACAGCTCTGTTCGCTGCCAAATCCCCATCAGCACTCTCCCAAAGAGCCGCCGCTCACGGCTCGGCCCCGAGGAGACGGAGCTCCGCACAGGGGCCTCCCGCTGCAGACTGATGGGTAGTTTGGGTGAAGTGGAACATGACAACCTTCCATCGACAGGCAGACAGGCCTCCTAAAGGCACAGGTCTGGCCGAGAGGTCATAAAAAACATCCATCTGCCTCCCATTGTCATCAGTGGCGTTCAAAGACAGATATAACAGGACAGAGTCCGCAGCTGATGCCTGCCCAATGAGGAACCCATCTGCTCCCCAAACATGAGGCCAGGGGTGATCGTGACAGAGGGGTAAATGGGGGGGACGGGGGGGACGGAGGCCTGTCAGACAGTTCCTGCTCCTCCCCACTTCTGTATTAAGTAAGCATGGAAATCGGCGTTGACATGAGACCGCGCCAGACACTCGCTGTAGAGATGTACGCTTCCAGGTCATGTGACGGCTGTACGCGCTCCCATGTGGCAGAGCGGCACTCTGCTATGTCTCTCGCCTCTGGGGTTCTACTGCTAAAAAGGAGCTTGACCCCAAACTTCAGGTCTCTCCTCCTTAATCTGCCACCATGGTTAAAGTGCAATGGTGCAAGTCATGGGTCCATCGAGAGGGCGACGGGGGATTCGAGCCCCGAGCATGGGAAGTCCTGCTTGCCATGGTCTTTGGGTCCTGGATTTAAAGGACATGGGGAACTGAAAGCCGTCCTGCCACGTGCCCAACATCAACACCCCGTGGTCTGAATGAGAAACCGGCCGGCGGTCAGTCCTGATGACAAGGACCCGACGACATTGGTGCCAAAAGGCCGGGATGCGATTGGTCCCCGGGTTGGAGTCCACATACGTGGCCATGCCCCCTCTGGGCCAGCCCAAGGGCTCCGCTCTCATGGACGGGATGATGCATGGGGGTCGCTGTAAGGACCACTTCACGTCCTGCCCTGCTGCCTGAGGGCCCAGAATGAGGACCTTAAAAAGTGTAACGATGCAGAAGCTGTTACGCTGGCTGAAAGCCTCCCCGAGCAAGGGGAAGAGCCATGAAACAGAGAGGGGGAGAGGCAAGAGGGGGGTGGGGTAGGGTAGGTCGGAGGGGGGAGGGATAGGGAAGGGCGGTGGGGGGGGGGGGCAAGTCGGCAGCCAGCGGGGGTGCTTACTTTAGGCGTGGGGCAGGAGGCAGTGGAGAGGCGAGAGGTGGCCTGAGCGCGCGGTGATTCGGAGGGGGTGGTGCTGAGAGACGCTGTGTCCCGCGGAAGCACCTGGACACCCCGCGAAATGATGGAGTCCGGAATCTGTCCCATAGGCCATGGGGGGGGGGGAGGGAGAGAGAGAGAGAGTGATCAGTCAGGTAAATTGCCAGTGGTCAGAGGACAGCAAAAGTGACCAAAACCGTGAGCCTCACAAAGCAGTGATGCTTCTGGAAACATGGCTTTTCCTATGGAAGCATCTCATCCTGTGATGAATGGGAGGGAAATGACAGCAGGTGACAGACGGTAAGGAAATTACGAAGCGAGAGAAAGAGAGGGGGAGGCTCAGCGGAAGTGAGTGAATGAGAAGCGGAGAGAGGGAGAGGGGCGTGGCAGGATGAGGGCAATGAGACAATGTGGGCGGGCCGTGAGGGTGTGGCTGACGGAGAGTGCTGATTGGCTGATTGATCCCCCCTACACAGTCTTTTCCTTAAAATGACCATTATTATTTTTTTTTTACAGTTTTTTTTAATCTCTTGCAGACAGAGGTCCATCGTTTGTTGCAGGTTGCAGGAGGGCGGCGTCTCGGGGGTGAGATCCTGCAGAGTCCCGGCAGACGGGCACCACAGTCACCAGTGACTGCTGCCAAGAGGGGCCAGAGGGACCGTCACAGCCGGATGGGCGGCCAGCAGCACCTCAGCCATGGGAGGGAGGGGGGAGCACGGAGGGGACGGGGAGACACAAGGATACTCTCTATGAGGTACTAGGAGGGCAGGAAAAGGGCAGAGGAGCCCTGTGCTGGGGGGGCCTGAGGGTCTTACCAGCAGCTCTCCAGCACTGCGAGTGCGATCATGGAGGGTGAGGCCATGGATGGACAGTGGACACCTTCTGACATGACAACAGGAAGTTGGCCACACTGATGGAGGACACAGCACACATCATTTGGGACATGGGGGAGCATGGTCACTAACGGTCACTGATGGTCAGTACGTCACTCAACAATCAAACAATCAATCAGTAACAGCCAGTAACAGTAACGATCACTAACAGTCAATAACGGTCACTCAGTCAGTAACTGTCAGTAACAGTCAGTCAGTCAGTAATGGTCACCAACGGACTTTTAATCATTAATGGTCACTGAAGGTCAATAACGGTTACTAATAGTCAACAGTAACTATCAGTCACTCATAAAGTAATCAATCAGTAACTATCCGTAACACTTATTAAAGGTCACTCATTCAGCAACAGAAATGTTCAGTCAGGAATGGTCAGTTACAGTCATCAACAGTCAGCTGTAGTTATGAGGCAGTCCTACCGTCACTCGGAGTCACTCGTCACTGCTCTTAGTAACCAGTGGTTGCCCACTTACTAACCATGCTCCTACAGACAGGTGAGGAGATGTTAGGATGAACATGGAGAGGTTGGGTTCATACTCAGGTACTACAGTGACCGCATGGTTCAGACCCAAACAAAGTGCCGTTTACATGCTTTTGGGCACGATTTCTTCACAGTTGGTTATCATGCAGTGTGACACCGGTGACTTATAGGTGTCCCTGTCCCTACTCCGTCGCTGTTACCTTGGCAGCGATGGCGGCGGCGGTGATGTGGGAGGAGGAGCTGTCTTCGGTGGAGGCCACGCCGCTGTCCTTCTTGTCCTCGTCCTCCTCCTCGCACTGGACGCCCTTGTCCTCAGTCTGCTTGTGTGGGCCAGTGGCGGGCAGTGGGGACAGCGGAGGAGGTGGCGAGGGCAGGTCCTCCAGCTCATCCTGCACCTCCTTCACCTTGACCACAGCGTCCCGCAGAAGGTCGATGGCATGGGGCAGTGCGGGCAGGATGAATTGGAAACATTCCTGGGGGGGGGTGGGGGAGGAGGGCAGAGGGTGAGATATAAGGCAACATTACACTGACTGGCTCACACACCCCTCAGAGGGCAGTCTCCAAGCAGCACACTGAGCCCTGATTGGCTGAAAGTCTTGTTCATCACTCCCACAGAGCCTTCACTGGGTACTTTAAAAGCATGTCTGAACCTGCCCCCTCCCTGTGTCCATGATGGCAGCTTCTGCACGATCGGCACTGATTCCTCAGAGAGTGTGGAGGACACAGGGCCCCCTGGTGACAGCGTCAGACCCTGTTAGCATGGTGAGGCTGAGGGGTGAGGTCCGGGCATGCCACCTGTCTCCCTGTCACCGGGGGGGCAGTCCACCGCTCTCCAGCTCAGGGTGACGCCAGGTCAGGGCCCGGTCCTCCAGTGTCGCAGGAAACCAGTGCCACTTTCGCAGAATCCAGCTACAATTTATTCCAGCACTGTTTACTGAACTGCACCATAGATCATGTTCAGAAACATTAGGCATTAAAATTTCACACTTTGCTTCCAAATGTATGTGTTTGTATTTATGTTTGAGCACAAAATCACAACATGATACTGAGGACTGAACTACATGCTTCCCGGGGGAAGAACAGCGATACTGTCCTAAACAGGGCTGAAATAACACTAAACCAGGGATCCTGGGCTCCCATTTAGTACGAGTATCATAGTAATATCTGTTCCCAGTCACAGCGGGCCTGGCCTCCTGTTAAACTGAAGAGAGGAGATCCAGCCAGAACATTTTAATTGGCGTCTGTGTGCTCCATAAGGCACAGCACGGGCCCCTTCCTGATAAACAGATTGTCCCTCCTGCTCCCCTTGTGGACGCAACGGGAGGGGCGAGGCCCTAATCACGCTAACCGCCACAGTACGGCGCGCTCCCGCCCGCCTGTCCTCTCCCCAGATCCCGCTAGCTCCACTCGAGGCTCGGACTCTCGAATTAACGGAGAGGCCTCGAAAGGCGCACTCGTTTTCGGCCCTCGTCCCAGAGACGATGGGAGTTGGGTGGCCTGCCGATTCCTCCCAATTAAGGAGGCGCAGGGAGGAGGCGTGGGGAGGACCCGCTGCAGCATGTGGCTACATTTTCATAACGGTAGCTTTTATGTGTAGTTAAGGCTCCTTCAGAGCAGAGGTCTGATGGCTGGGAGGGAACCAGCCTGCTTATCGGGACAGGAAGTTCATGAAACATCTCAGAGGAGAGGGAAGCTCACACACACACACACACACACACTCTGTCCTCTTACCTGCGAGCCCTTCTTACTGCCAGGCAGGTTGATGATGAGGGTCTTCCCCCTGATCCCGCACACAGGCCTGCACGAGCACAGGGGCAGGCCCTCAGTCAGACAGCCCTCAGGCTGACCTCCGCCCGCCCCATTGGAGGCCTCAGGCTCTTACCTGGACAGCATGCCCAGTGGCGTGACGTTGAGGGACCCCATGAGCATAGCCAGGGCCATGCCGGGTGCCTCCCGCTCAATCACCTCCTTAGTGGCCTGTGGGCAGATAGGGGGAGGGGGCCAGCTCAAGGTATTCAGAATAAAAGTGTATAAGCCAGTGACCACCCCCCCCCCCCCCCCGGACCGTGAGGCAACAGAAGGACCATGGGATCACTGGATGGGTAACCAAGCAACCAGAAGGACCATGGGATCACTGGATGGATAACCAAGCAAAAGGAAATGACCATTTTTCAAAGGAAAGAAATTACTGAGGTGCTACAACTGCTACCCCCGGGATGGGACCATGAACAGCTGTCTTGTTTATGGTGGGGAAGATAAGTCCATCGGTCTCTGTCAGAACAGCGCCACCTAGTGGCTAAACTAAGAGATCCAGAATCTCAGTACTTTGGGATGTTCTTCAAAGAAGCAGTCGGCCTGAGCTGAACGCACCCCAATCCCCACCTGGGCCCCTGGGAACTCTGAGACTATCTGACTTCCTTGGAGACCTCATTCTCACTCAGACGCTGCATATCAACCAAAGCATGAGCCACGGCAGGGCAGACCGGGGCCTCCTCCTGTTACCGGGCTGCCTGTGCATCTCTACGGGAGCCAACCGCAACGCCAATGTACAGCTTAATGAAGGAAAAACAGCCAATTAAGGGACTGTTAGCTGAGAATTGAATGAAAGAAAAGAAATAAAAAAGCACCATTGTACTCTGATAATTATATCAAATATCCTTTAACCAAAAAGCAAGTGCTATTTGCAGTCAGATTCGTTTACATCACAGCACGCTATCTGCTGCGACAGCAGGAACACTCTCCGTAAGGGTATCACGCCTTTCCCGAGCACCAGCGTGGGGAGTGATCCAGCACCCCGCCGGGCGCTGACACAGAACCGGGGCACGAAGCAGAGGCTGGCTGGAGACCCGCTCCGGGCTTGGCCATTATTTCCCCCGGGCCCGGAAACTTAATTACGCTGCATAGCAATCAGCGGCCGTGATGCGAGACTGCGCTGAGCGACGCGCGTGTCAGCTGGTGAGGAGTTCGACCTCACCGACGGCTCCGCTGGGACCGATTCTCAGACCTGGAGTCAGAACTGCGGCTGAGGCGCACCGTCACGTGGCGTTAGAGGAGGCCCAAGTGCTGACGTCCGCCACAGCTCGCGTTTTGGTAGCAGAGGTTGATACATAAGGGCTTGAAAACCAAGAGGCCATTAAAGACTCTACAAGGGCATCTGCTGGTGCTTTCTTTGTATTTACCTCTGGGGTGACATCACGTGGGGCAAACCCAGTGCCCCCGGTGGTCAGGATGAGGTTCAGCTCTTTCTCATCACACCAGTCCATCAGTGTCTCCTGGAAAACCAAGAAATATGGGGGTGGGTGAGCCATGAACCCCAGCGCCCCAGAAAACCGAGAGGGAAGGGAAACCTTTTACCTTGATCTCGTCGATCTCATCTGGCACTATTTTGTAGGCAGAAACGATGCCCCCCAGCCTGAAATGAAGGAATGACAGGAGCTGAGAAGCACATCTATTCAGCAGCGAGAATGAACAGTCATCTTCCTCCTCAGCCCCGGCCCTGAGGAATGAATCACTCTAAGTTAGAGACCTGGTACTTCCTCAGCACAGAGGACACCCCAGTGCTGGTGTGGGACAACATCTCCCTTGGCAGCATGTTACCATGGCGTAGGGACAACGTCCAGATATCCAAATATATACACACAACGTGTAGGCCTACATCACAGGGCATCTGTCATAATACTGTCATTGCTTTGGTCTACAGCAGGAGTTCTCAGTCTTTTTTGCACCATGACCCAATTTATACCCTGTCAGCTCAGACATGACCCTATATCAATAAAGGTTTAAATAAATTCTATGATCAAGCAGTGCACTCTGCAAATCTGATTGGATGTGCCAGTGAATTTTAAATTAAGCATCTGTGGTTTATCTTCTTGGATTGGTTGAGTGTTCACTAGTTTTGCACTAATCAGTGGCAGACCCAATATAGGGTAATTCTAGGACTGGGGCTGGGAAAACTGATCATGGATCAGCATAGGAGCTTGCTGGTTTTAAAATGCTTACGTTTCCAAATCTTCCTCGCGGCCCTTTCAGAACTTGGGTCGCGACCCATGGGTTGAGAACCGGATGTTTTTGTTAGAGTCCCACAAACCCAGAAATAAACAAGATTTCAGCTTCATTTTGATTTCAGTATCCCATCATCCATGGCCATTATCTGCCACAACATTTTTTATTGTAATATTATGAAACACAGGGTATGTATACCACGCTGTTGCTACAGCTGTACACTAATTAGTTTAAATAGTGTGCATTCATTAAAATCAGACCAGCCTTAGAAAGCCTCTTTTCATAAATATCTAGTGATGGCTGTTATACACACGTCATACTCAAGAGAAGCTGAATGATGGACGAGCAAATCACCATTAGGAAAACTAAGCATGTGTATTGTCGCCCCCTGGTGGTACACTTATCTGTGACTAAGAGAAAAGAAACCAGCGAAGTCACCATTAAACTCTGATAGCCAACCTGTCATTTCCCTGAACCAAAAACTTAGAAACATTTTCTCCCCCACAACTGCGCTACATCCATGAAACGCAAGGTATTGACACAAAACACAACATCGCTACAAGCTGACAGAACAGACTCGGCATTTCCCCCTAGAATAAAATCATGTTGTCTGCGGGATGTAATACTGTCTAAATAAAACAAGACAGCTCGAAAGGGTCCATGCTTATATTTCTAGAGAAAAATATTAGCATTTGCAGTGCATGACTACAACATGAATGAATGGTACATTTATATAGCACCTTTCAGGACTTTACAGAACCAAAGGGGAGCCACTTCAACCACCAGCACTGAGTATCACCCTGGATGATGCGACAGCAGCCATTCTGCACCAGTACACTCACCACACAGTGGCTAAGAGAATTCACCAGTTAGATATAGAGGATGATTAGGAGGCCAAATTTGAAAGGGCCACAGTGGGCAATTTAGCCAGGGCATCAGGGTACCACTCCTCCTCTTTTGAAGGATATCCTAGGATCCTTTATGACCTCATACAGTCAGGACCTCCGTTTTACGTCTCATCTAAAGGACAGCACCATTTTTACAGCACAGTGTCCCCATCACTGCACTGAGACATTGGGACCCACACAGACCACAGCAGGGGCTAACCTGGTGGCCACACCAACACCGCTTCCAGCTGCAACCCAGCTGGTCTCCGATCCAAGTACTGGCCAGGCTCAAACCTGCTTAGCTTCAGCTGGATTACCGAGGCCTAACTGCAGGTGGTATGGCTGCAGACATGCATTGAGGTGGCAGGTAAGAACCAGGAGCGCATCTCCATCCTGCCAACCCCAACCCCGAAATGGGCCGGAGCAGTTCCATCACTCATTGCTATCACAAAATAACTGCTCCCGTTCCCATTAAATGTTCTTGGGTAATTCATAATTAATAATCCTTGGTCCGGATCCGCATAACACAACCTCCAGGTTTACGCAAATATCTCTAACTATTACGAGACAACTCATATTGATGTTATTTTTTTTTCCTCAGAGCCATCGTTACACTTACAACGCAGATAATGCCAATATTAAATATTAATAAGTCAAAAAATGCCAGCTCTGAGCAGATCTGCCACATTTGGATGTATACATTTCATTTATTATTTACTTAGCAGGCATAATTATCCTCTCGGAAAAGCTGGGACAACATCTTTGCTGCGAGCTTGGAGCCTGCAGTCCAAGCTGGGAGGGGTTAGGAAGTCGGAGTCGTTTGCTGGTGTGCATTCTGAGTGCCTGGGATTCAGCACTATGACAGCTACATCAGCTCAATAATCAGACACACTGACACAGGGATCGGGCCCTTTGCATTTCAAAGGAAACAAAGAATTGGTTTCTAACCGGAAAAACTGCAATCTTTCAGCTAAATTCATTTAAATCCCCAACTCACACTCCGTTCCTGTGTGTATCTGATTTAGTGATTAAGGCTCGCATCCCCATTCACGGTCCAGGAAATGCTGTTTGGATTTGGGATCGACACGGGAGAAAATCTGATGCGCAAACAGTACTTGTACTAGAGCCAATAGGCGGATTTGTGCAACTGTCTCCTCTCCTAGCAGTAAGAGTTACTGTGCTGAATTATGGAGAGATTCTGCTGAAATTAAATGAAAGAGATGAAGGGAAAACACCTTAACTGGGTCGGCCAGATCTGTTACAAAAGAAGCTTTGATTACCTCGCGCTTAAAGCTCTCTGTAAACCTGAGATAAGAGGAACTAGTTTATGTGCTTCTGTCTCTGTATCCATACACGGGTGTGTGTGTGAGTTTGTGCACGTGTACGTGTTATGAATGGCTGTTTATGCATCTGCACATATGTGCATCTGTGTGTGTGACAGCAAGCGTGCGAGGATCTCCACGGCTCAGCTGCCGCCTCCTCGTGCCGCTGCTCCCCAGTCCTGGGACACCTCCCAATAAGGAGTCCTCTCCGCTCAGATTACTCAATCCATTATTCACCGCATTTACGCAGCAATTTTCATCCTTTCTCAAAGCACCCCCAGCATGGCGGCCTGGCCTAAGGGAGCCAAGCCCCACTAGGTGATATGCAGTTCCCCCCCCGCCCCCCCCCCAAAACTTGGCCTGCGGATATTTCACCACCACAGAGCCACACCATCCCCGTGCACTCAAGCACAGAAAAGCAATCAATTCACTAATAATTCAGCCGAACATGTGACCAAACAAGAAAAGCTGCCGTACACCTGAGCCAGGATTTCGCTTTAGCTAAATATCTCACATTATAAACAGTTGTAAAATGTAAAAATGTACAAACACTGCAAGGCTCTTTGGGAAAAGAGGCATCTGCCAAAAATCAACAACAGAATAAACATAAATCTTCCGAAAACAAAGAAGCGGGGATGCAGCAAGGCCTGAAAAATGCGTCACTGGTCTGCAATCTGGCTGCGATTTGGCACGGCTTGCATCTTAACCATTGTGGTCTGTCTCACTGAGCACAAAAAGCAAAGCAGGAGCCGTTCCCCCTGGACTAGTTACATGGGAGGCTTTATGGGGGGGGCTGACTGGGCTATGTGATCATTGCCCGATGGCAGTGCCCCGCCTTCCGTGGCCCTGGCGTTCAGCTGTGACAGGAGGCGCTGTCCCCCCGCACCCCGGACAAACTCCCAGCCAGCTCCCGCCACCTGCTCACATCAGCATCTAAAGCCTGCTGCTTACACCTTCTTGCATCAGTTCTCCCTCCCTGCTATTAGCCGTCACGTTCGATTAGAGGCGAAGCTCTCGGCCGACTCCGGCGGGCAGATGAAGGTCGGCCCAGGGAAATAAATTTGGAGGGAGAAAGAGGTCCCGAGTGGATTACAGCTTGCGATCGTTGGGGAAACGCCACTCGAACGTCCCTGAACAATTAAGCCGGACCTGCCTCTGAAATGAGACGCACTCCGCCTCCTTCCCGTCCCTCTGTAAAGTCTGCAGTTTCTAGGTCAGCATCTAGGTCCGCGCATCGCGGACATCGGCGCATTCCAGCCGGGAGCGAGGCTGCCGCAGATGCGTCAATGTCCTACTAGTCCCACAGGTCCTGGGATATCGTCGCTGTGTTTTAAAGATGCCTGTTTTTTCCTCACCTGCGGTGGCACACGGCTCATATCAGTTCAGATCGTGGAACAATGACGAATACTCAGTAAGGGGCTGTGATCTGAAGCCATAAAAATATCGAGGTACTCCCCAGTGAATCTCAGTGACGCAAAATGGAGAACTGATCAAATATTACCTGTCATCCTCTCTTTATGACCACATTTCACCTTTAGAGAGGCTTAATTTCATTGTGTGTTTACTATAAGTTATTCCATATCTTAATTAAACAAGTTATGATACAATACATGTGTGACATCCATTAAAACTTAAAATGAGATCAAGTAGAAAGCTAAAATAAAAACCAGACAAGATGATTTGCGGGAAAACAGACCACTGGGCTTAACTGCACGCCGTTTAGTACCAGACTGGACCTCCCGGGAGGCTGCCAGCTAAGAAAAGCACCTAACCCAATTATTTAAATGAGTAAGATGTAAAAAAGGGATGCAGTGGCATTTAGGTATCTGCAGAGAAAGGCATTCAAACAGACGCCAAGAACACGGCCTGGACTGCTGGGCTGTGACCCAGCCTCCACTCAGCCCAAGCCAGAGAGTTTTGCTAAAGAGACAAATTTAATAATGAAAGAGAACCCATCTGCTCTCAGTGTCAGAAACAAGGTCCTCTACCCCTCGATTAATTATCCCCTCGAACCAGCAGACCCTGACAGCATCCACCTGTGAAACCAGGGTCTGCGTCTGCGAGAAGCACTGGAGCGTTCAAATTCCCCTTCTCTGAATGTCCGCGAGCTTTCACCAGCGAGCACCCCTCCCCCACTGGACTGTGATCTTTCTTAAGCATGGGTCACCCCCCCCCCTTCCCTGGTCCCAAGAGTATAAACACCCCACCCCCTATCCAATCGCATAGACTGTTCACAAGATGAGGGGTTGTTGCACTGGTGAGGATCCCAGGCCTCTGTGACGTCACTGCCATTCAATTCTGACTTCCATCTACATATAACTGGCATGGCAATCGAGCACAGCTTGGGGGTCGAAATCCACCACCACAGAGATTCTGCAGAGATGCTCAGGGTCTGGATGGCACTACAGAATGCTCTGAAGGCTGCGGAATGGTCATACAACCAATCATATGAAAGAGGTGGTTTTCCCGATCGTTTTCCCAGCCGACGATTGAGAGGTCACTGGCAGAGATCCAGTGTCACCATCCACAAACCTTGTGCTAGAAAGGCAGAATGGCCCCATGACAGAGGGATGCATAAAAAAACACATGATAAAATGTAGGTCACTGACGGTGCCCCTCAAAATGCTGTGATTATAATAAGACCACAACAGAAAGCAGAGGTGTGTCATAAACATGCCTCACAACATTGGCCAATCCTTTTACAGTGCAGTGTTTAAAGCAGTTACCCCCCTCGCAGTGGGACCAGAGAGATGTACAGGACACAGGGGCAAAGACGCCCACTGGGCCGATTCATTGGAGGAAAGCAAGCGGAGTGTCATCACCATGATTTATACGCCACTATTTTAATCACCTGCAATTTGTAAAATTGACAAAGAGTGTTACTAGTGAAGTCACTCGAGGACGGAGAGCAGAGAGAGAAGCCTTAAAATCCCCAGAGAACATTTACTCACCCAAACAGACAGAGTCTGTCAGGCTGCCCAGTCCTGTGATCCCTTCATGTTCTCCTCCAAAGTCATTTAACATTATTTGGTACAGAGATGTCAATGTTGTATTGCAACGCCGAAAATTTAAAACAGTAAGATACTATCATTTTGCAAATTTCAGTATTAAGAGAAGTTGTGTCACATATAGTGGTCCTACTGAAGCTACTCTGTGCGGAGACACACAGTCGCAGTCATTTCACGTCTCTTGTGTGGAGAAGTTTTACGCAGATGGAAGACCGGTGATCATGCAAACCTACCTGCCCCTACCTGCAAACGCTGCTATATGGGGGCAGCACGTCTCTCGCTGACCCTGATTTATATAAGGAGTTTGAAGATGGTCAGGTGTGCATGCTAGGATACTGATGCAATTTAACGGTTATTATGTTTCGTGTCTCTGCTTATAGTCGTGTTTAGTCTACATGCGAGTTCATTCATATCCCTTCAGGGATGAAAAGTAGGGTAAGCTAACTGGCGAACAAAACAAACACAAAAATAAACCTAAAGTACTGTATTATCAATGAGATTTTGTCACAGCTGAGGTCAAATTTATATCAGAATCTGTGTATTGAATAGATTTTATTAAATCTATGCATATTTAACTGTTAAAACTAAATTTAAATTTTGTGCTATTGCTGTTGGGTAATGTTATGTATGTACAATTATGTTGTTATGTGTAACGGGTAATTTCAATTTTGTTTACATGCAGTTCTATTTGTGACAGGCTGTATCTAGTTGTATGTATCACTCTGTAATACAACTGTAGTCAGAAGTGTCTGAATAGTAAGAGAAAGCGAGCAAGTCTGTTTTTCTCTGGTGGCAAGAACTTATCGGAATTGTACTTCCATTTTGTTACAAAGAACTGAAAAGGAACTTCTTAGAGAAGACCTATGCTTACTCTCTTCGACTCCCGTCTGGTCATTTATCTTTAAATTGATGGGACATAACATTCAATAATTTAAGACGGTATATTGAACCGGCTTTTGTGCGGTGTTGGGCAGGTTGCTTTCAGTTCTTAACAATGTGTATAGCTTACTCGTTGTATGTAACTGGAAAGACGTACATTGATCTGTAATACTGGTTAGCCGCTTTAGAGTATTATAATAATATTTTGGGTATGCATAATACACAAACGTTATTTAAAACTGCACCGCCATTCACGGGGAGCCTCACTACTGACAGACGTCTGCACGACTACTGGTGTTCATTTCACCCTACTGATTGGACTGTCCTACTGTTAGGTACTGCGCATCCACACAATGAAATAACCTCCTTTTTCTCCTGCTTGAACAACCGCCTAGCAATCAATCTTACCTTCCACAGGAATTACACCTGAGTCTTGCGTAATTCATGCAATTTGTGCATTTTTTGACATTCATACATATTAAATATTTTATTAAATGTCTTTATCACAGTTTAATATCAGTATAACACTGATTTACTATTGGTGTTTTGTATGCTGCATATCAAGTTACCTAATATCAGTTCTGTCTATCCAGATTAAGTATTTTAGTCTATCGAAATGTGCTACCCAAGTATTGTATAAAGGTATGGCAATCTGATAAAGTATTTCAGTCTATCAAGATGTGTTACCTGTAGTTTTAACCCTGGTCATACAATCTGATAAGGTATTTTACACTACCAAGATGCACTTCATTAGGTAATTTAGTTAGGCCTACTTAATTATAACTATCTGCTTGACAGTAGCATTTTTTGATAGGGTAGCACCGATCGATAGTTATACTTGCTCAGTCGTGCTATGGTATACTCAACAAGGTAGGACAAATCGTAAGGCCATGATTCTACTACAGTGGATATTTTTCTGCCTATCCTCAATTAGTCTTGTAATATTTTCCTTCCTGTATGGAAGGGGAACAGGTCCGCATGACATGGGAATGGGAGGACAGTAGGTTTTACAAGTCGGTATAAGAACAGAATGTGTGATCTAACTTATTAACCAATACAATCTAACTTATTAACCACTAACCAGCCTGGGGGGGATAAGGTGATGAAGGAGAGGCTCCCCTGAAGCTCCACCCACTAACCAGCCTGGGGGGCATAAGGGGTTAAACATGCATGGGTTGGAGGTTCTTGAGCTGAACAAAAGGAGAATCTCCATAAAACCTGCAGACCACCAAGAAAATAGCAGCTCTACTGCTAGACCTCTGCCAGTTTGAGCTCGACAATGTAAATCAAAGTGGTGCTAAATGTGAAACTGTAGAGATACAAATTGGAGAGGTCAAAGTGGAAGAGACTACAGAGAAAGCTTGTGACACAGCAGTTGCAGTGGAAATCATGGACATGGCAGTGGAAGTTCACAGTGAATTCAAGCTGAATGCTGTCAATTTGGACATTGCTGAAACCAAAGTGAACAGATGATTTGTGGAAGAACTCAGCATAAATGATCTAGAAGCAGATGTGAAGGTATCTATATCAAATGGACATGTCATGAAGGTGGTCCCCGCAAGCAACTACAAAGAACCGGAAGAAGAGAAAAGGAAACAACAGCAATAGCTGAGGGTGAACATCCTTATCAGTGTCTTATTTAGTTTGTAACATTTTACTGGATAAAAAAATGTTTTAAATCATTGGGAGATTAGCCTCATTGAACCATTTAAATATATATTTACAGCATCTCTAAAATACATTAAATTGTCAACATGTTTTCTACTCATTTTGCAACATGAGGGGAATCTCTCCATCACTGGATACACACACCATGGGCAATTTAGAGACACTTGTGGTTGACCAGGGCAACTTTAGAAGGGCAGATATTTGATGAACTGATTTGTAAAGATGGCACCCTACACTTGTGGCAAGTTAAAAGCAGGGGTGGAAATCCATACCAAGATTTTGTTTCAACCAACTAGCTGAGTACTCTGTGACTGTGACTCTTTATGCTCAACTGGTTGGTTGAAAGTAAATCATGGTCTGGACTTTTACTTTCTGTACCTGAAATTGCCACCTCTGGTTAAAAGTCACTAATCTTTTCTGTACGACCACCCATTCTGTTGCCAGTGTTTTTTCCTGGAGTGTGCACAGCAATGTGTTTAATTATATACCTTGCCAGCAATGAGAGAGACTTAATTAGTGAAATCCTGTAAATAATAGGGATGTCCACATACCTTTGGCCATATAGTGTTTGTCTGTTTTTGTGTTTGGATGTCCTGAATTCAGAAGGCCTACAATACAGTACTGTGCAAAAACTCTTTTGCAGTCAAAGGAAATGTTTAAAGCTATTTTTCTTGGGTAGTAAGTATGTATTCGCTGAGACCAAAAACACTATTTAACATTAAAGCATATGCAAATTAAGAGTTACACGATAAAACCTAAACAAGAATTTCTTCTGTTCTCCAAAAAGTTGGATGGCTAGAAGACATCGCTTCAGCTCCCAAACCTCTCCTCAGGGGCACCTCAGCCGTTCCATTCCATGTATTTGTTACATTTTACCACCAGCTCACTTAATTATTTAACTTAATTAGTTACAAAGTCAATAAGGTATTCATTAGCCAAACACGGCATGCTAGTGGTCAAAATCATCGCTGTATTGGATGGTTGCTGCAAATACTGAGGTGACTTTAGGAGAGAATTTGAGGCTGACACACTTTGGCCGGCATAATATTAGTTTTACACCAACATGATGATCATTTACACATGATTTTCGTTGACTGGCTAAGAGTTTTTCACAGTATTGTAGCTAGGAACTAGTAGATTTGCCTGAGTCGTGTAAAATTGTCCAATATACTGATATCAGTATCACAATACAAAAAAAATTAACGTAGTATGATTTTTAAATTATTTTGCAAATGACAGTGTTTAAGAAATGGTGTTCCACAGTGGACGTACTGAATCCGCTCTTTGAAGATAGACACACTACTTTCTGCCTCTAGGTGATACATAGGGCAGCAGAAGTGAGATATACTGAATGATGATCAGCTGAAACAAATATCAGACACCCATCCGTCCCTGCCTTTCACATCTCTTCCCCGTTTGGCCAGCAGGTGGTGCTGGCCATCCTGTCTTCCCCCATGTCACTTGCCCCTCAGCCCCTGTGTGCTTCCCCTGTTCCCTGAACTGCCGCTGTGAGTCGTGGGTTCAAAGCTGGCTAGGAACAACCCCCACCTGCTTTGTTTGTTTTTTTTTTTGGTTTTCGGTTTTCCTTATTGTTGTTGGTTATCGGTGCTTTCCTGTTTCTGTTGTTTTTTTGTATTTCAATTGGTTCCTTGTCTTTTGTTCCTTGTCCCCTCTTTATTCAGTTTTCCTTGCATTAGTTAACCCTTAGTGTTTGTTCATTTTCCCTAGTCTCCAGTGCTGTTTAACTGTAATATATCACACCTGCTCCTTCTTTGCCCTGAGTCCTTGTGATTGGTTAATTGGTTATGATTCTCATCTGTAATGCATTGTCTTATTAGCTGTGTATTTAAGTGTCTGTTCTGGTTAGTTTCTTGGATGGTTCATTGTAGTTTTTAGTTCTGACCCCTTATGGTCCTTTTGTCTTGTAGTTTATGTCAGTGTGTTATGTTTTCCCCAATAAACCCTCTTTGTCATGAAGCCGCTAGTGGATCATCACCTCTTTTTCCCAGCATGACACAGACATTCCACCACAGACATATTAATCTTAAGGTAGCGTGTCACTAGGCTTGGGTGGTATTAAGGTAATACCATATGCTAGGGCATTTTCAGTAAAAAAAATACCCCCCCTGACAAATTTTGCTTTTTATTTGGCTTTTTAAAATACCATCAAAATTCTATATACTGTGGTATAATGTCTTGATGACATAAACAAGTAAATGCCACCCATGCCCAATGCTGGCGGGTGTTGCTGACAGTTGAATTTGCCGACCAGATGGGGCAAGTTGCAGCACTAAAATGTCTTGCTGGCTAATTTTACCGCTGCTGAATAGCGGAACAACAGATTTCCATGACATTGCATATCATTCGCGGTTGTCAGTGAGCTGCTGTCAATTTGTGGGACACTCCTGGATCTTCTGTGAGAAGCGGGATGTCTGAAATAAAACAGCTGAGGTCAAAATATCAGAATCTTTGTATTGAATGCAGTTTAATTGATCTTAATTAATTGACATCACCTTCATTTTTTAGGTATATCAAAGCTGTCATTTGGTGATCTGATTTAATCATTTTTTAACCATTTTCCCCAAATAGGTACCCAAAAATCTCATTATTGTAACAGTTGAAAGGTCAAATAACACTAAAGTAGATGAAATGTTTATAAACCTTTCAACTTTATTGCATGTAACCCACAATAAACAATCAATTTGTATGATAATATGTTTACTTTTTTGCTCAGTTTTTGTTAGTTTTGTCATTTTTCTCATCTCCGTAACTCTTGTCCTGGATTTGGTGAATTTTTTATTACAAAAATAAATGGTAATACAATAAACTTGATTAACTACCCCAGAGGCAAAATTGACAGTTCAGCCAATGAAGTTGTTTAATTTCAGTCTGTTGTCAAACTAATTAAAAAATTTTGAAAATTGATGTGTTATGGTAATGAGTTTGTGAGAATGACCCTAATAGGTCTGCTTATTTCAAAGCAATATAATCTAAATATCTAAATATTGAAGCACCAAAACTGGTATCAGTATCAAAGTCAAATTTTTGGTATCAATCAAACTCTGACATCATTACTGGTGACCTTATAGAGCCTCACAACAGAACCGCCTACAGGAAGATTTTGTCAAATGTACTAAACTGTGTATTGTAACTTCCGGTTTTCACATGATTAGTACTGTCTCTTACTGTATGTTACCATTCGTAATGGTCTAAATAATTTAAGTTACCAAGAGGACAAGCTAACTGTGGTTTAATTATGCAATACATCCTGCAAGAAAGTTACTTGTCATCTCGGATGAGCTTGTTGATTAGCCGCTTATTTCATTTAGCATTAATTTAGCACTTTTGTTGGTTCAATTCTCTGTGTGTAAATACAATATTTCAGGTTATCAGATGTCATAACCTAAGCTTCCAAGATTTTTTTGCAGTGTCAAAAGTAGTCATCAATGAAGTGGAAGCAAGATGCTACAGGTCAATGTGAAAGAATAATGAGTCTAACTCACTATAGGTGTAGGTCCTGAAAGTCCATCTGTGACTCAAGTTCATATTCTATCCATTTGTTCCACTGTAGCTGCAGGTTTTGTCTATTCCTTTTGTTCAGTTCCATGTATGCATACTTTCTCTACTTGTGAAACCTCAACATCTTTTTCATAATAAACAATAGGGTTATATTGGTTCACATATTCATCGTGAACCATTGTGTGCATCATTTCGGTTCGGTACGCACAGTGAAGCTAATGAATGCCTTTATTGACATGGGTGGAACCTACATTCACAATTAGATGTTCAACACATTATGCTAATTTGTGGCTGTAAGTTAGTTACGGCTGATGCTGGTTACAGTCAGTCATGATCGCCAGTTTTGGAACATTTTGGTGTTCCAATAAAGTATGGCAGCACTTGAGAGAGAGTAGATAATAGTGGTGTAGGAGAGAGTTTGATATTGGGGGGAACACAACTCAATAATTTAAATGCAAAGGTTTTTATGCCAACAACTGACAAGACCACAATACTATCTGTCGGCTTTGTTATGATGAATTTGGATATCCAATGTAATAACTCATTTGAGGTGATCATCCGAGTGTGTTTACAACCAGAACGAGGCAAAAACAGCCTCCGCATCTTGAATAAAAAGCGGACCTTTGTCCCTCTTTATCGAACTCACACAGGCTTTCCGCAATTCTGTATTCAGGGGGAAATCATGAAAACTCAGGTAAGGTTGGCATTTGTGAAGTGGAGCAAACAGGTACAGTAAGTGACAGCGACAAGATGATTCGGCCATAGTTAAGTGATAAGCCAGAAGTGCAGGTAAACTGCTTTGCTGAAGTCTGAACAGGAAGTGTGAAAATGGTCTGTACTTTGACCCCTTCACCTATGCTGGAGAGCCAGTGATGGGCCTGGAGTCCTAATTTCACAGACACAGAACACTCATTGTGGCTTGCAGCGCTGTTAGCTCTGGGTCTGAACCCAAAGTCCACCATGACAGCTATGCAAGACTGGCTCACACGGTGGTGTAGGGTTAAGGGAAGTGACATGACATCCGCTGACATCATGGGATTTGAATCAGTGACCTTCTGATCAGAAGCACCCACCAAGCCACACACCAGCCCATGTAACCATGTAAGTCGGAGTGTGTGTTACACAGTCCTCAACAAGCCCTGCAAATGGTTCCCAGCACTCCCAGCTGGGGGGGGGGGGGGGGGGGTGGTTGGTACTTACAGGGAGGGGTCGTGTACGAGGTCTTTGAGGTTGATTCCACTGCGATCTTCTGCAAGGTTCCTGAAGCAGCTGTCGCTCACTGCACGGGTAGGGGGAGGGGAGAGAGAGAGGGGGGGGGGGGGAAGATACATGCATTACTAATGACATGAACGTGTTCATACTGCCAGGATGGCAAAGACCCTCACATCTGCATTGGCTGTAGGACTGTGGGGTGTCCACAGCTCAACAGTGTGTGGTGAGTGTCCAGTTTCCAAGGTGGGAAGAGACAGCTGAGGGTCATGGTGTTAAATAATTATGTAGGTAATATCATGACCAGCTTGCATGTCCCTTTTGGGACCTTCTAACCCTTTGTAAACTTTGGATTGTGTGTGTTGATCCCTTCTTGGGATGTTTACACACATCAGGGTTATTGGGGGTGCTGTGTAATGTTGGGGGTCAGGGACAGCTAATGTCACACTACACTGATGTGCAGAGATCTGTCAAACAAAGATACCACTGCACAGAACTGTGTAACATTGCATCCAGAGCATAATAGTGGCTATAATACTAATAAAACTATCACTAACCAAGCAAGTACCCTCATTTGCATACTTGACATTTCAGCCAATGGAAGCACTCCGTAACCTGACACCACCATGCCCTTTAAAGGGGAAGCACGCTTGCTCCTGCTCACAACATCACATATAGAATAGTGACCTGGGGCCTTTCACATCAGTGCGAGCACACCGACATCTGCTGTTGGATCCTACTGGCTGTAAGGGCTGAGTGCACTAAGCTTGGTTTGAAGGTCAAGGAAGAAGGTACAAACCTTCTGGAACTGTCGGCAATCTTCGCAAACACACATACACACACATACACAGTGACACGCACAGAGATAGTTTTACTTTTCTAAAAATAGAAAGTCACCTTAAAAAAATAAACTATAGCTACCACGCACAAACCAGCATCTCCTGCCAAAAGACATTGAAATGGGTGGTGCTGGTGGTGGTGGGGGGGGATGGGTGATGCGTGGGGGGGCTTACTCTGTCACCATGGAGACGAGAGCAAGGAGCCACCCGTTTCGTGGAGATGGCCGTCAGAATGACGACAGGAGGGGTGAAAGGAGGAGAGGGGAGGGAGATATGATAGAGGGGACATCAAAACAACACCGATACCAAGGTACGTGCTTCAAGCCCACCGCTGGGGGAGCAGGAGACTGGGGGAGTGAGGGGGGGGTGCGATGACCACAGTCCACATTCCAGGCCCACCCTTTGGCGGCAAGATGCAATGGGTACAGCGCAGCCACGCTCGCATAGACCCTCATCAGCCCTGTGAGGTCAGGACCAGTCTGTAGCTGTGGGGACACCCCCGCCCACTCTGCCAGCACTTCTCATTGATGATGCACCACCTCTGTGGGGGGGGGGGCTTCCTGAAAGTGACGAGGGGGAGCGATCATACTTAGTCAAAGAAATGCTAACATTTCCACGGGCATCTTGATAAGGTGTCGTTGAGAAGAGACCTCCCCCCGACCACACGGTGGTGAAGAACAGACTCATAATGGACAACTTAGGGAGCCTGGATACGGGAGCACGGGGAGGGAGACGGCGAAATGCAGTAAATATCAACAACGCCGGTTCTGCCGTGAGACACAGCACCAGAGACTCCAGTAACCAGCAGGTTAAAATCAATTACAGAACAACACACTTCATCTCAAATGCTTTAAATATTCATTCTCATCTAAAATGCAATATGATATAATTCCTGGAATTATTCACCAGCACCTGCCGTGGTTTATTTAAATGTTTAATAGTTATGTGTCGTTTTTAAGACCAGTGGAACACAGCCATGTCAGCGGTTCTAAGAGCCCGGTACCAGGTTCTGCGGCCCGGATTCACACGGGCAGCGGCGCCGGGAGCATCCCCGCATGCGGCAGGCAGAGCATCGGAGCGCACTTTTAGCTTGGAGGGGCAACACCCTTTCTCCTGTGAGTCAGTGTGCACAAATAAAGAGTTTAGAGCAGCCCCCCCCCCCCCCCAACAGGACTCGTTTGTACTCAGTGAGTCACTGCCTATTGGGATGTCACCCCTGGAGGTGGTGGAGTCACTCCAGCTCTGAGCCTGAAAGTGGATCCAGGGGACAGATGCTTGGCAGGGGATGGGGTTGGCGGGGGGGGGGGGGCAGAGAGAGGTGCTCAATATCTCTGAAAAGCGACTGACTGCCCCCCAAAAAACACCACCCCCAGTCACTCCCATAATCCTACATTAAAGAACCGTGTTTTGCCAAACACACCATGGGATGCCTATCCTACTTACTGGGGCACAGGGCCAATGTCAGGGTTTAGGCACATCCCAGGGGACGAAGTGGGGTGGGGGGGATGGGGATCTGAAACAAGAGGTATATCCCTGTACTGGGGGTGTCTCGTGTGGGAGATGATGGGGGTGGCAGAGGAGGGACCCTGGAAGCATGACCCTCTGCAGCTGCTGGCTTTGAAGTGCTGGTTGTGGCATTGCAGGGAGCTGGTGGGTAAATCCACTGGGATGAAGAAGCGGAGCATGTGCTCAGTGACACTCCTAGGATGGCAGTCAAGACGACTCGGCACTGGGTGTGGTTACACCACATGATTTACGGTTTCAGCTGCAGCGCAGTGAGACACTGACAGTGACCAACTGCAAAACCAGGACAGCTAGCAGTATCGGTTCAAAGACCCAGTCCGCTGGTCAAATCGCAGGAAAAAAATATATATAAGAATGAAAGAGCTGAGAGACAAGGATGGAGAGCCTGAGAGATAGAGCCAATGAAAATCTCAGCCTCTTGGACCATGACTATGATGAGGAGATGAGGCTGAAGGAGGATGGAGCTACAGCTTCCAGGAAAGTTCTGGAAAGAGCATCATCAGCCAGCTGTGGTTACGGTGCATAAATACAGAACAGCAGGAGGATGAAAAGTGAAATTATTCATTTGCTTTTGGCATTTTTTTTTTGGTCTTATATAATATATAACTTGGGTGTGGGGAGGGGGCATGGTGGCTCACACCCAAGGGGCATGGATACCCTGGCAAACATGGGGGGGGTTGGGGAGGGAGCTTCACTTAAAGGTGGGTGACACAGACCCTAGAATATCTAACTGTAGGGTTAGGGTTGAATGCATTTTCCTGGCTCTGTCCATGTCTTCATAGGTTTCTCTAAGGCACCTGTAGCGTGTGGTTCAGTGAGTGTGTGTCCTGTGTTGGACTGCCATGGGGGGGGGGGGGGGGGGGGGGTGTCCCCTGCCTCGTGCCCTGCGCTTTCTGGGATAGACTCCAGGCTCACCATGACCCCGTTCAGGACAAGCGAGTCCTTCTCACAGGACAGTGGATGTGTCAGTTGAGACCCAGATGACCAATGGCTAATTGACCTTGAGGTCCAGCCATGCCGGACACTAGCCACCGGGGTATATAAGTCTTAGGGAACAATACTGGGGTGGCCACATGCATGCCAGATGCACCGCGGCGTTCCCCCGTGTGTCCTGCAGGCAGTGAGATGCATTCAAGCGCTGTTCTCATACTGCACACAGAGCGCTGGGGGGAATGGGGAGTTCCAGATCAAATCTGGACAGGGCACTGGGGAGGGCGGTCACACACACACACAAACACACACACACACAGTCATGTAATCATATGTTTTTGGGGACCGCTCATTCATTTCTATGGGAAAAATGCTAATGCTAACTATGACAACCTTAACCCCTACCCAGCCCTAACCAGTTTTTTCATTGCAGTCATGGATTTTTATAAAATAGAGTTTTCCCATATGGGGACCAGGAAACTGGTTCCTATAAGGTAAAAAAACGGTTCTTCACGTTGTGGGGACATTTGGTCGACATAAGGTAAGGTATACCTGGACCACACACACACACACACACACACACAAACTCACCCCCCAATTTACTCAATAAAGTAAGCTGACCTTACCAGGATGCCTTTGGACAACGAATGGAAACTTGAGCCTCAAGAGGAAGCACACGTGTTCAGGGACAAGCAGAACTATCACTGGACCCTAAGCAGAACATCCAGACACCAAACATCCCCACGAAAGAATCACATGGTGTCTTTTTGTTTTGTTAGACCAGAACAACGCTCTTGTGTATCCACACAAATCACTGTAGGCTTCAATAACCTGCCAGTTCTCAATCATTTCCTGTCTGATATTTATCAACTTCTTTTCAACACTGAAGCTATTTTAAGGTGCATGAAAGTAAGATTAAATACATGAACTGTACTCTTAAGGAAGTGAACTCCACGGATCTGCCACTGAAGAAGGGGGGGGGGGGGTTTCATGTGACACTCCTTTAGTGTGCCTGTGTGAGGACGCAGCAGACAGAAGCTGTGTTCTCTGTGCGGCCTGTTTCTGGTGTTGACAGGACCTCCTAGTCCGCGGGCCGCCAGACCTGCGCCAGATTTCTGCAAAGTTCTGGCATGACTCACAGTAGAGAGAGATCTGGGCCTGTGGGAGGATCTCCGTGGCCAGTCAGTCAACATCAGTGATGGCAAACAGGTTATCATGTAATAATCTGCTCAGGAGCTCAGTAACCCAGCCCTGCTATAAATCAGAACAGGCAAGCCGCCAATGCGACCTGCACTGGGAGGTGAAACACAGTGCATGCTGGGCCATGCCAGATGATGCTGGACCTCAAAGAAGCAGAATTAGCAACGTTTGGGTAAACAAACTGGAAGCTTCCGACGCCTCACACATGCCCACCGCGGCTCCTCCGTAACCATGCCTTTATCGGCACCTGTGCCAATATCAGGCCGCCTGCCGGTGCTCCTCATGGATGGCTGTACGCATCACGGTGCCGTCATGCTGGCACGGGATCAGCTGCCTGATTACCCCCCAGGGTCTTTCTTTAAGAGCATCCGCCCCCTCACCGCTTCCTGGCGTCAAGGCTCACAGCAACATGGGTTCTCCCCAAAAGCTTTGGGCCACATGCCCCCCAGCAGAGGCATGACCAGGCAATGCGGCACAGCCTCTTAATCCCCATAAGGCAGGATTTTCTAAATAAAAGGTTTAATGAGGCAAAGTAAAATTTAGTAACAGCAATAAGACGCGATAACCTAACCTAATGTGAGCTCCCTGTATCTTAGCAACCTGGCTAATGATGAGCGCTGAGGAGCAGGGAGCTGCAAGGACCCCCCACCCCTTCCTTACCTCCCCCCCCCCCACCCCCGCACCTCTTTCCTCAGCACCTCCCCCCCCCATTCCGGATACAAGCAGCGAGAAGACGAGGTCAGCAGCGAGGATCGGTGACAGGTGAGCGTGGATCTCCTGGGCTGGCTGTAAACAGTGGGGGGGGGGGGGGGGGGGGCAGGATGAGGCGTGGAGGGTTGGGGGGGGGGAGGGGTGACAGCGTTACAATGAGACAGTAATCTGAGGAGCTGCATTTCAAACCCCTTCATGCTACACCCTACAATATTCCCGATAAGAATTCGAGACGCTATTTATAAACGCAGGAAGAAGCCAGCCAATGGCTCGCTCTCGCCTCTTTGAAGTGGGATCTAAATTAGCTCGTCTTATGTAACATGGGAAGCGGGTTCCTCTACCTGCTACACCAGCCAAGGTGGAGGAGCGCTTTCGCGTTCTGTCGCTGTGCCGCCGCTGCTTATCCTCGCCAGGCAGGTCCAGGGGGTGACGCCGATGTGTGTCCTGAGAGGCACACTGCCTGGACAAGGGGACTCAGTGGCCTCAGATGGACACTCGCACGCAAACATAATGTAAATAGAAGCGCACGCGGCAGGGAGCCGCCCACTCCAGTCTGAGACTCAGCTCCTCGTGGTGACACGTGGATGGATGGGAGACAGCAGCCAACCGGGCGCCCACTCCACCCACCTGACCACCTCAAGTGACCAATCAGAAAGTAAGCATGTCAGGAGATCCTGCCCACTAAGAGCAAGGTAGCCGTCCCTGCATCCCACCCAAAAAGAAGCCTCCAGGAATCTGCTGGTGGGGGTCTGTCATCATCACACACTAAGGCAGATGTACACATGAAGCAAATACGCAAGCACACACACACACACACACACACACACACACACACACACATACTTCAGATTCAATGGTCACGACTGTCTTAATGATCCTTACTCTTTTTCCAACAAACACTCACGGATCCCTGGGAATTTCTGCTACAGTCGAAGCCAAATCCAGAAGTTTCTTGCAAAATTCATGCACATCCCTCCTTAAACTCTACATTAATATGGAGCGGGTGCTGAGTTTTCCGGAGTACTGCGGGGGATTTGTTTGCTCAAATACCACGTTTTACACCATTAAGCAATGCAGTCGCTGATTTACACCCCCTACCACAGCCACTCCCTGAAGGCTGTCAGCGACTTACTGCGGTTTACTTGATTAACATGCACTGTTACCTGTGACACTCCTAACAGATTAACCCTGATTATGATCCCACTCATACAACAAGGATCGATTCAGATTAAGAACAAAGGAATGTAATAAGTACAAAAACATATCTAGTACAGCTCTGGATGCATCTAAGTGTATCCCCCCCCCCCACCAAGTGTAAACAAGCCATTTATTTTCATTACTTTCAAATTATAGCTGGTGTTCAGTACTGATGATCCCAGATATCTGCCATGGTTGCGTGAGGATTCCTTCCTGCCACCCCGATCTAGTGAGCGGCCGGGGGGGCTGGGATGCCTTTATCCCCCCTCCCAGTGTCTTGCACCATTAGAGCTGCAGTTCTGTGAAGCAGACCCAGGGGCTGTATGTTGCAGCGGCCTGCGGATGATTTACGGGCGAGGGCCACATACGCTGACGCTGCGATGACTCGCTCCTCCGCTAATGAAAGCGCATGAGTAACACAGAGCAGGCTAATTAGCCGAAGCCCGCACCACGGATGGCCTCCCCTTACTTCATCTTAACGAGGCTGTAAAATGGGCTTGCAGGGACACCTGCCATTTTGGTTTGCTCCAGGAGAACAAGCGATGGGAAAGACAGCCCAGTGAAGCTACAAGGTCAGGCTGAGCCCAGTCGATCTGGCAGCACTAAAGAAGTGCGATTTCAATACCAATCTCAAGTGTTTGTGTGTATCTGTGTGTGCATGTCAGTGTGTGTCTGTGCATGTGTGCTTGTGTGTGTGTGTCTGTGTGTGGATATCTGTGTTCGTCTGTGTGGGTGTGTCTGTGAATATCTGTGTGCGTGTATGTGTCTGTGGATGTCTGTGCATGCGTGCTTGTGTGTGTGTCTGCGTGTGGATATTCGTGTGTGTCTGTGTGTGGATGTCTGTGGTATGTGTGTGTGTGTCTGCGTGTGGATATTCGTGTGTGTCTGTGTGTGGATGTCTGTGGTATGTGTGTGTGTGTCTGTGTGTGGATGTCTGTGGTATGTGTGTGTGTGTCTGTGTGTGTGTGTCTGTGTGTGGATGTCTGTGGTATGTGTGTGTGTGTCTGTGTGTGGATGTCTGTGGTATGTGTGTGTGTGTCTGTGTGTGTGTGTCTGTGTGTGGATGTCTGTGGTATGTGTGTATGTGTCTGTGTGTGGATGTCTGTGGTATGTGTGTGTGTGTCTGTGTGTGTGTGTCTGTGTGTGGATGTCTGTGGTATGTGTGTGTGTGTCTGTGTGTGGATGTCTGTGGTATGTGTGTGTGTGTCTGTGTGTGTGTGTCTGTGTGTGGATGTCTGTGGTATGTGTGTGTGTGTCTGTGTGTGGATGTCTGTAGTATGTGTGTGTGTGTCTGTGTGTGTGTGTCTGTGTGTGGATGTCTGTGGTATGTGTGTATGTGTCTGTGTGTGGATGTCTGTGGTATGTGTGTATGTGTCTGTGTGTGGATGTCTGTGGTATGTGTGTATGTGTCTGTGTGTGGATGTCTGTGGTATGTGTGTGTGTGTCTGTGTGTGGATGTCTGTGTGTGTGTGTGTCTGTGTGTGGATGTCTGTGGTATGTGTGTGTGTGTCTGTGTGTGTGTGTCTGTGTGTGGATGTCTGTGGTATGTGTGTGTGTGTCTGTGTGTGGATGTCTGTGGTATGTGTGTATGTGTCTGTGTGTGGATGTCTGTGGTATGTGTGTGTGTATCTGTGTGTGTGTGTCTGTGTGTGGATGTCTGTGGTATGTGTGTGTGTATCTGTGTGTGTGTGTCTGTGTGTGGATGTCTGTGGTATGTGTGTGTGTATCTGTGTGTGTGTGTCTGTGTGTGGATGTCTGTGGTATGTGTGTGTGTATCTGTGTGTGTGTGTCTGTGTGTGGATGTCTGTGGTATGTGTGTGTGTATCTGTGTGTGTGTGTCTGTGTGTGGATGTCTGTGTGTGGATGTCTGTGGTATGTGTGTGTGTATCTGTGTGTGTGTGTCTGTGTGTGGATGTCTGTGTGTGTGCTGTCATCCGAGACTCTGGAATGAGGGAGGGGGGATTCCCATGCTAGGGAAATACCACTAAATGTCCCAGTGATTCTCTCACAGTCCCGTGTGGCTCCCTCAATAGATGCGGAACAGGGGGGTGGAGGGTGACAGGTGTGTGGGGGGGGGGGGGCGTGTTTCCCAAAAGCTCCCCTTAGCAACATACATAGTTGGAGCCATTCAGTTGCACGGTTCCAACCATGTCAATTGCTAACATGGTTAGCATCTATAGTTTTTGTGAAACGCACCCCGGATCAGTAGTGCCCCATGGGTCACCTCGACCACCCAAGGACCATCACAAAAACCCTTAAATGAAGTTTAATTGATGCAGCAGGTACATTGGTCAGAAGCAATGTCAACTGAAGAAAGATTGGGATCAAAGAGCAGACTCAGTCAGGTCCTCAGGGCATTTGAGGTTAAGGGCCAATGGTGATATGATTACTCTGCTGGCCATGGGATTCAAACCCACAACCTCCCTAATCTACACAGCTACATACTGCACCACTGTCTGGTCAGGCAGGCTGGTATATCCTACTTAGAGTCTAACACCCTTTGGCCCCTTCTTCTGGCCACACCTGCTCATGGACCCTGAGGGCTTCCTTCCAACTCTCAGCGTACACAGCAGCGGTTTCTAAAAGCACGTCCCTGTACTCGCAACAGCCCTCCATTAAAGCAGCTACATTCATTAGGGCCAATCCCCGTGGCTCCACCTCTGTCGGCCTCCCGCTCTCGGGGGAAGACCTGGCTCCCATTTCAAGGTTCGCCTCCCCAGTGCAAAAGGTGAGTGGGGGGGGGGGGGGGGGGCTGAAAACAGATGAGAGGTGCAAAGGATCAAAAAAGAGGAAAGGGACGCTAAGACACTGACCACAGTAAGTGCAGGAAAGAGCGACCAAACCACCCAGGCAGCAGCCATCTGGGATTACCCAGCATGCATCGCTTCCTCCGGAGCATTAGCATCCACTTCTGTCACTATAGGAACGTGTGTGTGTGTGTGTGTGGAATGATTCATGGAAAGATTACACTATCTAAGAGGATTTTCTAAGCATGAAGTCAGAAAGTGATCAAGTTACATTATTAAAGCACAGCGAAGCCTAACAGTTTCATAGCAGTACTTCCAGGCACATTCTTCAGAAGACGGGTTCCTTCCGGACCCCAGAGATCCTCTGTCTAACCTCAGCAAGCCTGTCTACCATAACATAGCCAGAGAGCAGCGTGTTTAAACTGTGACATGCATGCTCATTACCTAATTAATATATGTAATTTAACATCATTCATATATCTAACATGGTTTGGTTCAATTATAGCTTTTCATGGTGGGAACAAATGTTGAAGGTTGGCCCTGTACTTTTGTTTCGAATCTTCATGTCTAAAACTAAAATATGATCCCAAATAAACCGTGAAATTCTACTATATTTGAAGGGAGGCAAATGAAACACCGTATCCATGGCATTTACTGGCAATAACCCGGAGAAATTAACGAGACGCACACAGACACAGAAATCGTCCTTATGCTCAAAATGCATCACATTGCATCAGCCTTGTGGTAATAATCATCAACCGCGGGCCAAATGTAATGGTCTTACAGCTGAGCTTATGAATTACATCTATATGGAGAACTCGTACCCATGGAAAGAGGGAGGGATTAACGAGTGTAGGTCGGATTTGGGACAGCGGACAGAGAAGGAATAAAGCCACTGAAATGAATGGATCACAGGAGGATAGATCAGAGGGGGGCACCAGCAGCTAAGCCCCAACTTTGACACAAAGCGTGTCTCCATTTGCAAAGTCGCGCGTCTTTAAACACACACGGATCGCTGTTCCGTTGGTGCCACGGATATATCCTCCTGAGCCGGTGTCCCCCGACTGCAGCGCAGCCCCCCACCGCAGCATGGATACCCGCCTGTGAGTGGGCACCTACATTACAGGTGGAGGGGGTATTACAGCCCCGCGGAGATGATGCAGCAGCGCACACCTCCATGCAATCTGACCATGGCTATAGCCCTGAGTATTTTAGCCTCGATGCCAGTCAAGCCCCAGCTAAAGTTGACATAGCTCCGGATCTTTTCAATAGCTAGGAACTCCCCTGGATTGACTGTCCAGAATACAGTTTGTCTAACTGCGGAAATTCTTCTTCATACAACGAGCAGGGAAGCCATTATTTCTGATCTGACTCAGTGGGTCGTCACTTCATTATTTTGGAAATAAACAGTCGTGTCCGCTGCGGAAAAAAATGAAGGAATTCACCCCCCCGAATCCTATTATAAAGCAAATGCACGTCACGCTGGAACTAATACTTAAGACCTAAAAATAAGATAAAAATAAACAAATACTAATAAAAATACTTTGCGCTATGGGGTCACCTTATACTTATGCCTGCTCTCTTAGAATGATAAAATATTTTTAGAAAATCACAATATTAAAAATGAGGTTACGCTCAAAAAAATCAATGAATGTTTGAATAAACGAATGAGTTTGTTTGGTCCCAGTGAAGGTTCTAGACCATTTCGACTTGGAGGCCAGACTGGGACCAGTTGTTCTGTTAGGGAGGGCAAATGTATTTGACCTTAATGTCCTCCAAGAATTGCTTATGCTGGATTGCCAGCATTAAGGAGTTATTTATGCAATGCTTTGCAGTCACATTTTACATTTTGTGTAAACTCTACAAAACTCTGATTTCTTGTTTGGACTGTCTTGGTTTCACCAGCTTATTTGTTTTCTGTCGTTAACTTCGCTTTTCACCAACGTGAAAAGAGTCCGCGTTGAGTCCTCGTTAAGAGTCCGCGTTAAGAGTCCGCCAGGAAAATGTGCTTACGCTTGTGCTTCCCCTGTTCCCAGCCCACAAAATTTTAGCTACCATATTTAAATGTAAATAGTAATAATAGTAATAATAATACATTTATTTCAGACCCAAGTCGCATACATATTTAGGGAGGCATGCATGTTGTCCTCCCCTCTAGAACCGCCTCTGTTTGGTCCAAACCTTGAACTCTTGACAATTATTAAACACTATATTAAAAGTGCAGCCTGGCTCCTTTGTATGAAAATGTGTTAATCAATTGGCTGTGATGTCAGGAGTTCAGAAAAGCTGAACAGCATTAAAAGGGAGTCTTAATAAAAATGCTACCCCCCCCCCCCCCCCCCCCAGCCACCACATCCAATAGAGATAGATCGACCCAGTAAGTCAGCACAGATCATGGTAGGGCAGATATGAGGCACCCCTTTGCCTCTGGATGAAGTTGATGACGCCTACATGGACTTTGCCCTTGACATTCACAGACCTCACAGGTGTCAGAAAGGATTTTGGGGTGGACGCTACACACTGTACAAATCCGTGGTACAAATCCGACATAGGGCGTGCATAGAGATTGTGGCCTGACACATGTGGTCTGCATCATGGCCTCTGCATGACCTCCAGCTCCCATAACATGTGAGGGGGAAGCTAACTAGGAAAGGAAACTGTCATGCAACAAACACTGTCATGCAACAAGCAGACTCTTCACGATGTGCTCCTAGACCTCCAGTGAGACGTCTTTGGATCCCCAGTGCACTTTGACCCCAAAGGACGATTCTGCCCACCTGCTTCAGGGGGCGCTATCCTGGAGCACTTTTAGCCATCGCCTCATTCTATGACAGTGTACTAAAAAACGCTATTGGGCTCGATCCTGCCCAAACACCACAGCAGCTTCTCCCAGTGTGCCGGCCCCTACCCCCCTACCCCCAGCCATGACACGTCAGGGGGCATCCTGTCTTGTTACAATACAATCCGGTGCTTTCTGTCCTAACTGCACATAATTTATTTGCACATAATTATTATTCCTACCTTTTGCATATTTATTTTTAGTTTCACATTCTGTCTTTCAGAATTGTTCATTTTTCATATTTGAGTACGGTATAGTTTTTAATCCAGTTTGCACAAAGTTTGTTTGTTCGAACTATGTGTACCATCTCTGCACCTTGTCTGTTTGGCACTAGATGTATGTTCGCCTGTGCACTTTGTTCTTATTGCTGAATGCACCAGAATTTCCCACTGGGATCAATACAATTAAAGGTCGAAGTTCATTCTAAATGGACTAGGATTTCTGCAGAAATGGATAATTTTTTTCTTGTCCTCTTGGGTTTTACCCAGATACCTTTGCTTTCCAGCCCACTGGCTTAACCGTCCGTAATTGTATCGTTTCATTTTCTCCTTGTTTTCCTGCACGGCCCTTCACTGTCGATATGCCGTAAATCCCTCTGCTGCTCCCTCAAAAAGCGCTGCAGTCATTCTGCCTGACTGTACTGCTACGCTCACGGCACCATGCACAGTCTGTTACCATCAATGCACAGCTGTGTGCGAAGCTAAATAAGGAAAATACAACCTTGCATGCTATAATTCTCAGAGTTTATTGGTGCTTTCCTGTGTTTTACTGCATCTCCGAGGGAGACCTTTCTAAGGAAAACCTATTTTTAATGCGGTTGACTCCAACAACAGCAGTCTAACAAAATATGCTTCTTCATATACATCATGTATCTTTTGAGGTTATTTGCATTGCTAATTGTTCGGATAGATACCTTTTGATTCATCGTTCAAAGTTCTACTTCAGTTCATTGTTCAATTTTTGCTGATTTTAAAGTCGCTAAAATAAGTAAGTTTGGGATGAAAGATCCTTAATTAAGTAAAAGAAGTTCTTCTGCCAAAACCAGAAAAAGCAGTGTAACAGGCATAAATGTGTATATTATGTATAAAGTAAATAACCTCTGGCAATGTCTGACATTTGACCTTTTTTAATGCTAGCAAAAATGTCAAAGAGCACTAGAAGCATTCTTATAATAATAGAATGGATATGATAGTTAATCCATAATAAATCCTCTACTCCTCTGACTGAGAAAATGGAATGTTAGAATCTTGTTTGGTACTGCAGCCTCAGCATTTGTAAGCAGTTTTAACTATTTATCCCCTCATAAACGAAACATCATTGCACATCCAGGTCACATGATCTGTACATATCTAGGTCACATGATCTGTACCCACTTCCACCAACCCTAAACATGTACATTCAGGTCACATGCCCTGTCCCCCAGCACTGCACCCAGTCAATCTGATCATTGAATGTGCATGTTAAGTACCCTCCATTCACATGGTAGATATGAAACTGGCTGGACAGCAAAGCCTAGACACACACCTTCCATCATCGCCCCCCAGCAATGCATTAAATGGGCCCTCACTGGGCTAATGCGACCACACTGAATGCATCCACACGCAACCGCAGTGCTAAAACCGTGTTTAAAGCCAAACGACAGCTGCCTCATGACGTAAAACCATGCAAGATGAATGTGACCGTGCTGCCGGAGACGGCGGGATCCCCAAACATCCCACATGCGCCTCCACTCGCCTGTTCTCCTCTCCAGGGCCTGTCATACTGGATCCCCCCCAACAGCCAATCAGAAAGAAGTCCCGCCCCCATCAGGGCCCTTGCTGGCAGCTCACAGATGCTGTCTTCTGCGGATGTGGCTTCCCCCACTGTCCTTCGCTGTGAGTCCGGACCCAACTACCATCTGCCCCGGGAAATGTCCAGAAATCACATCTTTCGGGGGAACTGGACAGCACAGCAACTTGGGGCAGAAGATGTCCGGTTTTTATCATCCGGGATAAGAACGAGAAACGGAGCAGCGTGAGACATCTTTATGGCAACAGTGCAGGGAGCATAAAGAACGTGTGACAGCGGCGATTAATCAATGCGCTATAATTAAACATCAGCGGGGACACTTCTGTGCTGGGGGGGAGGGGGGACAACGTCCACCATCCCACCAGAGTCACTGGGCTGGTTAGGGGACACGCCCCGTGGGTGCGAGGGGGTACGAGAGAAACCTCTGAGTGCATCTGCTGAACATGAGCATGAACAGAGCCTGAGATGGATCTGAAAAGAACAAAAACACACATACATACCCATGCACCCCCCCACCGATACCCCCCCCCCCCCCACAGTTTTTCATTCACTAGAAATTTGAATGATGTCTGCAGACATGCTCAATCCTAACCATCAAAGCTAACTCCGCAAATCCCCCCCCCCCCACTTGTCTCGGCTGAGAGCTTAGAGGCATACCCTCTTACAACCTGCCCCCTCCCACCGCCACCACCACCATGTAGCAGAGATTTAGCAAAGCACCCCCACCCAATCCCACCCCAGCAACAGGATTCCCAGAAAACAAAAGTAATGAAAACTGGTCCAGGCATAGGTGTTCCCCTATGGCCCTGGTCTTGGGTGTCAAACCCACATACCGCAGGTGCCAGTCCACCAATAAGGTTTCACCCAGGCATCTATTTCATCATCATCATCATTCCAGAATTCCTGCCATCCTTAATATACACAAGCAGAAGCAAAACGAGGGCCTGGGCAGATCATTAAGGTGTCCAGATTCATGTAGGGAGGTGGACAGGGTGACAGATGTTTGGAATCTGTCTGCGGGACGTCTGGAGCGGAGGTGGAGCGGAAGGACTTGCAGATGCCCTTAGGTCAGCTGAACTCTCAGGGAATTCTGGGTCGGAAGGGAGGAAGCCTCTTTATCACTGTAAACAGGCAGAAAAAGACCCCCCCCCCCCCAAAAGAAAAAAAAAAAATGAGGGCTGTTTCCAGGGTTCCCACAAAATAAATTCCGCTTGTCAGGTCGACTCCACATGGTGACCAGGGACTGCAGGTCACAGCGTGGCCCCCCAGGGGCCCTCCCCAGGTTCGAGCACCACTGGCCTGATGTAAGTTAGGAGTGCCAGAGGCAGGTATCTGACTTTAATTTCACTCTCCAGAGCAGAGACTGTTCTGATCAGCACTTTAAAAGCAGCGAGACAAGGCTTGTCAGGCAGCCTGCTTTGATGTCAGTGCCTTTGAATGGAATTTTCAAGGGGGGTGGGTTGTTTTCATATTTTTACCCCAAGTTCATTTCCTCTCACAAAATGTTTCTGAAGAAAGAAAAAGGAGCACCATCTCTCTGTGGGGGGAGTGGCCAAGCTGGCCTCCCCTCCCCCCCAAACCCCACAGCTTCCGTCAGGAAGGGCGTACCAAAGGACAACATCCACAACGGACTCCTTCCCCTCAAACTCCCTCCTCATTGGTCGAGAGCCTTGCACGCCCATCTCTCCGGCATGTCCGAAGGGAATTCAAATCAAAACTAATTAGGGTGGCAAAAAAAGAAGAAAAAACCAAGAAGACTTTTTTTCAGCTTAATTGTTTCAAGCCAGTCTAAAATTAGCCTGGCCACACACACGCACACACACACACATATTCGTGTTGATTCATGTCTTTTTGAAATACATATAACTTTGGAAGTCCGCCCACACAATCCTGACAGCTCGAGCTTCCCTGACTTGTTACTGCTGAAGAAAAAGGAAAGGGGGGAAAAAGAAAAAAAAAACAAAACATCTGCGCAGTCTGCCGCAGACGACAGATTTCCCGGCAAACCCTTTCAGTGGCAATTTACGGCCGTGTGGGTTTCACAGCCTGTCTTCTCCACAGACCAGCTGTTTGTCCGCGGCCCGGGCTTCGACTTGGCAAATGAAGCCTCGATTAAGGACAGGGCCGCCATCTCCGGATCAGAACGAGTCACGCGGCGCCATCGACACCTGAATTAAATTCCCCAAATAGCTGGAAGTGAGAGAACGCGGGGAATGTGTGGGAAGTGGCGTTTCGGAACGGATTATGGTCCACGGCAACGCCGTCGCTCTCGCCCGCCACCTCATGCCCAACTTAGCAACTCAATCTTCTCAGTCTCCCACTCTAGAAAATGCAGAATGAACCACAGAAGGGTACAGATACACTTGTGTGTTTGATGTTGACCCTGGGAATGTGCTACAGTGACACATATGGCGCCCAAATGGTCCCGCCTGGCATCACAAAAACCTGGTGTACCCGGCCAGATTACCAAATCACAAGCGAGGACTTCCGCCCTCGGGGGACGGGGTTATGCAAGCAGGCTTCTGAGAATAATCTTTAATTGACATCACGTTCCAGTTGGCGAAGACACTCTCATGTCTGCCTCGGCCTGCGAGAAACGCATCAGGTGCCAGCTGGACCAGTACCGGTTTGGGAGTGATGCTCTGCAGAGGTGCACAGGCACTACAGCTGACTGGCAGAACCAACAACTAAAGTCCCCAACAAGCAGGAAGAGCTTTGGGTCCACTTCAGTCTGAGATACAGGCTGCTTCCATATTGCTGATACACTCCAGAAGACTTCTGATTAGCTGTCTTATACAATTACAGGCAAGTGTGGATTTTGCACATCACATAGGTGGCTTAATAGACACCATGATTCCCTACTTGTGGAAAAATAAAATAATGTACTTTAATGTATGGCGGATGCTTGGGTATTCGTTTTTCATTAATCAAGAGGGGCAGATATTAGATACGTGATTGGCTGAGACCTGATCCATTAGCTGTAATGACTGCATGGCCAATCTTTATAACGCACACTTGGATTAATCTTTTACATATTCCAAACTGTGAAAATGTCACCATTCATTCTCGGTTTATGCATGTCCCCGTCACTAATCACACACAGGATTTCTGCCGGTTACACTTTGTCAGGTACTGTTTGTCATCAATCGGGGTCCGCCTGTATGAAATGTCAGTACAGCAAGGCAGAATCAAACAGAGTAATATTTTATACAGAGGGAGAGAGGCGATATGTTTGACTAATAACATTCACACGCACACTTTAACTCATGTATCACCCCAATCCGCGGATAGAGGATATATTAGGGGGATCCTGATGCTTTAAAATAGACGCCCGTCTTTGGGATCGTCGCTGGCTTTTATGGCACCAGCTGGGGGCTCCGTTTCAGAACCATGAGCAGTAGCAGTGGACAGCGCTCCGTTTCAGCACCATGAGCAACGGACAGCGCACCGTTTCCATTCCGCGTACAGGGAGGGCGAAGGGGAGCGGGGTTTCCCTGCCTCATCTGTGCGTCCTCACTGCCTCTTCCATGCACACATATTTTTTTTACCAGGGTGAGAGACACGAAAAGCGAGAAATAAAACCAGCTTAATTAATGCAAACAAACAAAAAAAGCTTTCTAGGAACGAACATATATTTGCATACCTGTTTATTACTCCGCACCCTTTTGTCGTCTACGTACAAAAGGGGGAATCGCTATTTTGCAAGCCTGCCAGCCACTTATATGGCTCCTGTTTAAAACGCCTTTTAATTATTTCCCTGAGCTACGCGCACAACCTTTATTGAAAAATAAAAATGAAAAAAGCTTTATCCATTTGCCATTTGCGTTGTGACAGAGAAACAGAGAAAAAGCGACCCCCGGCAATCACGTAGCCGGGTATTATAGCTCCTGATCATATTAAAAAGCCAAACGATGCGGTCGGTGGCAGGGACGACAAACCGGGAAATGTCCGCATTTCGGTCGGCTGTCATGCTACCGTAAATAACCGGCATCCAGAGCCCGGTTCCGCCAAGGCGAGGATCCGGCTTTTTTTTTTTTTTTTAATTACGATTCACTTATTCATTCTCCCCTACTCTGCATCCCAAAGAAGCAAATATATTACAGAAATGCACAGTGTCTCTGGGAAATAATCACCGGCTTAAAAAAGCAGCAGTTTGACGTGCCTATAAAAGCCATAGCCTTTGAAATATGACTTATCGGACGCAATTTTCAGTTTTGACAAGCAGATACGGGATATGAATTATTCATGAGACAGAACTGTCTTCCTGACACTAAACAGGGACGCGCACAGGCTGGAAATTAACTGCGCGTAAGACGCCGATGCGCTTTGGTTTTTTTAAATATTACTTTGGAAAAATAACTGTCTGGCAGTGGGAAATGAGAGAGCCTTTAATCGGCTTCGGCAGTATAAGGTGGATGGACGGCAGAGAGCAGCCATGCAAAATATCCCGTCAAAATACACGGCGTCGGAAAGCAATACATCACGGACAGCCCAAGCCCGTTGATCCGCATGCCCCGGTCCGCCACGGCGCGGACAGACGAGCCCCTTACCTGTGAGGACTCCCACTCGTATTTGGTGGTCGTGGTTTGTTAAAATCATCCCTTCGGACGCCATGTTCGCCAGCGCTGTCGCCCGCACTGAGAGCCCTGGGCAGAGGCAAGGACCGATCGCATCGATCTCCGGGGGTGGGAAAGCGAGGATCGGGGGGAGGGGGGACCGGGAGGAAAGGGGGGGAGCCAGGCAAGAGCAGCAGAGCACCGACTCAAAGCGGTCTTCACAGGCAGAGATAGACGCTCCAGCAGGGGGAGGTGCGGGGGCCGTTTAAGCGGAGCCCGTAGAAGAGCTGGCTGCCTGCCACCGTAGTACAACATGTATGGCAGATTGCTTCTTATAAGGACCACTACTTAATTCCACAAGAACTTCTAGCAAAACAAGAAGGGCTTTAAATATAGTTTTTGCCATTTATTGTATTTTTTGTAAAGAAATCTGGCTGAATCATTTGGACCCAGGGGCCTCGGACAGGCATGGATACCCTGGCAGATTCAAGGGGCTCAGCACTTTATTGGGCCCCTTGAATACAACAACAAATAATAAATATATGTGCTGAAGAAACCTTATACATCTGTTCAGTAACTTGTACTGTGTGATTGGCAATTTGTAGGTAGAAGGTGACATTTTGTGAGGGGGCCCAGAGTTTCCCTTCTTTCTCTCGTACACCTCCCTTAACGAAATGCTGTTATTTTAAATGAAATAGTTCAGTAATATAGTTTTTTTTGTGTCAACTATCTGATGAATCTAATGAGAGGCTCAGAATCCAACAAATACCTGAGCACTCAATCCGGCTTTGACAATTGATAAGCCCAAAACATTCACATGCTCTCATGAGCTCAGCACCAAGTGAAGATCATTTTTTTGTCATTTTTGGGATGACCTCTCAATCAGCCAATAACAGTGGGTCTCCAGGACTGGAGTTGAGAACCACTGTTTTTTTATTGGCTGATGGAGAGTCTATCCCAAAAACCTAAATCTTCTGTACAGATGTGGTCTTTATCATTAACAGGAAAGTGTGATGGAGCAGAAGTCCCCATGTACAGGGCCCATTGAAATAAGTCAGTCGGATTCTGGTGTTTTTCATGTGGTGGGGAACACCCCTAGAAGGAGTCTCTTGGTTAGTCATGCTGTTAGTGGAAGATCTCTTGTCACACCAATGAGGAAACTACAGGCACACAGCATGCAGAATGCAGATATGAAAACTACAAATTCTATTCTATCCATCCAATCACCTGCTAACTGCTTATCCTCGTTAGCACCGTGAGGTATGATATAATAATAATAATCATCATCATCCCATTCAGCAATCTTCTACTTATCCTGGATAAGGTTGTGGTGGGCCTGGAGCCTGTCCGAGAAGTACAGGGCACAGAGGAGGGGACACTCAGCTTTGGATTATGATTTATGATGATGATGATTATTATTACTATTACTATTATTATCACTCATGATTGGATCATTATTATTATGATTCATAGAAACAATGCATTTCTGAAATATGGGTTCACCCAGTACAACACATTTCAATGTACACTTGCATTGGTCATTGCCACATAAAGGGCATGTTGTTTTAAAAAAATGAATGCCAGCTACACGGACACGCATTCTATTGTCAAAATAAACTGGCACGGTGGGCAGAGAGAGATAGAAACGAGGAAATCCCATGTTACCGGCGAGGGGACATTAGACTTACGTCACATGGAAGAAAGGAACAGAATAAGGGCACACTAGACCCTGAAATAGAGCTGGTGTGTGTGTATGCCTGCATGTGAGTGTGTGCATGAGTGTGTGTGTGTGTGAGTGTGTGCATGCCTGTACATGAGAGTGTATGAGTGAATGGATGCCTGTGCATGAGTGTGTATGAGTGAGTGGATGTCTGTACATGAGTGTATGCATGCCTGTGCATGAGTGTGTGAATGCCGGTGCATGAGTGTGTGCGTGAGTGTGTGCATGCCTATGTGTGAGTGTGTGTGTGAGTGTATGCATGCCTGTGCATGAGTGTGTGAATGCCGGTGCATGAGTGTGTGCGTGAGTGCGTGCGTGCCTATGTGTGAGTGCGTGCGTGAGTGCGTGCGTGAGTGCGTGCATGCCTATGTGTGAGTGTGTGCGTGAGTGTATGCATGCCTGTGCATGAGTGTGTGAATGCCGGTGCATGAGTGTGTGCGTGAGTGCGTGCGTGCCTATGTGTGAGTGCGTGCGTGAGTGCGTGCGTGAGTGCGTGCATGCCTATGTGTGAGTGTGTGTGTGAGTGTGTGCATGCCTATGTGTGTGTGTGTGCATGCCTATGTGTGAGTGTGTGCGTGAGTGCATGCATGCCTATGTGTGAGTGTGTGCGTGAGTGCGTGCATGCCTATGTGTGAGTGTGTGTGTGAGTGTGTGCATGCCTATGTGTGAGTGTGTGCGTGAGTGCGTGCATCCGTATGTGTGAGTGTGTGTGTGAGTGTGTGCATGCCTATGTGTGAGTGTGTGCGTGAGTGCGTGCATGCCTATGTGTGAGTGTGTGAGTGTGTGCGCGAGTGTGCGTGAGTGTGTGTGTGGGTAATGATCCCCCCGGTATGGATCTGAGTCTCTCGGGGCAGGACATACTGTAGAGCAGCGTTCTCTGCCTTTGGTCTCCTCCCAGGTCTTGATGCAGCCCACAGAACCAGGCCACCCACCGACACGCCGAATAGGAAGGTGCCATTCCCCCATATCTGGTGAGGACTCACCCTGATGGTCAGATCTATGCTTTGAAAAATAAAGCATTTCACACCTGAGTGGATTTTGCTCCATGAACCCAGGAACCCCCCCCCCCCCCCGTGACTCCGGAAATTAGAGGGAATGAAGCAGGGTGAGGGCTGGGGGGACCGTGGGAGAAAGCAAATTACACCCATCGATCGTGTGACATCCTGGGAGGGGGAGTTCAGCAGCACCTCCCAGCCAGCTGTGGCCAGGGGAGTCAGCTCCGTGTCTGCAGCCTCACCACTCTATGCGTCCCCTTTACCCCCCTCCCCAGCTAAAGCATCTCTCTCTCTGACTATAAGCTCTCTCTCTCCCTCTCTCTCTACAAGTTCTGTTCTCTGCGCTTAATCTCATCCACTGTAGTGTTACACAGAAGCATAAATAAAGAACGCATCGCATTCAGAGCTCCTGGGTATTCAGAAACATCGAAACTCAAAATGATATCGGAGTGGGAAAAAAGTGACGAAAGGCAGAAGACTTCAAGCAGAAAGTCAAATATCTGGGTCTAACAGGCTTTAGAGCAGCTACTGTGCATCCTGGCATCATCCATAGCTGCTTTAGCTGCGCAGGGTCACAGGGAGAATGGAGCCCATCCCATTACAGAGACAGTGCAAGGGGCACCGTGGGTGACACGACAAGGCACAAACATAAATGGAAATGCGTGACCTCATTCTCCATAACCACTTACTTTTGTTTATGGTCGTGAAAAACAAAGACATTCAAACTACTGTACACTAAGTCAGTGACAGCTGCAGAAATCTTTTGCCATTAGGAGCCAGTTATATCTTTGGGGGTAGCCACACTGTGTCTATTCTATGGTTCTGCTTAGAAAATAAAATAATGCATATTTTGTTTTTATTATTTTGATGTGGGGTGGCAACAGGGGTGGCTGCATATTTACCTGGGCGGGTGTCCACCCCTGACCACTCCTTACATCTGCACTATTTGGCCAAAGCATGGGGACACCAGCCTGTCCAACGCCTCTTTCTGAAACCGAGGGTGTTAGTGTGACGTTTGCCTGCCCATTGTTGCTAGAACAGCTTCTGCTCTTCCAGGATGGCTTTTCATTAGGTGTTGGGACACTGCTGGTAGGATTTGCTGCCATTTAGGTTGAGTGTTGATGCCGGGTGATCAGATCACATTGTATGAGTTTGTATGACCACCACTTCACACCTGAACTTCCAGATGTTTTGACCTTCACAGTCACTTGACCAGCAGTTGACCAGGGCAGCTCTAGCAGGGCAGAAATGTGGCAAAATGACTTGTTGGAAAGATGGCATCCTGTGATGGCGCCAAGTCACTAACCTCTCCTGCACAAGCACGCATTCGGCTGACAGTGTTTGTTGATTGTAGCTCCATGGCTGTTTGTACAGTATAATTATTATTCTTTTGGCCATATAGTGCAAGATGACACATTGTTCATTCTGAATCCAGCAGCCTTCTTCAGTAACACTCCTTAATATATGTCACTCTGAACAACATTTAACTTGTATGAAACAAAAAAAAGCAGGCAGAGCTTACAAGGTTACACTATTTGCAAGGTATTTCACTCGCTAAGAAACATGACAAAGCAGTGTACCCCAGTTGTCGTAGCACATAATAAGTATATAAAAAATCCAGGTATATCACTGGTGTGCACACCATTGAGAAACCTAGACTGGGAATTACACAGAGCACGAGGAACGAGAATATTCATTAATACTTACAAATGTTCATGCCAGCTCACATATACTGTCACTTAGAGTCAGTATGTAGCTTTTGAAATTGAATCAAATGATACAGTTGTCAACTGATATTACCTGTAGTAATGGTGTACTGCCATATTCCAAGCTGATTGGCTATCATTCATGTGTATGCTGATTGGCTGGCCATCACTCATGAGCTGACTGGCTGACCTTTACTCAAGAACTAATTGGCTGAGCTTCACCCATGTGCTGATTGGCTGAGCACTCATGAGCTGATTGGCTGGCCTTTGCTCATCTGAGCCCATGTTGTCACTGTCAATTAAGCGCCCTTGTTTCAGGTGCACTGGTGCAGTGAGTCTCTTTTCTCTCTCATCATCACTCAAATGGCAGCGGCACTTTCCTGCACTTGGGTCTCTAAGCCACATTCGATCCTTTCAGCTGCTGCCTTTGTCATTTTCAGCACTTAGACATGACTGGCTGAATCCCCGTTGTACTTTTCTCGGTGATGGTTCGGGGTTTCCTGTGGCAGGTGGTAAACATTTGTCTGGATTTCAGTTGCACCAGTTTTCCTGCACTCGGCCTTCTTTACCCAAAGCTTCTTAAACCCTGCGAGATGCTTCGTTTTGCTTTCTCGGGGCTCACATATAATCTGCTATTAGTTAATTCCCTTCACTCCAGTTCAGCTACAATGTTTGCTTTTGAGTACCGTCAGCATAATAGCTCTTCAGTGGGGAACAAGGATCTCTCCATCCATCACCTGCGGATTTCCCAGCGAATGGCTGACGCAACGCTTTATGGCCCTTTGCATTTATTAAATGAGAGCAGGCCTAAAAAGCTTCTCACACCAATCACTGTCATCTCTGGAATGCTATCCACGGTGCCCCATAAGCACCAGGATGGCTGGTCAGACTTTCGGGTGCACCGGACTGAACTGTCCTTGTTAAGGATGCTGAGGGATCTACAGCTCCATAAGAGGACAGATATATCCCTTAACGCTCAGCACAGAAAATACAATCCAATAGCTAAAAATAATGTGGACATCATTTCTAGGACAAACCTGGGATTAATAAATAAAAATAGTACAAACGTTTCCCAGAATTAAAATTCCAAAAAGCATTCTACATTTAACAGGTATTAAAAATCTGGTACTAAAACAGAAACACCCTAGTCAATACCTATCAGTGTTGGCTGCATCGTGGGTGTATTGTTATCTGAGCAGTGTATTCTGGAGAGGTGGAAGTTGAGTTTGCACCTAAAGCTCATCGCATCAGTGCATCACTCATCACTTTAAGTGTTTGTCAGGAAATTTGGCAAAGATGGTATGGAGAAGGGCCACCACGAGATGACGAACAAGTCGAACGAGATGGACAGGGCCTGATAGGCGGTGATCATGATTATTAAAGGGGATGTGGCTCGAAAGAAGCTGGTGCGAGATGTGCAGTAGAATGGTTTGTGTGTAGAAGGTTTGTAGCAGAGCTCTGGATGCGATGGAGGGACTAATGAAGAGATGCCGGCTGGCCGGGAAATGGTGCGGCGAGGCTGTGACAGCAGCCGAGTGAGGCTGGTGGTGAGGGAGGTGGGAGAGACACTGGGAGGAAAAGCACAGGGTCGCCGAAATGGGATGGAGAGCTGGTGGGGTCAGGAGCTACAGACAGGCAGAAGGGAGGAAGAGATGAAGGGGTAAGCTATCCTTTTAGAGAGGTTCTTATTTTAAAATTTTAATTAAGTTATTCTTTAATCCCATTGATTCCCAATTTGGAATAACCAAGTACTCAATTTCTCACACGTTTTCATCTCCACGTGTGACACCCGTGCCGGCTTGGGGGTGTGTGTGTGGGGGGAGGGGCGGGGGGGGGGGCAAAGAATAACACACACTTCCTCCAATACGTCTGCTGTCAGCCACCCACTTCTCTTCACTCCCTCGGGCTACAGTTTCATCAGTGTGCCACACTTGGGGAACAATGCTGTCTCTCTGGCACTCTATTCCAGTGACAGCTGCGCAGAGCTCCCAGCCAACAGCAGGGGGCGCTATAGAGCGGCGCCATCTACCCCAGCCACGTAACCCAGGTCGGCTGCCATTCTCTGGGACCTCACCTGACAGCAGGATGGCAGACTCGAACCTGTGTCTTTCCCACAGAGCGCTCCCTGTTGTCAGCGGCATACCACGAGGCAGGCCCATTTTGAGGCCGATCTCCACGTTCCAGCTCATTTTATAACAGAGTGCCGCCATTTGAACAGTGACAGTCCCCACTGACATATGTGACACTTCCACAGAGATGTAATTCGTTCTGCATATGGGTGAAAATTTGGAGTTTGAGCTATTTTTTAAAGAAAGGTTCCAAAGAATTTACTTTTCCATGCTTACTTTATAATAGATATTCCTTGAGTTTGTTTCTCTTAATGTTAATGCTGGCTGATGTTGTTTTCCAGCAAAAGTGTGCAGTTGTATGTGTGTGTGTGTGTGTGTGTGTGTGAGTGTGTATGTGCGCGCATGTGTGTGTGTGCACGCACACACATGCACACACACACATGCGCGCACATACACACTCACACACACACTCACACACACACACTCTCACACACACACGCACGCACATGCATGTGCGCGCGTGTGTGTGTGCGTGCATTCGTGCGCTCATGTGTGTGTATGTGTGTGCGTGTGCATGTGTGTGTACCTTCCTATTCACACACATGTGCCTGTATGTATTTAACACAGCTCAAGTGATTACAAGCTGGGTTCAAGTGTCAGCTGAGCGCTTGACTCTCCCGCCAACCTCAGAGATTTATGGGAAAAGCTTCTTCTCCTTTTGTATGAAAGAGGAGCTTTATGTGACGCAGGGCATGAGGTTCTGCTTTTTACATAAGCGCTGAGACAGACTCCCGAGGAGCAGCCTGCGGAGTGAAGGGGGCAAGCTGGGCAAGCTGGGAAAGCTGGGAAAGCTGGGAAAGGTCGCTCCTCAGCGCTGCATCTGCTATCTACTGGGGAGTTATGGGATTGGTTCAGTGCATCCATCCATATTCCATAACCTCTTATCCAGTGTAGGGATACGGTGGTCCTGGGGCCTGTGCCAGGCAACGCTGATATCAAAGTAGGGTTCATCTTGGATGGGATGCCAGTCACACACACACACACACACACACACACACACACACACACGCACACACACACACAGGTTTGTAATTATATCTTCTTGGGGACTCCCCATTCATTACTATGGGGAAAACTCTAATCCCAACATGACAACCTTAACCCCTACCCAGCCCTAACCATCACAGATCTTGCACGCACACACACCCAGCCTAAGCATGTCTGTGGGCTACTGAGCAAGGCTTTTAACCCCCAGCAAGATGGAAAAATGAGAGGTGAGAAGAGAATTTCCCCATGGATATCAATAAGACGTGTAATTCTCATCATCATACACTAAAAGCAAGGGTTTACTTTTCCTCATAACTTTATAGCCTAATAGAAAACAATACTTTTTATAACTAATAACTAACTACCTGGCAATACAAAATATCAGGAATGTCACTAATCCCCCACTTATGATAAACAAACTAGTTACACATTCATACATGTGACTGTTTTATCAACATTCAAAGGAGCAGCATCTAAGAACAGGCTGAACAAGCAAGTTTTCATGGTAGGGAGGCAACTAGGGAACATCTCTGGCATTACTGGATGCACAAGTCACTGGTAGCTGACTGGAGAACGTTAAACAAACTGATCTGAATGCATTTAAAATGATCAGAATGATCACTGGAAACATATCCCTGTCCAGAGACAATCTCCCAAGATCAGCAATCAGGCAAGTGTGCTTTATATCACTGCAGGTCCAGCTGTATGCCGGGCCACACTCACTGTTAGCCTTAGCATAGTTCTACGGTACAGTGTTTCCCAATCCGGTCCTCAGGGACCTACAGTCAGTCTAGACTTTTGCTCCCTCCCAGCTCCCTACCAGATAGTCCATATTTTTGCTCCCTACCAGATAGTCCATGTTTTTGCTCCCTCCCAGCTCCCTACCAGATGGTCCATGTTTTTGCTCCCTCTCAGCTCCCTACCAGATAGTCCATGTTTTTGCTCCCTCTCAGCTCCCTACCAGATAGTCCATGTTTTTGCTCCCTCTCAGCTCACTACCAGATAGTCCATGTTTTTGCTCCCTCCCAGCTCCCTACCAGATGGTCCATGTTTTTGCTCCCTCTCAGCTCCCTACCAGATAGTCCATGTTTTTGCTTCTTCCCAGATAGTCCATGTTTTTGCTCCCTCTCAGCTCCCTACCAGATAGTTCATGTTTTTGCTTCCTCCCAGCTCCACCAGGTCTTTTGAAAGACCCTCTGTGGGTCCTTGAGGACCGGATTGGGAAACACTGGGGTAACTGATAGCATGCACAGATAGTATCTGTAACATGCAGTAAATACAGGTTTCAGAAAATGCAAATTTCATATCTTTACAGCCTCAGGAAATTGTCGCCTTCAGAAAATATAGCCTGGTTACAAAGAATCAATATGTTCATCGCTAATGAATTAATTTATGTTTACTGCACATCTAAATCTTCTTTATTCCATGTGCTACACCGTTCCATCCCATCAGCCTTTTGGGGAAAGATAACAGGAAAACGCATCCATCTCTAAAACTGGGAGGCAGTGCAAGTGGCCTGTTGGCGGGTTTCTAAAGGGCCTTTGAAAGGCAGCGCATGATCGTGATATACGGCATGCTGCACGGAGACAGGCCAGGGGATGCAGTCGGCAGATACAGGTCCCATTTTCATCTGTATGAAATTTATGGTGCTAGGTTTTCATTTTCGGATCAGGAAAGCAACATGTTGTATCAAGCCGTGAAATAGCTGGTAGGGGGAGATATTTCATATTTAATGGCTGGCCTTTCTGTAGGCCGTGAAATACGGGTGGATAAAGGTTTCCCACTTTGGCTCGGGAGTGTGACTGCAGAACCACTGATTATGTCAAGCAGCAGGGCTCCATAGAGGCAGGCAGGGGTGAAGTGCGTCGGGGACAATGCAAATTAATTCCACTTGCGACATCTGGAGGATTACTTAGCGTGTTCATTACTGAGGCGAATGCGAGCTCATGCACACTGGCACTGGCACTGGCACTGGCACTGGCACTGGCACTGGCCCTCGCACGCTGCGCGTTTAGCCGCTATCACTACACTTAAAGCTGCAACCTCAGAGACTACAGCATGTGCCAGAGAGGCGGCTCCCGATCGCAGCAACCAGCCCACGTTCTTCAGGGCTGTGCCCCCACCCCCCCCCCCCCCCAAAAAAAAAAGAAAAACAAAAAGTGAAAAATTCAACTTGGATAAACAGTTACGCCAAAGCAACCTGCCATCTGTCCACCTAGTGGTTCACAGATTAGTAGGCGACATTGCTGGGAATACTCCTTGGATGTCGGCTCGGCGAGGCCTCCCCGTGCTCCGAAATAGACTCAAAGCGCACACAGCACTGCCCCTGGCCTCAAAGCTGCAACTAAATAAAGGGCCCATCAGCACCCAGCTTGATAAGTATCACTATTTACTGGCCTTCAGTTCTAGCCTGCCACTTCCCTCATCGAATTAAGTGCACTATCATCTAGATTTATTGATATTTTGGACCATTCCCATCATGAGGTCAATGGATTTTTTTTTTTAAACGATGATTTGACAAACGGCACTGGATCCACACCTGGCGCAAACACGTCCTTTCAGCAGTAGGAGGGCTGAGCCCAGAAAGGCCAAGCATTGCTCCCGTGTAATGGCAGAGAGCGCTGGTCTCTCCCAGGGGCTGATGGGAAACCCCACGGAATGCAGAAATGCATGGGGACTTGGCTTGGTGGAGGGCTCAGTGAAAAAGTCCGGTGTAACTTCTGCTGGAGTTAATAGATGGGCTTAATTAATTAGCATACCTAATATAAATTATCATAATTAGGCTCTGAGCATAATCATCATAACACTCGACCAATATGATTAAATACAATTTTCATGAAAGGCTATGCAGGCCTTAAAATTTCATAAAAATTTCAAAATGAGACTGAAAGCGTTAATGATGAACCAAGCCAATTTGCACAATTGCCTCTGCAAGTTCACTGCCTGATTACCTGAACATTTTCTACATTTATCCTCATATTTAATAATTTAGCTGATGCTTTTTGCCGATAAGTCAGCGCAAACAGATGAAGTATTTGCATATAATTAAACACTGCTGCAGAAGCCTGAATATGCTTCCACATAATATGTTCTACAGGGAATACTGATGTATTAGCGTGAACCGCTAGTGGGTCGAGGTCCAGCCGGCTATCATACATTATTTTCTCTGCATTCTGGGTAATGTTAACCCGGCCTATAGGTGTAGCTCACCGCGGGAGAACAGGCACATTTATGAAAGTGAATTAGGGTTCAGATGAATGTCCTGTCCTTTTCAGCCACCGGGGGAGCCGATCGATGAACGGGCTAGATTAACGGGATAATAACTAATTAAAAAATGGACAAGGCAGCAAGGAAGAGTGGAGAGTAGGAAGAAGAGAGAGGAAAGAAGCCGCAAAGTGGAGCTGTCCCACCAGTACCCTGACGGGAACAACAGCTCCTGACAGTGAGCGGCATGGCTGTAAAGAATCACACCCCCAGCCCGGCTGCTTCAGTCTATTACATCTGCTGTCCCAGAGAGTGCAGCAGCAACCTGGCAGCCGGGTGCACCTTCAGGAAAGTGGCCGACCTCATGCTGCATCTCAGCGGAACAGAGGGAGAAATATGGGTCAATCTGAGCCTAAGCCAGCGCGGGGCCAGGCTTCAGCCCGGAAAGTTCCGCGCGTGGCTCCGGGATACTCTGCCAACCTCGATATGAGACGCATAGACAGGGGGCTCAGTACCTGTCGGGGTAATGAACAGGCTGGCATTTGAGAAGTGCCATGTCGGCACAAGCAGCTGACCTCCAGGTCATTATTTCAGGGTTTTTAATTGCCAGTAAATATGTGTGTGCGTGTATCGGGGTGCGGGGGGGGGGGGGCGGCTTATACTGCTTTCCAGCATCCAAGCTCCATCATACCCCAAAGTCTCACATCTTTCATTGGGGGGTGGAGGGATTTACTTCCCTGGTATTTCTGAAGGTCCGATCAGAACATCTGGCAGGATGGAGATGTGGTCATTTCCCCGAGGTGTCTGGGTCCCTTGCGGGGGGGGGGGGGGGGGGGTCTTCCCGTTGTCTCGCAATGGGATGTGAGATCGTTGCTGACTTCCTGTGTCTTTGAAAGCCACAGTGAATATATAACAGTGTCATGTGAGGGCAGGAATATATTAATTACATTAATTACACTTAGCAGTAATTGCCAACAGAAGGAAAATACAATGCAATACATTTATTTTTTATATAGCGCCTTTCATAAAAAGTTGTCCCAAAGCGCTTTACAGGGTTGTGTTGTGATACATAAAACATAATTAGAGAGAGATACAGAACGGGAAAAAGGAAGGAAAGAAATTAAATAAAGAAAGCCAGAAGACAATGGAAAAGAGGAACCAAAAGCTCCCAAGCAGGGAGAAATAAAATCTCTGGGGGTCCAAGATCAACTGGCTGCCCCCCCCCCCCCCCGGCCGTGCTAACATTACTGAAAACAGAAAAGAGTGGACATTCTTGCTAAAAGGGAGGTATAAGCTGTGAATGAAGTGTGAGCTTATGGACAGTTCATGGGTTTTTACTTCCCTGACAGACTTGTGCCTGCCCTTCTCGCTCCAAGACCACGCTAACGGGTCAGGGCCAGCCCCGGCTCAGCGCCGGCCCGCTTTCCCGCATCCCGACTCGCATACTCATCGCAGCTGCGCGTCTGCTTGTGGCTCAAAGTGGCCAAATGTGCCGTTGGCCTCCATTCGGGAAGCAGCCTGGATCTGAGGATGAGAGGCACGACCTGATTGGACGTGACGTCCACCTGCAGAGAGCTCCCTCCTAGGGATCCTTCTGCTGGAGAACCATGGTAGACGCAGATGTACGCCCCCCCCCCCCCCCCCCAGGCCTGCACCCCTCCAGCTCTCATATCAGAGAACTCAGAAGAAGTGATGCAGAAAGGAAACAGTTATTACTCAACAAGACCAAAGCAGGCTGTGAATGAGAGGCACCGTGAGTAAACCTAGGAAATAATAACAGAAATACAAGGGTAACAATACACAAGAGCAGCAATGATGAAGAACGAAGAAAAGGCATCGGAAATCTGCATGGTGCAAACGAAGCCGAAAGAGAGCTTGCAGGTTAAATAAGGCATGGTACCTGCAGGGTTCTGCCAGTGCGGCACCTCCCCTGCACTGCAGGAACCTGGAGCTGTCACAGGGATTGAGGCAAAACTAATTAAACTAATTAGAGATGACAATGGGAAATAAGTTCATCGTTGGGTAATAATCTCGGTGAGAAGGGAAACATAAAAGGAAAGATGAACGTGGCCAGAACGTCGCTCAGAGACAGATAAAATCTCGGATATTTTAATGGCTTAAATGCAAATAATTTATTATTTATTAAATTTGTAGTTATGGTGTGAAGGGAAAGTTGTGTGTAGTTATGGTGTGGGGGGAGCGTATTGTGTGTAGTTATGGTGTATGGGGAGCATTGTGTGTGTACTTATAGTGTGGGGGGAGCGTTGTGTGTGTAGCAATAGTGTATGGGGAGCATCGTGTGTCTAGTTATGGTGTAGGGGGAGCTTCGTATGTGTAGCTATAGTGTACTGTATGAGGAGCGTCGTGTCTGTAATTATGGTGTGGGGGAGCGTCGTGTGTGTAGTTATGGTGTTCGGGGGTGAGTCGTCAGTGTAGTTATGTTGTGGGGGAGCGTCATGTGTTTAGTTATGGTGTGGGGGGAGCGTCGTGTGTGTACTTACGGTGTGGGGGGTGGGTCGTCTGTGTAGTTATGTTGTGGGGGGAGCGTCGTGTGTGTAGTTACAGTATGGGGGGAGGGTCATGTGTAGCTATGGTGTGGGCGGAGCGTCATCTGTGTGTAGTTATGTTGTTGGGGGAGGGTCGTGTGTGTAGTTGTGTTGTGTGGGGAGTGTCGTGTATATAGTTACGGTGCGGGGGGAGCGTCATGTGTGTAGTTACGGTGGGGGGGAGCATTGTGTGTGTAGTTATGTTGTGGGCGGAGTGTTGCGTGTGTAGTTACGGTGTGGGGGGAGCATCGTGTGTGTAGTTACGGTGTGGGGGGAGCGTTGTGTGTGTAGTTACAGTGTGGGGGGAGCGTCGTGTGTGTAGTTACAGTATGGGGGGAGGGTCATGTGTAGCTATGGTGTGGGCGGAGCGTCATCTGTGTGTAGTTATGTTGTTGGGGGAGGGTCATGTGTGTAGTTGTGTTGTGTGGGGAGCGTCGTGTATATAGTTACAGTGCGGGGGGAGCGTCATGTGTGTAGTTACGGTGGGGGGGAGCATTGTGTGTGTAGTTATGTTGTGGGCGGAGTGTTGCGTGTGTAGTTACGGTGTGGGGGGAGCATCGTGTGTGTAGTTACGGTGTGGGGGGAGCGTTGTGTGTGTAGTTACAGTGTGGGGGGAGCTTTGTGTGTGTAGTTGTGGTGTGGGGGGAGGGTCGTGTGTAGCTATGGTGTGGGTGGAGCGTCATGTGTGTAGTTATGTTGTGGGGGGAGGGTCATGTGTGTAGTTACGGTGGGGGGAGCATCGTGTGTGTAGTTACGGTGTGGGGGGAGCGTTGTGTGTGTAGTTACAGTGTGGGGGGAGCTTCGTGTGTGTAGTTGTGGTGTGGGGGGAGGGTCGTGTGTAGCTATGGTGTGGGTGGAGCGTCATGTGTGTACTTATGTTGTGGGGGGAGCGTCGTGTGTGTAGTTACAGTATGGGGGGAGGGTCATGTGTAGCTATGGTGTGGGCGGAGCGTCATCTGTGTGTAGTTATGTTGTTGGGGGAGGGTCGTGTGTAGTTGCGGTGCGGGGGGTGCTTCGTGTGTAGTTGTGTTGTGGGGGGAGCGTCGTGTGTCTAGTTACGGTGCGGGGGGAGGGTCATGTGTGTAGTTACGGTGGTGGGGAGCATTGTGTGTGTAGTTATGTTGTGGGCAGAGTGTTGCGTGTGTAGTTACGGTGTGGGGGGAGCGTCGTGTGTGTAGTTACGGTGTGGGGGGAGCGTTGTGTGTGTAGTTACAGTGTGGGGGGAGCTTTGTGTGTGTAGTTGTGGTGTGGGGGGAGGGTCGTGTGTAGCTATGGTGTGGGTGGAGCGTCATGTGTGTAGTTATGTTGTTGGGGGAGGGTCGTGTGTGTAGTTGCGGTGTGGGGGGAGCGTTGTGTGTGTAGTTATGTTGTGGGGGGAGGGTCGTGTGTATAGTTACAGTGTGGGGGGAGCTTCGTGTGTGTAGTTGTGGTGTGGGGGGAGCTTCGTGTGTGTAGTTGTGGTGTGGGGGGAGGGTCGTGTGTGTAGTTATGTTGTGGGGGGAGGGTCGTGTGTGTAGTTACGGTGTGGGGGGAGCGTTGTGTGTGTAGTTACAGTGTGGGGGGAGCTTTGTGTGTGTAGTTGTGGTGTGGGGGGAGGGTCGTGTGTAGCTATGGTGTGGGTGGAGCGTCATGTGTGTAGCTATGGTGTGGGGGGAGCGTCATGTGTGTAGTTATGTTGTGGGGGGAGGGTCGTGTGTAGTTATGGTGTGGGTGGAGCGTCATGTGTGTAGTTGCGGTGTGGGGGGAGGGTCGTGTGTGTAGTTGCGGTGTGGGGGGAGGGTCGTGTGTGTAGTTGCGGTGCGGTTTGAGGCTTACGGACTCCGGTTAGGGCCTGGCTCTGCAGGCGAGGAGCAGCGCGGCTGTATGAAGGGGCTCCCTGCTGCTGATTGCCAGGGCAGCGCAATAAGCCTGCCCTCGACTCAGAAACACACAGCCTGCATCCTAACAACCCGCAGCGGGGCCTCCCCAAGAGGGAGGCTGCAGCTACGTTTACCAGCCTCTTCACTCTCTCGTCTTTTTCTTTGTTTTCTTGAACAGAGGTTCGACAACAGAGCAGTGAGACACTATCCGCAGAGAAGGATGTGTCAGATACAGAGGGCTTTGAGGTTCAGAATGGATATAGGTCCAGTGTGGAGCAGTGCTGAGGCCCACGGCTCACAGGTCCACATGAGGACCTAACACTGCTGGTCCAGTACTGTCACATAAAGCCATGAGTCTGACCTCAGTGGTGTAGCTGTAACGTCTGGTATGTGGCAAGTCTGTGACGCAGGCTGATGCTAACGGCAGGGCAGCTTGCCAGAGAGAGCAGGTGTTTACACCTAAAATGATGAGAATTACATTTTAATCGAGCTAATCAGGAGGAGATACGTATGCTAGTTAACCTAAACCTAAGCTAACAATATTTTAACATATTTTTCAGATATGTATTTCTGGATGGATTTTTGCTGGTTTTACATACTCTCATCGAATGAATAGGATATGTGAATTTATGTTCTGTTTCTAAAGAAATCAATCCCAGTAAAACCACAGACGAACCTCCATCCTTCACTGTCATGCTTTGTTTTTGTGTTTTAATGCATACTGATAATACAGTATATAGTATATTTAAATATGTCCATAATTATATTCTATGAAGGCTGGACTGCACAAGACACAACAATAAAATATAAAGACAACGAGGAAGACAATTGAAGAATTGCATGTATCGAGTCAAGACTGTGAAATATTTTTTCTAAACCTCCGCAATGATTATGTAAAACGAATTGTAAAGGTCTTTCCTTTAAAGTGTTAATTTTAATGTCCTAAAAAAAGTCAAATTCACAATGAATTGGACGTTGCGCTGCTCTTTTAGATGAACACAAACCCCCGAAGTGCAGACTTCTAAAGGACACTTAGCATTAATCATGATGCCAGGATCGTTTTTTTTTAGTACTTTTATACCCGACATGCAAACATCACCGAAGGTTAGCACATTAATTCGAGTAGACCTCTTTTGTAAAAAGGCATGACTGACGGCGGCTTATATTTTTAGATGTAACCCGAAATAGTCGGTGCTTGGCTTTGAAATCTATGGAGGTTGAGGTGCGCGTTGAAACGCCATAATAAGGATTTTTAAGCGGTGCTGTGATCACATAACTACACATGACGCCCGGGTTTAGTTTACATAGCACTTCTCCTCCGAGCGTCAATACCCGTGAAAAAGCATCCAAAAACATTTTCCGAGGGATTCCCCATGAATATAAATAAGGCACATGAAGATGGTTGACAGCGCCATCTAGTGTCAGTGTAATGCTCGCCTATGACAATCCACCATCAGCACCACGTAGGCGATGGACCGCAGCTAATTTCGATAAACTTATTTGCTTCAAACACAACATCTTTGACAGTTTATTGATAAGAAAGAAAACCATAAATGGCTAAAGATTGTATTCAATTTAAATACTCACAATGACTTTTTGTCTGCTTAAAGATATGAATGTGGATATCTTGTCTTTTTTGTTTTCTTGCATTAACGGTGCAGTGAACGGCAGCTTATTATTCAGAAGCAAACTAACACCAGATATACCATTTTCTGTGTACAAACTACGTGTTTAAGCTACTAGCTTCACAACAACAAAAGTTATTGTGGTACCGGGCGAACGAAGAAATGGTTGCATTGGGAAATTCCAAAAAAAAAAAAAAAAAACGAACAGACGAGAATCTACTCTTTACGTCATTCTTTACAAGAATGCACTACAATACAGATATGAACTTACTGCCCAAACACGGGGAGGTTACACACTAAATGGGAAGGCTCACACACGGTAGGTCATTTCACAACGAGCACGTCAGGATTACACATATGACACAGGTAATGGTTCACGGGATCTATTTAGACTAAGAAATACATACAACTACTTAGAAGACATAGGCAGGGGCTAAATACTGTACATGGCTCTCGGATATGGAGATAGATAAGGTGCTGCAATACTTTTAAACCAGACTGAACATTTCAAAAATATTAATTTACTGAGTATTATTCCCCTTAAAATTAAAGCCATCAAATTCATGAATACTACCATTTAGTACACTTTCAAATAAAAAGAGGTATGGATTTTTAATGTTAGCTTTTCACTAGAGCTGTACTCTCAAGGGTCCGCCAATTGTACCCTTAGCTCTGAGGAACATTTTGTACCATTGGGGGTACGTTAATGTTGTTTGTACCTTGGGGATGTTCCTCAGAGTCCATTTCTGTACCTTCAAAGGTACAATTTCCTACAGCTATAGAGTACAATTGGCAGATTCTTGAGGGTACTGCCTCAGTGACAAGCAAAGGTACAAATTGGTACTCTTTTTTTTCCGAGAATGTAGAAATCAGCACGACAGACAAAACCATTTGATGTTTTCAACACTGTCGATATTTTTAGAGGTGGAGAAAACTGCTATACTTAGGGAAAATATCACACCTCTTTGGTTCAAAAACACTGCATTAATGAGTACTCCCGTTCAATTGAACTCCTCTAATTAGCATGACAAGGATGGTCAGACACGCCATTGTTCGCACGTTTGTGTGCATATTTAATTAGCATAAGCGCACCATGATCTGGCTGATTGAATTTGTGTGTACTAAGAGGTAAGGAGGGGCACTGCAAACCATGTAGGTTGACCTGAATTTAAACCCAGCTCATTTGAATTAAAATGATTAACGCTGACATCCTGTGACGTATCAGACAGAAATTCTCTTATCCGTGAAATTAAAGTTGGATTTGCTCACAACTCTAAAAAAAAAAAAGGCATTACCAGCAGCCTTGACTGTACCACTTTTAAAAACGGTGATTAATATGCAGCCATCAGCAGTGACTCAGTCAAACAGCCGGAGCAGTGTGCTCAACACCCAATGTAAGCCTTGCAGCCTCAACTAGGCTGTGCCTACAGTAGCTGTGTGGGGAAATTGAAATGGATCTGTAAAACTCCCCAGCCAAGCTGGGGGCTGCTGAACTTCTCTGGACTCTTGCTGTGGAGGGAACTTACAGCCACATGGCTGACATCACATGTTAATTTCCCAGACAGGACATTTATCCCTTTTGACTATATTCTTGAAATCGTTCGACTTTTTTTTCCATTCCCAAACTATTTCTTTTCCTCCACCTCACTGTAACTGTCAATCATATTTATCTGCACTGGCTCAAATATATATGCTTATTTTTGATATCTGGAGGGTCTAATAACAGTTCAGATGCAGTTACCATGGCCAGGGTCCAGCCTGAGTGTTGCAGGAAGTGTGGTGTAGCGGTTATGGGTGCTGTCCCTGATCCTGATGACCCAAATGCCAGGGCTCCGTCGAGACACACTTGATAGAGGTCGACGGCCAGTCAGAAGTGTTAGTATTTTTGATTGAAGTTACAGCACTGCGGTCAGAGTAAAGACCCTGTCAGGGCTATATGAAGAGGAAGGAAGAGGAAGGGAATTGAAAGTATGGCTTGTACAGTCACCTAACCTTAACCATATTGGAAGGGTTACAAATGTCAAGGCTACATGGCCTGCTAGTGCAGATCATGTGGGGGCTAATTCTGAATCGAATGCCTACCGTTGTTAGAAGTGGTTATTTTGATGATTTGGCCTATTGTTTTATTAGATTGGTGGTATTTGTTATTAATATTTTTTCCTTAATTGCCATTCTGTACCTTTTCTCCTTTTGTGTGTGGTGCTGGTAATGCTTAAACATAAGAAACTCAAAGTGCTCAGAAACAGTGCATTTCACCCGAATTACTCCAGCAAGACAAGTCCATTTTGGTTAAATGCATTAGCCAAGAAGCTAAATGTAAATGCACTCTGTGTGACTCCTGGATATTACCTGAGTAGAGCTGGGGAGAGGAACAGTTTGCAGGACCTGCAGAGGGCACCATGATGGATGGCTCAGATACCCGTTAAATGGGGCAGATGCGATCGGATGAAGCTGGTTTGGGCTGACAGACCCTGGGTGACAGTGGTGACCTACAAGACCAAATGGGATAAATAATTTAATAACTACAAAGGGCATTGTCTCCAAAATCACATTATGATTACATATATTAATTAAAATAAGTAAAATTGATTCATCATGAAAAAAGTTCAGAAAGCATTTTTTTTTTAAGCTTCAGGGTTGCAGGTCCATCCCAAGGTTAGTTCATATGGTTAATCAACTTGCTGTCTGAGGCTAGAGTTGTCCTTCCAAATAGGCAACGTTGCAAGGTAACATAGAATCACCAGAATCTATAATGATCAAAGTTATTAGCATAATAAGCAACAAACAGGGCAGCATTTCAATTATTAATTAATCAGGCAGCAAGATTAAACAAATTGTCATGCATAATTAAAGAGACAGGGTCATTCCTCTTTGCCAGCATGTTGAGATCCCATTATTCTGCCTGCCATTCTGAACTCAGACACAAGGTGGCAGTGCTGTCCCTGAGCCAGCGAGCAGCAAGGGAAGTGAACAGTGGATGGAGAGGGATGCGAAACACATTCCCAGCCGCACTGCATCAAACACGGGGGCCGGGGCGTGTTAATAAGACTTGAATGTCCTCCTCATTTCATAAGATACTAAGGAAAGGATTTATGGGGTCCCACGGTAATGGCTGAGTTGCCCATTATAACTCATGGCAGTAAGCCCCTGCGGGTATTGTTTCTGTAAGATATAAATTTCCTTCAAGCACTGAAGCAAACGTTTTTGACTAGTGGAAATGCAATAGTGAGCTCATAAAACAAATACACACCTGAAATGAAGTCTAACCAATTTATAAATACAAACTTTGGGGAATATATTGAGCGAGTCTCATAGGTGCTGATTGCTACCCTCGGTGATACTCATTCACTCTGCTATCCTACTGTAGTAAACACTGTATTACTGCAGACAGGGCAGCACACATTTTCATCTTCCAGCTAACGGACATGGGGCGAGTTAGCCGCTACATTGGAAATGACAGCGTCTGTCTTTATTTGAACCAGACTGTGTCTGGAAACCGTACAGATCGACTCGGAAGTTGGACCTAAATCAGCACTTTTCGAAGGCTGAGCATGAATTCCTTGGGGATGTTCGCTGTGCAGGGGGAGGGGGGCTGTAAACTGTTAGGAAGCCCCGTTCATGGTGGGTTCATAGTCTTTATTTTACCATACCATGCGACAGAGAACTGGGAGTTGTAGGCTAGTAGCTGAACCGCTTTCCAGCGCATTTCAGGAGTGGCCACCTGGGTATAACATGCATCGGCTAGCAGGGAATTCTCCAGTTTTAAAGCCATCATAGGTCATTGAACAGGCCTGAAAGCAGGACTGCCATCTGTATGGTCCAATCAACATTAACATGATCGCACCTAATAATAATATAAGATATTAAGTAAGGATGCAAAGGGAATTGGTCACTGTAAATACTGGATTTTATTGTAGAGTCAAACTTAACAAAATCACAGCCGCATGATCTGACTGGTATCCATCTTGCAGCAGCTTAGCATGGTCAGGCTGCCAAGGAGCCAGACTGCAGAGAGCACAAGGGAGGGACACTTGCTGGACGGGACACCAGTCCAGAGCAGGACACGTACACTGTGGATGATCCAGCTTCACTGCATGTTCTTTGGACACAGGTTGGACAATCTTCACACAGGTGTCATTTGAACCCCTAACACTACAGGTATAAGGCAACACTACTACCCACTTTGTCCCTGTGCCCAATAAAAAACAAAATCAAACAAGAAAACAAAAATACGATCTCTTTAAACAAACAAAACCTGTAGCTCCCAATAAAGGCAGATTATATCAGCTCACATCCTCCAAATCCTGTACATTATTGCCCAAGTTAATGAATGGAAGATTCTTTCAGTGAAATGTGATTAAAGGGTTCATTCATTATTTAGTGCCCCATATAAACACTTATGATCACTGCTGAAACAATGCTTCACCGTAACTATTTGAAGAATTTTATTGATCATACATTTGCAATAAATACTACTGAGCTATAATAGTGATCAGAGTGGTTTTCAGCATTAATTATGTAACATCCTTACTTATCTTTGGCTAAAATTACAGCGAGCTTGTAGGACTTATTTATTTATTTCTCGCTGTAGACTTGAGACTATATTCTGCATCAGTCAATGTGAGCTGCCAAAGGAAATGTTGCCAGTTGCTAAAAATTTCAGCTCTTCTAATTCTTCTAATAAGAATCTCAGCTGTTAAATATTTCACAAGGCTGCTTCTCGCGCGCGCTGCAGAGATTTGGGATTTATGGAGACCACGTCGGATTAACATTTGAACCCCGGCATTAGCATTTCAGTTGTTGTGCCTATGGTGGGCCCCATTTATTATGAATGTGCGCGTGCTCCAGCGCTCCATGAAATGAAGTCATTTCTGGCATCTCTTAGGACCCTTTCGAGCCCCGAGAGAGCAAAGGCTTGTCAGATGAAAGCAGGGCGGCGACCCAGTAGGGGAGTCGAGGAGGGGGTGGGTAGCCTCACTGACAGGAGATCGGTGATCCGGGCTACCGGTGGGCGGGAGGTGCTTGGGGGGGGGGGGGGGGGGGAGCGAGTGGAGCATACACATACAGAGATGTACTATGGTAAATTAAAGTAAACTCTGCATGATGTATTTATTTATTTATTTATTACATGTGTGGCGTGATAAATACTGATTAAGCCGTAAAAAGCCATTAGAATTATTTGAGCCCGTTTGAGGCTTCCGTCCGAGCGATTGAAATGCAGGGGGCGATCCTGACATTCGCTGATGTGTGAGACCAGACCAGGAGCTCCTCTGTGTTTTCCAGAAGGAATCCTCCCTCCGAACCATTTATGCCTGCGGTTCAGCTTAATGAGCTTTTCTGTTACACTTCCGGAGATTATTCTCGCAGTAGCTGGGGGCCAAAAATACCCCCGAAGCTACGGCCGACCTCCTGCCCCAAACGTACAGCCACGTTTACACTTCATGCCTTCTGCTGCTGCCATAGCAGTAACTGTCCTGGTATTCGGCTCCCCTCTGATTCTATGGACTCATAGCAGCAGATTAACGGAGGAGAGAAGCATCACGTCATGGTTGTGAAACACAACACTGGCATATGGAACACAATGTATAACATAACTAATCAGCTCAGCCATTCCTGGAGTCTAGCTGTGTCCAGCCTTGCTGCTTGTTAATCTCGCCGCTCCCCGTTTCCCAACAGCGCTCCACCTCCTCCTCCTCCTCCTCCTCCCCACGCCCCCCCCTGCAGTGTCCACCTCTGCTCGAGGCTTATAAGCGAGAAAGGCTGGCACCGTGCTGTGGAGGAGGGGGCCAGAGAGGGGGGCAGCAAGGAGATAAGAAAGGATTAAGGCTGACAGGCAGGGCTGGGTGGGGGATATTCAGTGTCATTTGTGCCCTGGAGGACCAAGAATAAGGCAAATGTCACGGGTTTGAGTTAGAGTAGGATCATCTGAGGGACAGGGGATGACGGCACGACTGGGCGTGTGCTGAGAGAGAAGCTGGGAGGGACCAGGGCCTGCTGACCACGAGGAGCACATGTGGTGCCAGTCTGCCACTTCCTGACCGATAATCACTGAGCTGGCAAGGGCAGAAGCCACATGGAGCTCCCCCCCCCCCACGGCCGGCCTCCCCCCGCCCCCCCCGCATGGCCTTCTGGCATCCTCCTCCAATCGGCAGGGAGTCACTGTCCACTCCCCTCCGCGCGCCATTTGTGTAGACAGAGATAACAGGTGGCACAAGGTCTCCCGCCACAGGGGATGCCGTCTGTGAGAAACCGCCACGCCACGCGCCATGCTGACCTCACAGGCTCACAGGTCCAAACAAGGACCAACCCAGGTAACCCTCTAAAGAGTGCCTCATCTGGGTGACGGGCCCATCGTGCACTTGAAGTGACATCTTTTCCCAGTGTAATTCATCTTGCTGTGCTCTGAGAATGTTGACTCACACCACCGTGCGATACAGGGACCTGACAGGAAGTAAGGGGTTTATTCACAATATTTTCCCTTTTCAGGGCTTAGCAGGCATGGGGTTGGGTTAGCCCTAACGTGCCACAAACAGAAACACCAAACAAGGATTTGGATTCAGAGGCTTAAAAAGGGTTATGTGGTGGCTGCATACTACCAGGGTCAGGTGGTGTGAATCCTTCCCCCACAGCATGTTGCCCAGATGATCTCCAAGCATCAGGCTTTCCTCCAGCAAACCAAAGACCTGCAGACAAGTGGCTTGACGTACATGCATACCCCAGCCCTCTGACCCCACTCAAGTTGAACTGCAGCCCTGTGCCCTTTGCTGCCTTGGATAAGCTCCAGGCCTTCTGTGACCCCATCACCCTGGATAGGCTGGAAGATGTAAGCAGGGCAGGCTGTAGCTACAGGCAGCATAGACACTTGCTTAGAGCCCTCAAATTACCTGCCTTACGGAGGAAGTGAGATGATCATCAATTTTCTTGGTAGGGCGGGCTTCCCAAGTGAATCTTTGCCTAGGGCCCCTGAAAAGGTACGGCCAGCCCTGAATGTATGGATGGATTAATGAATATAAATAAGCTTGGTCAGCTGGCTCCCAAAATAGCTGGAGGCCATATCCTGATTTGACCCATTTTGCAGGTAAATTGAATATATTTGGGTTGAGTATATCCCTACTCAATCGGATGCCATTCACTTTGTTCAGGCTCTGGAGAATAATCACACACTGCTTCTTTAAGAAGTCCACACTGGGGCTCCTCTGCCTTTCTCTGTCCAGGATTTTCTGAAGACTTCATTTTTATACTGAGCTAAAAGGCCAGCAGTAAATCCAGCCCTGTGACATAGTCTGAGGTGACTGTCAGCGTCCATTTTTATTACCACTCTTTATTACTGCTCGGACAGATAGTACTTCCTCTGATGGTCTGGTGGTTCGTTGTCGAGGCCGATGTAGAGAAATGAAGACGTAGGGTTCGCTTGTATGCCGCAGAGGTGCGAGGGCACTGCCACGGGGCGCACCAGCTGCCAAGTGCCGTCTTGTCATGGGAGACATGCTGCACTGGCCTGGAGGTGCATGGGCGCATATCAAAAATGATGATTCATGCAGTTTCTCTGCTTAATGGGGAGCGTGATTAATGGGAGGGGACTCCTGCTGTGCTCTTCCCCAAGATCATTACTTTTGTATTTTTCAGACACTGTGGGGACAACCTGCTGCACCAAGGTAATGGCCATAATTAAAAGCCCCCCCCCCCATCTCTGGGCTGCCAGTTAGCCATTAATTCTCAACCTGCACATTATTCTACATCTCAGACAGACCTTTAGGCTAACGGACTTACTATCACCTGCCCAACTTGAGTTTGCATCTGGGTAATTTGTGTCTCGTTCTTTTGACAAGTTGGGTTTGAGTGATGGCGATTTATGGACGAATCATGGATGATTTGAGGACTGCTCATAGAGAATTAATGGGCAATTCAGGGAGGTATTCATGGATGACTCATGGGCAAATTTCAGAAGAATTCATAGAGAGGTCATGGTCGATTCATGAGCCTCGGTTGTGTGTTGGTGTTGGTTGTAACTTCACTTGCACGACATGCAGGGTTACATAAAACAGGTAGGATCCAGAAACCCAAAACCTGGCTATGTTTCCACTTGTCACGTCCTACATGATTTGTGAATAAAATAACATTTTAAAACATCTCGTGCTGATTGACTGTAACTTTGATAGGGTTGGGCGACATGTTGGCACCTAGCTCACTGAGTTCGGCATCTGTTTCCAAGCCAACATTGTATTTTTTTCCGTCTTGCCTGAAAGCAGTAAAGCAGGTCTCACTGTAAATGTGTAATGTCTGCGAGTAGGAACAGGTCACAAATCGGCCACAAATGCAGTCACGTGTTCGGCATGGTGGGTTCGGAAAGACTGGTTTTCTTCATTGGCATCAGTCTCTACAGGGAGTCCCTGCTGGTACCTATGATAGAACTCGACTTTGATTGCTATGGCCTTACCTTTCACTTTTCCTTGTTTTTGCTCCAGTCTCCTTCAACTACGAGGTCCATGTCGGCCCAAAGTCAACGTGATGAGCTTTCCTGTTGGTAGCGATAAAATGTGCTTGCATGACAGCTCTTGGCTGCTTTGACAAGACGGGCTTTTTCTACCCGCGTTTTGGACACAGCGCCAATCCCATTAGCCATGCTGCTGGAATCAAGGCTCTGTCTCTTAAAGGGATTTCTCACTTGCTTCTGAACCCGGACCTTCGTGGTGGCCTTTTGTGGAAGTGGCAGCTACTTTCATGCAGAACACGCAGTGACTTTAATGATAAGACACATACAGTTAGCTGGGTTGTTATTATTCACATCAGGTGCAGTGATCCTTAGCATTGGGTCACCTCACTTCCTCATCCACAGGGAATGGGACAGTAACCTAACGCCTCAGCAACCCACCTCCTCTCTCACATCAGGTCCTGTGAATGACAGAGTGGATTTATGCTACTGCAGGAAGCCATAGCTATATACCCACAGAGTAGTGACCAATCAGCATCTGGCATGCCTGCGGGGCAGTGATTACAGTGCTGCTATACTGGCCCTGGGCCACGACCACATGGGCGGCTCCAACGGTTACTAATAAATGTTATGGCACCACAGGCCTGACCTTTCATGGTCCTGACTGTCCATTTCTGTGCCTCTATTGTCTTCTCTTCTCTTTGAATCTATACATCGCACTCTGACAAAGGAAAAACGCTGGAAGACGTGAAGCAGCTCCTGGAAGTTGAGTTGACGACTCTCTTGTGTCTTCGAGTGCCACGCTACCTGCTGTCCTGGCACGTCCTGCGGTCCCCGTGGGCCGAGGGGTACAAAATACAGCAGTGGTTCTCAACCCAGTCCTCGGAGAGCCCCAGCAGTCCATGTTCTTATCCCATTCTAGAGAACTGGGACGGAGCAAAAATGTAAGCTGTTTGGCAGGGAGCTGAGAGGGAGCAAAAATGCGAACCATCAAGTTGAGAAACACTGACTTCATTAAGAAAAGCAACATGAAGCAGGGAATAAGAGACCACCTTAAAACACAAGCCAAAAGACTGAAACTTAAACTGAAACAAAACACATTCCCATTGTGCATGCACTTTTTGTTTGTTTTCTTTGGAAGGTTTCTCCTTTACTATATCCACTTCCAGCTCCTCTCTCCCTGTTTGGGTTCAGCTGTTCTTTGTCTCTGTGAGTCCAATCAGTTCATTGTGTGCCAGCTGGGAGTCATTAACTGGAGTGTGCAGGCTCCTGCAGGAATCCCCAGTGGTTCTGGCCTGTCGATCACCCTTGTTCATGGAATCCCTCTTGCTGTCTCACAAAGTGTTCCCACAGTGTGTTTCTAAGGACCCACCATGCAAGCTCCTCCCCTCAATGCCCTTTGAGATCAATTATAAACACATTTGAATCAATTGACTAGACTCCAGAACAATCCCAGGTTACAATAATAGATTCCAAATAGAGGAAGAAAAAAACAAAAACATTAAACCTCTGTATGGTAATCGTGCTGCAAAGTTTCTGTTTCATATATTCATATAACTCAGCTGTGTCTCAAACAGTTCACCCAAGAGCTTTGTTTAACAAATAAAAAAATGCCATCCATAACTCTATAAAATGCTATCAGATTAATATGTGTGATGTGTATGAATTAAATAAAAATGATTAACAGTAATAAAATCTATCATTTTCTACTTCTACTTCTAAATTTCTATATGTGTTTAGTGGTATATGTCACATTCTATATGTAAACAATTGAGATCCTTGGTCAGGTCAACTGACCAATTTATGGTGGACGACCCGCTTAAGGTGTGTTTTCACATGATGGTTTGATGGTTTAGCTGCTCATACTAACTTATGATGGTCATTCTAGTTGGTTTAGCAGGTCATACCTGCATGAACAGCTTAATAGGCTGGCCACACGAGCATGACCAACTAACTGGTGACACACCCAGCTAACCCATCAAAGAGCAGCAAGAGCTGGGACATAACCATCTAAGACCATCTTAGACCAGCTAAAACCAGCTACCAGCACAAGCTGGTTTATACAGTAGCTGTTTTCTTCAGCAGGGACGATTTTTTTGCTAGTTGTCCTGCACCCTTAGCTACCTAGGATAGGCTCAAGGCTAACCAAAAACCTGTGATAAGCTAGGAAGATGATGGATGGATGGGTGGGTGGGTAGTTAATTTGTTAAAAATGGTTGTAAAAAAATAATTGGTTAGGTGATCAATAATCCATCTATAAAAGTGTCATAATCCGGAATACACAGTGAGAGGACATCATTACCTCCAATGGACACACATACCTTCTGATCTGCAAATACAGCCATAAGTGCCAATTTCATCTCATGGGAGGGAAATTGACCGATTCAACTTCAAAGCCAGAGGAAGTAGGAGGATTGTAAGGAGCTGAACTTTGCATCCAGGGTCCAGACACGATGTGAAGAGTCATGTTCCCTACCAACATGCCGCTCAACACACGTGCCCCTGTCAAGCCTCTGTCAGAGATAGAAAACGACAGTATTGTATGTGTGCTGTGCCCAGCAGAGGTGCGTAATCCAGGTCTGAAGAGTAAAAGTCCAGACCAAGATTTTGTTTCAACCAGCCAGGTAAGTATAAAGAGTCACAGTCACTAAGTACTCAACTGGTTTGTTGAAACAAAACCTTGGTCTGAACTTTTACTCTCTGGACCTGAATTACGCACCTCTGGTACCCAGATATAAGTAGATAATAGTGCTGCCCCATTGTTCTGATATCATGGTTAATCAGAAGGCTCCCAGGTGTTGTCACCAGGTGTGACATTCTTCATATCTCTTCTTCCTGTGTCAGTGTTGGAAAGAGGAGGCACATTGACTGTAAGGACTCATTAGGACAAATGGCAGCATTAGGTGAGGCTGGCCAGAAAAGCCCCCAAGCCGTTTATTACATTAAAAGGGTATTAAACAGAGTGTTAACCGAGAAACACTCAGGACCAGCTTTAGTTAGGAGAGGAGGCCGCAAGCTGTGTTAGCACCTGCCCTGGACGGCCGCGTCCCAGCCCGAGGCAGACACCTCTCCCAGAGGGATAAGCGGGCACTCAGAGCTGGCAGGACTGGGGCCTCTGACAGGCAGGGAGTCCCTGGCCTGAGAGAACGGTGTGCCGGGAAAACGCTGACCTCACTCATCTCATACTTTCAATTGTTTTTCTACTATAACAAGGACTCCAGGCTATATTAAAATACCACTATGCAAAAAAAAAACCTCTTCCATAAGACTCCATTATTGACTGAATGATAACAGTGCATTTAGGAGAACCTCACATGCTCTGTAGCTGACGGCAGGTGCTGCTGACTCTGAGGATGCGCTGCTCTCGCATGACTTGCATGCCAAACTGCGGAATGTGAAAAAACTTTCAAGATTCTTACGAGAAACTGTCTGCGTAAAATGCTCTGTGATTAGGGCTGCTGGGACCCTGTGCTGAATGTAGTTACATTTACCTGATTAATTAACTTAAAAATGAATCCATACCTGTGTAAATTAGCTGCTGAACACATCATATATCTGTAATCTACAGTATTAACAGTTCATTAGATAAAACCACTGCAGTGAGACACCCACGTTCCGTCACCCTGTGTGTATGGCATTAATCATCAAAGCTTTCGATTTTCAGGGATCGTTTGAGATAACCAGGTTTTTATTCCTCTGCGGTAAAAAAAAGATGACTAAATTAAGACTGGGCTGTGTTGCCATAGAAACCAATCTACACAGGCTCTCTTTACGGTGTTATATCTGTCGTCAAAGTGAAGATCAAAGACCGAAGCGAAATGCAGGCTAGCAAACAAATTGTGATGTTGACCTGGAGAAGGTGTATGCTGGCGCACGTGTGTCCGCCTGAGCGTCGAAACGGTGATGAGCACAAGATTTTTTTACTCCTCTCATCAAAGCACGACACATGAGACAGCACTCCCATCACAGCCAGTCCCCAGGTTACGAACGCCCGACTTACGGACAATTTGTACTTACGAACAGGCAGTCATAAAGTACACGATTTTAAACAGTTTGGGTAAATAAAATGGTTTGTTATTACGAATGCATGCACGTGTTACTTTGTAATGCTCATTGTGTGGCTTGTATGGTTCGAGGTACAGTACAGTATTGTATGTAGCTACTTTTCTTGTTACTATATTATCATTATTATTATTATTATTATTATTAATAATAAAATAATAATATAATAATGATGATGATGATAATAATGTGTACTGTATTGTTTTTGTTCTGACTTACCTATAAATTTGTCTTAAAGACAGGTGTAGGGAACAGATGCTGCTCGTAACTTGGGGACTGCCTGACCTTGTAGTCTCAAAACCGGAATCCACTTAAAACCCTTGTGACTTTAAAACACACATTAAAAGGCTTTTATAAGAACAGATGCCATAGTACCAGCTTACTGAGATGTATGGAGACCACTGTTAGTCAAGTGACTTATTGCCATAAACAGTCACCATGGAAACTATCCAGCGAGAGTGGAACATTAGAGGTGAAGTGTTGTTTTTTTTTATAAAAGCCCTTTATTTCCAGCTACTAAAAGTGAAATTAGAAGTGGCATCATCACATGACCTGCTTAGATGCACAACTACCACTGCCCACCTGAAGTGAAAGTGCACTGATTATAATACCCATTTTAATGCACAGATGTAGCCAGGTAAACCCAGACTTTGCTTGCAGTACCTGTGCACTCCACTGCTTGCTGACATTCTGGTGGGAGAGGCAGGAATGACATTATTCCCTTACGAGGGCGTACTTTAATTTAGCTGTTGATGCTCCGAGATGAGCGTATGTGCTATGCAGCGGCCCGCATGTTGATGCTCCGAGATGAGCGTATGTGCTATGCAGCGGCCCGCATGTTGATGCACCGAGATGAGCGTATGTGCTATGCAGCGGCCCGCATGTTGTTGGGATGAGATGAGCGTACTGTATGTGCTATGCAGCGGCCCGCATGTTGATGCTCCGAGATGAGCGTATGTGCTAAGCAGCGGCCCGCATGTTGATGCACCGAGATGAGCGTATGTGCTAAGCAGCGGCCCGCATGTTGTTGGGATGAGATGAGCGTATGTGCTATGCAGCGGCCCGCATGTTGATGCTCCGAGATGAGCGTATGTGCTATGCAGCGGCCCGCATGTTGATGCACCGAGATGAGCGTATGTGCTATGCAGCGGCCCGCATGTTGTTGGGATGAGATGAGCGTATGTGCTATGCAGCGGCCCGCATGTTGATGCACCGAGATGAGCGTATGTGCTATGCAGCGGCCCGCATGTTGATGCACCGAGATGAGCGTATGTGCTATGCAGCGGCCCACATGTTGTTGGGATGAGATGAGCGTATGTGCTATGCAGCGGCCCGCATGTTGATGCACCGAGATGAGCGTATGTGCTATGCAGCGGCCCGCATGTTGATGCACCGAGATGAGCGTATGTGCTATGCAGCGGCCCGCATGTTGATGCATCGAGATGAGCGTATGTGCTATGCAGCGGCCCGCATGTTGATGCACCGAGATGAGCGTATGTGCTCTGCAGCGGCCCGCATGTTGATGGGATGAGATGAGCGTATGTGCTATGCAGCGGCCCGCATGTTGATGCACCGAGATGAGCGTATGTGCTCTGCAGCGGCCCGCATGTTGATGGGATGAGATGAGCGTATGTGCTATGCAGCGGCCCGCATGTTGATGCACCGAGATGAGCGTATGTGCTATGCAGCGGCCCGCATGTTGATGCTCCGAGATGAGCGTATGTGCTATGCAGCGGCCCGCATGTTGATGGGATGAGATGAGCGTATGTGCTATGCAGCGGCCCGCATGTTGATGGGATGAGATGAGCGTATGTGCTATGCAGCGGCCCGCATGTTGATGGGATGAGATGAGCGTATGTGCTATGCAGCGGCCCGCATGTTGATGGGATGAGATGAGCGTATGTGCTATGCAGCGGCCCGCATGTTGATGGGATGAGATGAGCGTATGTGCTATGCAGCGGCCCGCATGTTGATGCACCGAGATGAGCGTATGTGCTAAGCAGCGGCCTGCATGTTGTTGGGATGAGATGAGCGTATGTGCTATGCAGCGGCCCGCATGTTGATGCACCGAGATGAGCGTATGTGCTATGCAGCGGCCCGCATGTTGATGCACCGAGATGAGCGTATGTGCTAAGCAGCGGCCTGCATGTTGTTGGGATGAGATGAGCGTATGTGCTATGCAGCGCCCCGCATGTTGATGCACCAGGATGAGCGTATGTGCTATGCAGCGGGCCGCATGTTGTTGGGATGAGATGAGCGTATGTGCTATGCAGCGGCCCGCATGTTGATGGGATGAGATGAGCGTATGTGCTATGCAGCGGCCCGCATGTTGTTGGGATGAGATGAGCGTATGTGCTATGCAGCGGCCCGCATGTTGACGCACCGAGATGAGCGTATGTGCTATGCAGCGGCCCGCATGTTGTTGGGATGAGATGAGCGTATGTGCTATGCAGCGGCCCGCATGTTGTTGGGATGAGATGAGCGTATGTGCTATGCAGCGGCCCGCATGTTGTTGGGATGAGATGAGCGTATGTGCTATGCAGCGGCCCGCATGTTGTTGGGATGAGATGAGCGTATGTGCTATGCAGCGGCCCGCATGTTGTTGGGATGAGATGAGCGTATGTGCTATGCAGCGGCCCGCATGTTGTTGGGATGAGATGAGCGTATGTGCTATGCAGCGGCCCGCATGTTGTTGGGATGAGATGAGCGTATGTGCTATGCAGCGGCCCGCATGTTGACGCACCGAGATGAGCGTATGTGCTAAGCAGTGGCCCGCATGTTGTTGGGATGAGATGAGCGTATGTGCTATGCAGCGGCCCGCATGTTGATGCACCGAGATGAGCATATGTGCTATGCAGCGGCCCGCATGTTGTTGGGATGAGATGAGCGTATGTGCTATGCAGCGGCCCGCATGTTGATGGGATGAGATGAGCGTATGTGCTATGCAGCGGCCCGCATGTTGTTGGGATGAGATGAGCGTATGTGCTATGCAGCGGCCCGCATGTTGACGCACCGAGATGAGCGTATGTGCTATGCAGCGGCCCGCATGTTGTTGGGATGAGATGAGCGTATGTGCTATGCAGCGGCCCGCATGTTGACGCACCGAGATGAGCGTATGTGCTATGCAGCGGCCCGCATGTTGTTGGGATGAGATGAGCGTATGTGCTATGCAGCGGCCCGCATGTTGATGCACCGAGATGAGCGTATGTGCTATGCAGCGGCCCGCATGTTGATGCACCGAGATGAGCGTATGTGCTATGCAGCGGCCCACATGTTGTTGGGATGAGATGAGCGTATGTGCTATGCAGCGGCCCGCATGTTGATGCACCGAGATGAGCGTATGTGCTATGCAGCGGCCCGCATGTTGATGCACCGAGATGAGCGTATGTGCTATGCAGCGGCCCGCATGTTGATGCATCGAGATGAGCGTATGTGCTATGCAGCGGCCCGCATGTTGATGCACCGAGATGAGCGTATGTGCTCTGCAGCGGCCCGCATGTTGATGGGATGAGATGAGCGTATGTGCTATGCAGCGGCCCGCATGTTGATGCACCGAGATGAGCGTATGTGCTCTGCAGCGGCCCGCATGTTGATGGGATGAGATGAGCGTATGTGCTATGCAGCGGCCCGCATGTTGATGCACCGAGATGAGCGTATGTGCTATGCAGCGGCCCGCATGTTGATGCTCCGAGATGAGCGTATGTGCTATGCAGCGGCCCGCATGTTGATGGGATGAGATGAGCGTATGTGCTATGCAGCGGCCCGCATGTTGATGGGATGAGATGAGCGTATGTGCTATGCAGCGGCCCGCATGTTGATGGGATGAGATGAGCGTATGTGCTATGCAGCGGCCCGCATGTTGATGGGATGAGATGAGCGTATGTGCTATGCAGCGGCCCGCATGTTGATGGGATGAGATGAGCGTATGTGCTATGCAGCGGCCCGCATGTTGATGCACCGAGATGAGCGTATGTGCTAAGCAGCGGCCTGCATGTTGTTGGGATGAGATGAGCGTATGTGCTATGCAGCGGCCCGCATGTTGATGCACCGAGATGAGCGTATGTGCTATGCAGCGGCCCGCATGTTGATGCACCGAGATGAGCGTATGTGCTAAGCAGCGGCCTGCATGTTGTTGGGATGAGATGAGCGTATGTGCTATGCAGCGCCCCGCATGTTGATGCACCAGGATGAGCGTATGTGCTATGCAGCGGGCCGCATGTTGTTGGGATGAGATGAGCGTATGTGCTATGCAGCGGCCCGCATGTTGATGGGATGAGATGAGCGTATGTGCTATGCAGCGGCCCGCATGTTGTTGGGATGAGATGAGCGTATGTGCTATGCAGCGGCCCGCATGTTGACGCACCGAGATGAGCGTATGTGCTATGCAGCGGCCCGCATGTTGTTGGGATGAGATGAGCGTATGTGCTATGCAGCGGCCCGCATGTTGTTGGGATGAGATGAGCGTATGTGCTATGCAGCGGCCCGCATGTTGTTGGGATGAGATGAGCGTATGTGCTATGCAGCGGCCCGCATGTTGTTGGGATGAGATGAGCGTATGTGCTATGCAGCGGCCCGCATGTTGTTGGGATGAGATGAGCGTATGTGCTATGCAGCGGCCCGCATGTTGTTGGGATGAGATGAGCGTATGTGCTATGCAGCGGCCCGCATGTTGTTGGGATGAGATGAGCGTATGTGCTATGCAGCGGCCCGCATGTTGTTGGGATGAGATGAGCGTATGTGCTATGCAGCGGCCCGCATGTTGTTGGGATGAGATGAGCGTATGTGCTATGCAGCGGCCCGCATGTTGTTGGGATGAGATGAGCGTATGTGCTATGCAGCGGCCCGCATGTTGACGCACCGAGATGAGCGTATGTGCTAAGCAGTGGCCCGCATGTTGTTGGGATGAGATGAGCGTATGTGCTATGCAGCGGCCCGCATGTTGATGCACCGAGATGAGCATATGTGCTATGCAGCGGCCCGCATGTTCTTGGGATGAGATGAGCTTAGACAGCAGTTCCTAGGAGCACATCTTCAAGCCCTGAGGCCAGACAGGAGATGGCTACCGATGGCGGGGCTCTAGAGGCTCTCACGCCCACCCGTCCTAAAATCAAATGGGCATGAAATAATCACACAGTCGGACTCCAAGATGGATGCCAGCTCTGCACTCTGAGACCCGTGGCTTCCAATTCTGGGGGCTTCTGTCCATCTCAAGCCAGCGAAAATAACTGTCCCCCCGTGCACTCCCCTGCCGCACTCCTCTGCCTTGACCCCCCCCAGGAGAATCCACACTACCATCTGGCCTTCCCTTTAAATGAACATGGCAGAGGTTGGTGGAGACCAAATACAGCCCCCTGATTGGTCCCTGGCGGCTGAGAACGTTGCAGGAAGGTTAGCTCTCAGTGCTAAGTGTTTATGGGACGTTGCAGGAAGGGGAGCTGTCCTCTCCGTGCTAAGTGTTTATGGGACGTTGCAGGAAGGGGAGCTGTCCTCTCAGTGCTAAGTGTTTATGGGACGTTGCAGGAAGGGGAGCTGTCCTCTCAGTGCTAAGTGTTTATGGGACGTTGCAGGAAGGGGAGCTGTCCTCTCAGTGCTAAGTGTTTATGGGACGTTGCAGGAAGGGGAGCTGTCCTCTCAGTGCTAAGTGTTTATGGGACGTTACAGGAAGGGGAGCTGTCTTCTCAGTGCTAAGTGTTTATGGGACGTTGCAGGAAAGGGAGCTGTCCTCTCAGTGCTAAGTGGTTATGGGACGTTGCAGGAAGGGGAGCTGTCCTCTCAGTGCTAAGTGTTTATGGGACGTTGCAGGAAGGGGAGCTGTCCTCTCAGTGCTAAGTGTTTATGGGACGTTACAGGAAGGGGAGCTGTCTTCTCAGTGCTAAGTGTTTATGGGACGTTGCAGGAAAGGGAGCTGTCCTCTCAGTGCTAAGTGGTTATGGGACGTTGCAGGAAAGGGAGCTGTCCTCAAAGAGGCCACGCTCTCTGATCTCCCCCTAGAAGTGGCGTTGAAAATGTCTCTTGGCTCAGGCCGCTTCCCGCAACTATTCACCGGCACGCACACACGCCTCTGGCGAAGGCGCACCGAGGTAAAGTTAAAAAAAAACCCAAGGTCACCACATATAAAAGACAAGGGGAGTTTTATCTTTGAGTTAGACCTGTCCCACAAGGCCAATTTTCATTACGTACGATGAAACTGAAGAAGAGGACGCTTTGATTCGCAAGACACAGGGCATTTTTGTAAATGTTGCTCATTTTTGATTTTATGGGTTTCTTTAATCCCACTATATGCCATCACTATGCAGAGCTTGTTGGCAACCGGCATCCTTCCTGGTCCCGCTCACGCACAACCCCGTTCCGCGTGCCCTAAAAACTGTGCCAAGCTGTCTGTGCCATAACCCTGCACCTCCATCATCTCCCATGCCATCACCCCCGAGGAACTGGACCTGGTATCAGTGTCTCAGTGGGACTGTAATACCATCCAAAAGCTTGATGCTCCCCTTACACGTGATTCTTACTGCAATTCAGAGAAACAGCCAATTTTAAAAAAAGGTTTCAATGTACCACTCTCATGGATAAAAAGGCTCACAGGAAACGCAAACCGCTCATCTGGGGGGGACGGGACAAAAGCCCCCCACCAACAGTTCTGACAGATCACCTATTTACAGCGAGCTCACATTTCCATGCCGCATCCTATTAATCACAAGAGAAATATTACTGGATCGGCGTGATGTGAAATTGCTCTGAAATTTAAGGGCTCGAGCATCACTTTCAATTAATATTCCACAAACAGCGAGATCTCCTTCACATCGACCTTAAAGGGAAAGAGGAAGCGGGATAAGGTTACGTGGTGGAAGGGGAAAGTGTTTCAAGGCTGGAGGACTGACTTGGGGTAATGTTAGCGATAGAACTTCGGTTAGGGTTAGAGTAAAGGGTTAGGGTTCTGCTTTATTTACCATTCATGAAGATGGGCAGCGATTAGTTTGCCTTCAAATATAAGTTTGGATGGGGGATCCCATCTGGGGTTCAAGTGATGGAGATTGTTCTGTTTTTATGGAATTTGTTTGGTTCTTTCAAACGTTGGATTACAGCTCGTGTACATTTATATATCTATAAATTAATAAAAAAAAAAACCTAACTGTAGCTCTAGCCATAATAGCAACACCAAAGCTTGCTCCAGCCCTATTTGCAAAAATTATATATTTTTTTTCATTTAGATTTTATTTTAATACTTTATTTTCAACTTTCATTTGATAGTTTTCAGTGTTATTTCAGTGTTGACTATCGATATATTTCTATCTAATTTTTATGTATCTTAGTTTCAGTTTAAGTTTTAGTCATTTTCATTTCTAGGGAGCTGTAATGACTGGAAATGGGGAAGGAGTGATGATCTAAATGCAAGCTTGATCAGAACTGAAGATGGCTTTATTATAATACCAAAAACAGAGGCAAAAGGATAATGAGGGGGCAAAACAGGAGGCAGGTAGGAGCCATCGTGTGGGACTAGGGCTAACCTAGACATGGGGAGCAATGCTGGGAAAGACCATACAGCACCATCACCAACATCTACAATAGCTGACAAAGGAATACAACATAGGTGGGCACATATATACTCTAATAACGCGGGCCACATGAGGGACCATAACAAATAACTAAACACTAGGGACCATCTGCAATAGGGAACAGGTGAGGATAATTAGGAACAAGAGAGGAGAAGATGGGATGGTCAGCAGAGGCTTCTGCTGGCCAAATGGGAGCATGATAGGCAGAAATAAGTTGTAGAGTAGGGTGGGGTGAAAAAATCAAAATTTCCAATAGTTCGGAAAAGTTGACACTGGACCTTGTTGGTAAACATGTAAAATATCTTTGAACGCGATCGAAGTTTTCACCTGTCACATCAATGGGCAATATACACTATTCATTATCTATCATCGGTGTTGTGTTTGTGCACTTTCACAACATGATAATCAGTACAAAATACCAACGTTCAGGTAACGCAGATTTTTACTGGGTATCAGCCATACACATACATTACATCGCTCTGCGGCTCTACGTGCATTACGATTAATCACCTGTCACATCAATGCGCAGATCCACGCTATGTATCATCCATATCATAACACAATGTAAAATTGCTCCTCAGTGCCACCAAAATGAAAAGTATTAAGCACGACAGTCAAAATGGTTAGATACAGTATATTACCAAAAATATTGGGACACCTGAATTCAATGTTTTGGAGGGGTGTCCCAATATTTTTGGTAAGACCCAGATGGATAAAAGCGGTATAGATAATGGATAGTTTATCTTGCCAGTATGTCAGTGTAAACATGCTCCTGAGCGCCACATTTCTGAATGAGTTGTTTCCCACTTACTCATTATCACTGACTGATTATTAGGTTCTTGTATTAAATTGGAACAATTTTACATTGCGTTATGATATGGATGATATGTAACGTGGATCTGCGCATTGATGTGACAGGTGAAAACTTCGATCGCGTTGCGGAACCTGAAAATATTAACTTATTTCAAAGATATTTTGCACGTTTAATAACGAGGTCCAGTGACAACGTTTCCACACTATTGGAAATTGCTATTGGAAATTTTTAATTTTTCAGCCCACCCTATTGTAGAGTTATGTGTCTGATCTACATCCGGAGACCTACATGGATACACAGTGCTCATTGTGCACTTATGTCCTCAGGTTTATGTCCTTATAGGTAAAACATTAAAAATAAGGAAATCATTACTGTAGAAATGGTAACAGAAATTACTTGACGGAAAGTATTTGATATTTGTTTTATTTCACTTCTTTCATTTCATTTCACTTAATTTCAGAAGCAGTATTTATAGTTTTTATTCAGTTGTAGTTCTGCATTTTATTTTACTAGCTTATTTCATTTCAGCTTACAAACACACATCCTTACAGTTTTAGTTTTCATTAATGGTACTAACCCGGTCGCGAACCACAGCATAACTGTGAGCCTAATTGTAAGTTTTCCCACTTGCCCCGCTGGTTTCGGGGAAACTCGGCAGGGCCAGTGGCACACTGGTGGGATCAGTACATGGTGTTAACGTACAGAAAGTGACCACTGTGCCTGTTTACAATATATATTAAAAAAAAACACAGGGGAATGAAGGAGTGATAAACCCTGGACACAGGCAGGGACCTCAGGTGAAGCCAATTAAACCAAGAACACCAAACAGGAGCTGACTACAAAATAGCCTACTTAAAATCCAATATGTAGCTTCCAAACTCTAAATACCCAAAATATATATAGAGCAGGTGGCATCTACCTCTTACACCAGGAGGGCATTCCACAAAGCAGTTGGATAACTTGTCGGATTTAAGGTAGTCTGAGCTAAATGTAATTGAACAAAGATAAAGTCCATTCAGCTGAGATTACCTTAAATCCAAGAAGTTATCCAGCTATGCAAGAAATCCTGCTTCATGGAACACCCCCCTGGGCTATCAAAATCACAGTCCTCAAGGGCCAAACACTGCTGATTGTCCATCCTTCCTTTACCAGTGAACAAGGTGTGAAGCCTCTGTGGCCAATCAGAATCAGTAATTATTAAACTAAGTACACTACCAGTCACTGAGATTTTCTACATTTCCATTGCAACTCACTTAACATTTACTAAAAATACACTCAATATTGTATTGTATTGTACAAATACATTTACAGTATGTTCACCATTTGAGCACCTCTATTAGCAAGACAATCGTATATTTGATTCATCAAGTAACCTCCATAAGTTATAACAGCAGAGTTCAAGGCATTCTTTCTACAAGGGACATCAAATACTATTCAGTTTCATGTGATGAAACAGTTAACTAGCGCATTTAAAGTTAAAGGACACAGCCTAGACCTAGACCACCACACAACCAGTTAATAGGATGTCAGACATGTACTGTTACATACTCTTTCCATGGTATAAAGGAAACATGTTTTATTTGACTTATATTTTCATTTATAGTTGTTCACTCAACTGTGCAATGTTTAACGAATAAAAAATCAGCAGTTTATGAATTAAATGGAAAAGTGGTAAAACCCTGTTGTGTGTAAAAACTTGCAAAGTCTGGTAATGTACATGAGGGGACTGAGCAGAGCCTGGATTTGGACTTGAGGGCCGGATTTGAAGAGGCCTGTCTACCACCTTGAATGGGGCATACTGGGTACTCCAAACTCCCCTATTCCCAGGGCTCCGGTGTAGCTCAGCCTGGATATGTTCCTGGTCCCACCATAGTGCTTCAGCCTAGATATGTTCCTGGTCCCACCATAGTGCTTCAGCCTGGATATGTTCCTGGTCCCACCATAGTGCTTCAGCCTGGATATGTTCCTGGTCCCACCATAGTGCTTCAGCCTGGATATGTTCCTGGTCCCACCATAGTGCTGCAGCCTGGATATGTTCCTGGTCCCACCATAGTGCTTCAGCCTGGATATGTTCCTGGTCCCGCCATAGTGCTTCCTGCTGCATACTCTGGGGGGGGGGGGGGCAGCTTCGCTCTACCGACCCCCTCCCCGTACTGAAAACAGCCCAGCAGATATGCTGTGTTAATCTTGCATTTTAAACAAATCATCTGAAGGCTAATCAATTACAACTTAGGGTTTTATTAATGACCAGACTTACTTTGTAACTGACCATCATTCATTATAATTAGGCCATAGGTTGGGGAGTGTTTCTTGGACCCAGATCACAGATGTATGTGGGAAGGGTCATTGTAAACTTTTCTACTGTGCTCTTTATTCTAGTTTATAGTTCTACAGCCTGGCATTTGACTATAGATAGAAGCTCTAGGCCTGAGAAGGAGACCTGGAAACTGTCTTTGTACCACACAACAAGGTCACTCGTAAGTGTAAACATACATCTTGTCTGTGGAGTGGGACATCTGGTAAATTAGCAGGATTTCTCTTTCCTGATTGGTTGAAGCGCCATATATCAAGTTCTTTGTTACTTTGTCTTTTGAGACTCTCAGTAAACTATCCATGGACAACTGGCTAATCATGAGTGAGTTTTCAGCAAAGGTCTCTTCAGTTTGACCTCTTTCCCTGCAGTAAACTCCAGAAAGGGCAGGGGCGCTAGGTCACATGGGCAAAGGAGCCCACTCCCCGTAATCAAATTGTAGCTCAGCAGGAATCATGTGGGTAGATAGTTTGCCTGGGGAGGAATTGGCCTGGTTTGCACTCCTATACGAGGTCCTGGGTGCCGCCCAACCGTGTCAAACAGCCTAGGCCGTGAGCGTCTGGTGAAGTGGATAGCAGCACTCCTGCTCTCTGGGTGAATAGCGGAAGGTGCTGATAAGAAGAGTGAGTTACCACGGTAACAGATACAGAGCAGATGGAGCAGTTTTTTGTTGCCTCTAGGATGGGAGCTCCAACAAAGTTGATTGTACCCCAAGCCGTGGGCCCACCCCCCTCTTAGCTTGGGGTTAAACCAGTCTGCATGCTCTACTGGTCCCTGCTCCTCCCATATCAAGCTCCCTGGCTGGGTCACTCCATCGGTGGTGCCGGGAGAATCTTTTGTATGACTGAATTATTCAAGACCCGTGTTCCGCGTTTATCTGTAATGGCTGTCGCTCTACCAGAAAGAGCCAAACATCAACGCTAGACAAGATCTTCCTCCGCTGCGCTCCCTTGCTGCCCAGCAACGCTCACTCATGAATATTAATTCTGACATCCCATGAATCGTGGGGCTGAGAGCCCTGGGAATGTGGAGTCGCAGGATGGGGGGGGGCAGGGGGTGAGAGTTATGACCTTACTTGACGATTGTGTCTTTTCAAGCTCCTCCAGTTCTGAGGGTTGGGGAGTACGTGCCTGTGTGGTGGGGGGGTGGTTGGGGGGCTGGGGAGCTGTCGATGGAGAGTCAACAACAAAATCAAACCCCTGCCTCAGTTAGAAGTGAGTAAGCTAACCCCCCCCCACCACCACCACCACCACCCGCAGAATAAATTCAGGCCTGGGGGGACAAAACCCCTCAAAGAAGTGTCATGTCATGAAGTCTTCCTAGACCTTCCCATATCCATTTGGACTTTACCTGTCACAGCAGACTGCGAAGTGTTTGCTTAAAGTGTGTGTGTGTGTGTGTGTGTGTGCGCGTTTGGGGCAGAAGGGGGATTCTGAAGCACTTAGTGGTGAGATGATATTAAATATTCATGTCTGTGAAGAATCCCTGGATGAGTGTTGGACTGAAATGCCAGGCTGTCCTTCAGCGAGCGCTTTCTGAACATCGCCGTTATCGCGAATATTCCTTTGCTCTGCTCCCGTATGACTCACGCCGTTACCTGCTCCTACAGCTCGATGCTTTAATGCCCTCATTTAAGATAAACACCGATGGAGGTTGTGGGTTCCACTCCTCTTAGAAACAGAAACCTTCTGGTGTGCTTACGTACCTCGCCGCGTGGCGACGATCGTAAATGAAGGGAAGGCAGACGGGTGTGTCTTTAATCACCGCCTCGCATTGCCGGCATCCCCCTGTCACTCCGGGCGAAGCAGCCAGGCAGGAAGGAAAAGACTGACATGGGGAATTTGGAGAAACAGAACGGGACCCGACAGGACAACACCTTTTAGCTGTGGGTCCTGTCAGAGCGAAGGGGTACCGATATGTTCCACCTGGGGACAGTCACTGTACCTGTCGTCCTGGATTCGTAATGTCACAGCGTCAGATGGACAGGTACTGCTGATTTGCCTGTCCCACGATGTGCTTTTTGCGGAGTAGCAAACCCATGATTCAGTCTGAAGAGATGATGTCACAGGCCCGGAATATGAGACTAACACACTTAAAATAAATGACCAACATACAGGAAATGCAGGCAGATGCTGACACACACTGGGGGTCTCACATTCGCAAGCTAAGGCTCATTAATCATTACAAACTCCCATAAACAGTAGCTTTCAGCTGGAGGTAGGAACATGACTCAGAGGAACCCAATTTGGCTGCGGGCAGAGCCTTCAGAGTCCATACGAGCGGCTTTTTAAGGTGGGGGGGCAAAGGAGGAGGCATGATTCATACAGAAGCGCCAACATTATCATTATCCAATAATATGCATTGAATCAGTGAGTGACAGGCAAGGGGGCACTCCGGGGGCCAATCAGCATTCAGCTGGAGCTAGCACTCCTGTGGTCCCACCCCTATATACTCCTCTGATAAACAGGGATCCCAGGTAAAATGAAGTCATGTCTTACCTTTATGTTATTGGGATGTGAGGTTGCCACTTCCCAACTGACCCCACGCCCCCACCCCTGGCCAAAAACTCTGCTGATTCGCCAGCCCTCTCTAGGGGCTCAGCACGAGAAGTGAAAGCCTGGACTCACACTGCAGTCTAATGTGACAGTAACCTACTCGACATGACACTGTTTCTCCAAGTACGCTGTTGTCACATTTCATGCTCCGAAAACGGCAAAGGGATGACAAGGCCTGTCAGCACGGCAACCTGAAGGCAGGGCGCCTCGAAACCTGCCCAGCACTTGGCATCCCGATCCCACGGGGGACAGAACAATCCTGGCAATGCATAGGAGGAGTGACAGGCTGTGGATGGACAGCTGGGCCGGACACAGGACAGAAGTGTGTGGTGGATCCATCCTGAAGCCTCGTATTGGTGATGGGAGCCTTCGCAAAACTGATTAGCAGATGAAAGCTGTGACATGCTCGTAGTTCATCTTCCAAACGAACTTGAAGTCCCTAGCAGGAATGCAGCTTGCCGAGAGGCAGCTCGGCAGTTTAATAAAGACGCAGCGGTAAGTCACCAAGGAAACAGGGAAGAAAGCAACTTATTAACCTCTGAAGCGCATTTAATTAAACGGGGGCTTTCTGGCCCCGGCCGATCACCGGGAACAATGGCGCGTTGACGTGCTGGGGTCATCGCTCGGCATCGCGTGGAGAGGAGGGGGCCGGCTTATAAGAGCTCCCCCTCCCCCCAGGCGTGAGCCGGGCACTCCATTCTCCATCCTGCAGTTCATTGTGCACACATTAAGATGTCAGAGAACATAATTAGAGGACACAGTGTGACTAAAATGGCTTCAGTGTTCAGTGTTTCGATGTAAATACAAGGCGGGTCAAAACACTGCAGGACGACATAGAATCTGTATACAGTAGAAACTTGGATCTCGAACGCCTCTTAACTCGACCCATTCTGACATTGAACAGGTCTGCTGAATTTTTTTCAACTTGACCCAAATCTTAGAACTCGACCGTTCCTGGTAAAACTTATATGAGGCGAGATGGATTCAATTCTGCTGATTTGGACCTCGAATCTAACCGCAACTCAACCGAAAACTCGGAACATGACAAAACAAAACAGACCTGCTAAAACTTTTACGGATCCAGATGCATCTCTGATGGGCTGAAACAAAAGCAGATGGACCTATTGGGAAACTGATGCCTATCACTGTCAGTCTCACGGTACCTCTTGACTAAATTCGACATGCAAAAGCAGTGTTCCTGTGTTCAGTGCGAATTTTTTTGTGCTTTATCTGCAGTACATTTAGTGATACAGTAATCATGCCCCCTAAGAAAGTGAGCAGTAATAACAGCAAACCAAAGAGGAAAGTGGTGAAAGTAACTGTAGAACTTAAGAAGGAGATTATAGCGAGTCTTGAAGGTGGTGCACGTGTCTGCTCTTGCTTTGGAGTGTGGGATTGTCATTAATCCCATGTTTATTGCTTTTGTATGTCTCCTTTTTCATGTGTGTATTAGTTTTATATTGATTCTTAATGCTTTTTATTATTAGTCAGATAGGTAGATAAGTTTAAATAGGCAATCATTTGAGGGTCTGGAACAGATTAAAGTCATTTACGTTATTTCTTATGGGGAAATTTGACTTGGACCTCGACCAAATCGCATTTCGACCAGCCTTCTGGAACAAATTAAGTTCAGGTTCCAGGATACCTCTGTATATGCGCCATATATTCAGCTTAATCATGAAGTTATTCAGTGTTATCTAACCATGGTTGACATCTGACTAAACCCTGCCCAGAAACTTCTGCACCTGAGCGACTGCCGCTTCTATTCAGAGTGAAATATAATTGCAGCTCTATAATGGAGTTCCCCCGTTTTAGCCAATCGGCCGCTATAAATTATTCCCATATGCGAATGGCAGTTTCATGTTATGAAGCTTTGTATCCCTGCATAATTGCATTCAGTTTTCAGATTCACTGTATCATTGTACGTTAAAAAGAGAGAAGTATGAATAGGTATCAGCCCTTCCTTCTCTTTCCAGTGTCTGCTTCCTCCAGAATCACGATTCCTCTCCACGGCATGAAGGGAAGTCAAGCATCGAAGCCCAGAGCATGGGCAGGCCTGGGACCGGCTTCCAAACCACGGCGCAGCAGTGTGGACGTCCCTAGGCCTGCCACTACATCTCCCGACCTGCTAGCCGGGGACAGGGGCCACGCCAAAGAGCCAGAGGCCTGAGTGGGGTGTCGGATGAAGCCGGAGAGCTGTTGGCTAACAGGGATGACAGTACGGGGGCCGAGAGCAGCTCCTGGGCGTGACGAGTGCCCTGCCAGGGCGTCTATTAAACGCTGACTGAGAAGACAGATGGCACTGAATGAGAAGCTTTATGTAAAAGTAGGAGGAAATATGGCCGCTGCAGAGATAAGGGCTGCCAGTATCATCCTTCTTCTCTCCAGACGCGCAGCACCCTAAATCACGCTTTATCTCCCACAGACGCGGCTAAGCGGTAATGGTCATCATGCTGTGTAGTGGCGCCGGGCAAGAGGGAGGGACCTCCTGGGGACATCACTGTCCCAGCCATCAGGCCATGGGTGATGTCATTAGGAAGAGGTCACATGACCAAGAGGGAGAAGTCATGTGACTAGAACGGCTGTTGGGGTGTAGGGGTAGCGGGGCGGGGGGTTGTTGGGGTGACCAGTGAAGAGAGATGAGTTTGGGATGATGATGTCATTAAAAAAATCAAACTGGTATGAATGAAAGGGCCCCCAAGTGACAAATGTGAAATACATTTAATTTATACTGTAAAAAAATCTGAGAAATGCATAAAGTGAGGGAGGGGGTTCCTTGCACCCTTACATGATTACATCGTGTTGTGTGTTGACTGGGCAGAAGTGAGATGAGGGGCCTCACTGCTACCTACCTACACAAACATCCTCCCTATCAGGACGTTACCGACAAAACTGCATGTCTTTCGGCTGAAAGATTACATTTCGTGAGATCGGATACCTATATATATATTCCTCTGGTAGCATTTCCCATCATGAGATAAACTGTAAAAAGGAACGTGGGCAGAAACAGATATTGAACTGGAAAAAAAAAAAAAGAGTGCAACTGCAGAGATTGTTTTCGCAGGACAGCTCTGCCCTTCTCTGCGTTTCGTTTTAAGGAGGGCTGCAGATTACAGCGTGTGAAAGCGTGTATTCACCTTCCGCAAGGGATGGCATGTCCCCTTGCATGCGGTTCGCCATCCTCTATTATTTATGTTCACAGCTTAGCTAAATCTCTCACTTTATTCTAATAAGTAGAGTGACCACTTGATCTATTCCAATCATTTCCCCTTCATTAATTGTTATGAACTGTCCAGAGATGCCTGTGACATCCCAGCCATATTCAATAAATTAAAGTATTAAAGTATGTCAAGTCAGAAATTGCACCTTAAACTAATTGTGCTTTTCCGATGGTACGTTAAGGGCTAGCGACGTAGGCTTGTAACCAATTAATTAAGGTCTCACTACTCATTTGTGTCACTGTCAGCGTCAGGAGACTTCATACAGTATGTGGTTGTGTATTTTTTTTTTTGCTTGGTTTAAGGAACCAGAACCGGGCTGGCACGCACGTCGGGTTCTCCCCAGCTCCGTTTCTGCGTGGGAAAATGGAATCGGCACGTGAACAATCAAAGCTCCGCTGGGAATCGCCGGCCAATTAGCGGAATAATCAGCAGAGGTGGTGTATTCTTTTTAAAGGGCTGTCAGAGGGCGCTGTGGAGTCTGCGGGGGCACCTTAATTAAAGGACCCTCTGGTTATCTCATGCCTTTAGAATGCCCCGGGGGGGTTGCTGAGGCGTGGACAGAGCCGCTTCGGGTTGGGTTGATTCTTAAATTCCGAGTTCCTAGTCGGAAATTTCAACCGGAACACCCCCTGAAGTCGGAATTCTGACTCAGAAGAACCTACATACTCCCAAGCTCAGAATTAAAGATGGCCGTGGCCTTCACCAACAGAAGTGAAAGCTGTAATTTTATACTGTTTATTAGCACTTGAGGCTTATTTGTGGCTCATTAAATCAGTCGTATACACAGTAATGTCCATTTGCTATCTGTGAACGTGTTGCTATGGTGTTTTATGCGCAAAATACCGCGTAATTTGGCGTTATCCACTGTTATTGATAAGTGGCTTACAATTAAAAAACTGGGGCTTGTTTCATTAAGCAGGATTTCTTGCTTAAGCAGACAACTTGTCGGATTTAATGTAGTCTGTGCTAAATGTAAGTGAACGAAGATATAGGCCATTTAAACTGGGGTGAATTAAATCCAACAAGTTATCCGAGTAAGAAAGAAATCTAGCTTTTGGAAATGGGTCCCTGGTACTGCTACATGGCTTTCCGACTGTGCTGAAATGCTATTAACTCATGTGCGATGTCATTTCCCCGACCTCCGAGGTAAAAGGAATACAGCACTGGTGTGCAACAGAGTATATGTGTGTGTGTGTGTGTATGAGCGGGGATATTATTGTGCATATGTAAAGAAAGATGAAATATCCCACCAAGCATTTCTGAGTAACCTAATGGGGTGACAAAAAAATCTCATTTATAAACCTCATGCACTAGGCTGGTGCTTACAGTCACGGTGTCTGTTATTTTTGCTCCCAAAAACATTGCCACCGCACAGCGACGGGTAAAAACAAGCCAAGGACCCACAGTCACTGCAGCAACCCATGAAGCTACAGCTCCGAGAGGCGTGTCTGCAGGTGGCCAGTGCATTCCAGAGCGGGCGTGCCGTGAGCTCTTGGCTTCATGGAGCTCATGCTAGGCATCATGGGAACAAGGCTCAGCCCCGGTCGCTCTGGGTGACGGTTTCCTGCGTGTTTGTGATAGCATTGATTCTGAGCCAATGGAGAAAGATCACTAGCTGTGCGGGGTGCGGGGTGGGGGGTAATGGATGCTAGGGGTCGGGAACACAGAGGGACACAAAGACAGGTGGATTTCAGATTTATTTCATCCGTGTTTATCAAAGACGATGCCCAGAAACAGAAAATCCCTCCAGGATGCACTAGAGTACAGTATGGCATGACAGAGAGGATCATCATCATTATTAACATTACTACCACTTGTAATTTGGGTGCCTTTGCTGTTTCTATATGTTAAAAAGTTAAAAAAAAAAAACAAACGAGGAGACATTTAGATAAACAGACAAGGGGCTGGCAGGATGTTTGAGTGCTTTGTTCATTGTGCCCAGAAGGGGGCGTAGTCTGTGGCGCCCGCATTAGTCCGGGGGCCTGGAGGTCCCCCTGTCGCCCTCAGAGAGGATAAGATTGCAACAGAGAGAAGGAAGAAAGAGGCCATTTCCTTCATGGGAACCCTGCTTTTAAACCCGTGTGTAACCCCCCCCCCCACCCACCGCAGCACACGCACACGCACTCAGACACATAAAGTTAGAGGGGAACAGCGTCATGTGACATTTGTGAACATAAGTACAAGTGAGAGCTTGGAGGCTTGGAGTGAACAGCACAACTTCCCTGTTCGGAGGGGCGGGATGGGCGGGGGGGGGGGGGTATGGCGGTCAGTGGAGGAAGTCAGGAAGTTTGACAAGAGGAAGTTACATTCAATGAGCACGAGTGGTCAAAAAAAGGTCAGTGCAGGAGGATATTAAAATAACACCCGCCCGTGCACGCGTGCGCGCACACACACACACACACACACACACACACACACAAATAAATAACATTCCTTCCTGCTCAGTTCTCTAATTGGATCTAAAGTCCATCCTACTTTCCTTGGGAGAGCAATTCCTTCATGAGATTGGCTGGTCTGGCCAGATGTTTAGTCCTTCCCTTTTGTTCACAACCCTGACATTGCTGGAGGAGGGATCTCGGTCAGGGGCTGCTGTGTGCTGGGGCCAGGAACACCCCCTCCCACCCCCACACAAAACCGCAGTAACATCCTGTCCGTTCGGTTCAGGATGCAGCGGTCTCTCGCTTCCCCGTGGGAGCGTGCAGGCTGAAGCGTGGCCCCGCCCCCATTAGAGGTGGAGCAGTTTGTCTGCCTCGGGGTACGTGGGGTACTTCACTGTTTCGATCTTCTCCTTTACCTTGTAGGAGGGATAGAGGCCCGTGCGGCCTATCTTGCGGTTCAGGCCCTTGGAGTAGCCATCCCAGTGGTTGCCGGCCACACCGATGACGTCGCCGGGCCGCAGCGGGATGTCCTCGGCGCCGCGCGGCTCGTGCGGGTATATGGCTATCTGGTTGTGTGCGTTCTGGCCTCCGAAATAGTAGATGTCGTCGAGCGAGTAGAAGTAGGAGGAGGCATCCGGATGGAGGGTCTGCATGATCTCGTAGGCCACGCGGCACACCTGCACGATGACATCAGCAGCCATGAGCATGGGATCCCCCCCCCGAAGAATAAGTCATAATCTTAAACCTGACTCATGGTGGAGCATGTTGCTGTGGGGTTGTACTCCTCTAGGCTACTCATGTGGCAGAATCGTCATATTCAATGCCTACTAATCACTAAGATTTACTTCCAGAATTTTCCAGTTGAAGGTTTCAGCCAGAAGGAAAGTTTACAAGTGCTTCAGGTCTCCTTAGACCAGTGTTTCTTTTTGTCTGGAGATGCTCCAAAAAACATTGGTGATGTCTTGTGACCCTTTCCCCCCCCTACAATAAATTTCACCAACCAATAAAATTTGTTAATGTATTGCTACTAGGCATGTAAGGATGAATCGTGAATCGGTTAAAAATCGATGTAAATGAATGACGATTTAAACTGGCTGATGTGGAAAATGAATCGCTACTTTAGGAGTACTTAACTGGTGTAATATTACATTTGATTTCATGATGTCAGTTCGACGTCAGATGTCACTGTGTATTCACATCGACGTGGTACATTACTTTTTGGTTTTGACCGAACGCAAGATGGCGAGCAAACTTGAAATTGAGGACATACCCCCCAATCTTAAATTGGCGGTGTGGCAGCATTTTAGCTTTCCGGTAATCACAAACAAAAATGGCGAGAAAAGCACAGACAAGACAAAAAATGCGTGCAAGCATTGATCCCAAAAACTGATAACATACACAAATTAGCACAACGAACATGCTTCAGCATGTCCACCAGCCCCACAGTGAGCTCAATTCACCACCGCCAGAGCGAAGATTATTAAAAGGACAAACCACGCTAAAAAGCTGCACATGCAAGCCTTAGTTTATTTAGTAACGCTTTATTTTAAGTGCACCTTCATAATGGATTCAAAGAACATTCATAAGCAGCATGCAAGTACACCGTAACATCCTAACATCCCTTAACAGCTGTAATATACATTAATAACAAACATTACATGATTATACAATTATAATGTTTGTTATTATTATATAATGTTTGTTATTAATGTATTTTACAGCTATTAAGGGATGTTAGGATGTAAAGGTATACATGCATGATGTTTATGAATGATTTCTGAATACTTAATGAATACATTATGAAGGTGTACTGAACGTTTTACGAATGCAATATAGAAGCTTTATGAAGGTGCAGTTAATGTAAAGCGTTACCATTTATTTATTTATTTTGATTTGAAATTTTTTTTAAAACAGTATTTTATTCTATTTCAGTTGCACTGTTATGAAGAGGACACATTTTGCACATTTTAGAAAGATAAAGGAATATTTTTGAATGAATTTGTTTGCAGCCGATTCTGTTAAAGAATCCTGAAAAAATCATATCGTGAACTCAGAATCGTGAATCGTATCGAATCGTGAGTTGAGTGTATTGTTACATCCCTAATTGCTACTGATGACTTTTGCAAATGGGGGAAGGGGGGGTCCCCACATTAAATTTCCACAATCGATACAATCAATAGAATTCACCAACAAATTGCATATTCAGAAAATTTTGCACACAGGTTGAAAACCACTGCATTACAAAAAAGTGATTGTCATTGTTGACACACCACAGCACACAACGACGAAATGCGTCCTCTGCATTTAACCCATATGCGACATGGCAGAGATTTGAACCAGCAACGTTCCAATCACAAGCACGCTTCACTAACCATTAGGCCAGCACTGCCCCTGCATCAGAGCTCCCCTATCCCACAGCTGGATGCCAAGCACTCAAACAGCACAGCATACCTGGGATGAGAAGGTGCAGACCAGGAAGTCGGTCTGGGACAGGAAGTGGATGTCGAGGATCACGCCCCTCAGCGAGTTCTCTGTGTAGCGATTGGGCAGCCCAGCAGACCAGGAGATGGAGTTGTCGCTGATGAACTCGTAGTCCTGGTACCTATAGACACAGACACACTGAACTCAGCACTCACACCCCTCCAGCAGGCATGCTGCAGACCTCACAGGGGACTTGCTCTTGCACGCACTTGCTCTTGGCTTCCTGCAGCAGGGAGGGGTCGTCCGTGGCCAGGTACACACGCTTCCTGTCCACACGCATCCGCCGGGCCAGGTGCTCAAACTGCTCCTCCACGTGCACCATGTACTCCTCGATGGGGTGGAACGCCGCCTCCGTGCCTACCTTGTCTGTGCGACGCACGTGTACTCTACAGGAAGGAAAGTCGGTGGCATCACGATCCTGTGTGACTGACAGAATTAGGTACCCCCACACTCCCACGATGTCTGTGACAGGCGGGCAGCATTTGTGTGTCACAGAGAGAGCGGGACGGTGTGACGCAGGAAGAGGGCCCACTATACTTCTGTGTGTGAAGACAGTAAATCCATCTGAGGCAGAGAGAGGCAGCTGCAGTAACTGCTGGACCCCCAACTCCACCCTGTTGTGCATGTAAAGGACTCTCCAGCCATTACCCAGCATGCCAAGGGATCTTTCTCTCAGTCACATTGACCGATGACACTGGAGAGCACTGATACCGTGCAACACAGAATCAGAAATGAGAAGTTTTACAAATAAATGGTACACAGCGTCTTACCAAAGGGTACCAGCAGGGGGCATAGTGGTTAAGGGCTTGGGCAGTTAAAATCTTAGACAAAAAAATCGGAAAAAAGCACTTAACCGAAACATTCAGCCATATAAACAGGTGGGGGAAAAAAGTCACCATCTGAGTTGTGATCTGATCCCACCCCCCATGTACCAACAGAGGTCAGATGGAGTTCTGATTCGGTTGTGGCTAGTACTGGTTCCCATCCTTGCTTAAAAGCAGTACTCCACTCAGAGCACCTCAAACCTACTCCATGTGCCTGAGGTGTAATGCAACGATGCCACATTACTCTCTGCAAACCAAAGGACTGACCTCACACATATGGTACCATACATCCATACACATCCCAGTAACAGAGGACTGAAGAGTCAAACCAGGAGAATGAGAGGGGGTCCTGTGCTGTGGGTTCCCCCGGGGTTTTGCGAGACCTGTACCTACACCTTGATGTCTTTCTTGAGCACCGACAACCTTTTAAGTGTAAGAATTAAAAACCAATCAGAAGCCAGAAGAATTTACTCAGAGACACAGTCAAGCAGCAGCGTGGCTTCCTGATCCCATGCTGACATCGATTTCAGTCCTTCTCACTGGACGGTATTGATTCCGTTCAATAGAGACTGCTTGTCTCTCCAAGGCCATTACAGGCCATGTATCACATAGAGGTGTCAAACGGGAACATTATGTACCTAAAAGAATACACTCAGTCCGCCCTGGTCCCCCGTCCCGCTCCCTGACTATAACAAAAATCTACATTCATCTACAGTTATCTTCGGTGTATTTAAAGGCTGTTCCTCTGCCACATTAATGGGAAATATTTCCAACAATACGCCAGCTACCTCTGAGTACAGAAAGCATTTCCTTTGTTATGATCTAAGTTGGGCTCCTGCTGTTTTCCATTTGCGTTGACGTGCTCTCGAACGAGACGTCCTCACCGCCGACGCCCCGCCCACTCCGTCGCACAGAAGCATCTATGTAAAGACACAAATCTCTCTCGAAATTGGCTGCTACCATTTCCTGTGCTCTGTACAGCAGCAGTGCCGTCAGATCGAGAATTACAGTAATCCTGAATGTGTCAAAACACCTACTAGGGTGATTCAATGGCGCCTACAATAGATGTACATCGGAGAGGATGATACCCAGTTGTATTTTGCCACTGCGTTAACATTCATGGCAGGTAAACTGCAGAACGGGCTTGTTTAACAAGTAAGAGACACACTTTGGCAAGCGTGTATGCAGGATGGGGGGCCCACTGTCTGTGCAGACCCCGCATGGGGGGCCCCACTGTCTGTGCAGACCCCGCATGGGGGGCCCCACTGTCTGTGCAGACCCCGCATGGGGGGCCCCACTGTCTGTGCAGACCCCAAATAGGGGGCCCACTGTCTGTGCAGACCCCGCATGGGGGGCCCCACTGTCTGTGCAGACCCCAGATGGGGGGCCCACTGTCTGTGCAGACCCCAGATGGGGGGCCCACTGTCTGTGCAGACCCCGCATGGGGGGCCCACTGTCTGTGCAGACCCCGCATGGGGGGCCCACTGTCTGTGCAGACCCCAGATGGGGGGCCCACTGTCTGTGCAGACCCCGCATGGGGGGCCCCACTGTCTGTGCAGACCCCAGATGGGGGGCCCACTGTCTGTGCAGACCCCGCATGGGGGGCCCACTGTCTGTGCAGACCCCGCATGGGGGGCCCCACTGTCTGTGCAGACCCCGGATGGGGGGCTCACTGTCTGTGCAGACCCCGGATGGGACACTAATCCATTGCTCATTGCTGGGCACTCGGATGAGGACATTCCCTCAGAAACACGGAGCATCCAGGACATGGGAACAACATGGCATGAATCGAACCCTCAACCCTGCCTGTCACAGTACACTGGTTTGTAGACAGACGTGTTGTCTTGCACACTGATTCCACAATCGCTGTGCAATTCAGGCAGGGGAATTAGAGAAGTGAGCGGTCCGATGGCCCCCACTTGTGCAGGGAGGGTGGGTTGTGGGCTTATTAAGCAGTACCTGTGTGGGCCTGAAGGACCGGGGGATGCGTGTGTGTGCGTGGGAGCATGAGCGTGTGTGTGGGCGCGTGTGATCAGGCAGCGGCTCCCCGGGACGCTCAGCCGAGCAACAAGCGCCTTTATTTCCTTTGTAAATTAAACTCAAATTGAAATGTGGAGCCGGAGGCATTGGCCGCGGGACCGAGCGAGACTGGAGGAGGAGAGGGAGGGTGGGGGCACGCTGGGGGGGGGGGGGGGGTGGGGGACTCTCACTGGTCTTCCATAAGCGGGACTCCGTGTCCCCCCCCCACATGTCCGCCCCCTACTGCATCGCTGTTCCCACACTTACATTACTTGTTTCCATTTTTTTCCCCCCAGAGCCAAGTCGGCTATTCCTGGCAAACCCGAGGTGTGCTGGGCTACTTACAGCCAGGCAGAAATAATCAATACCCGCACGGATGCCGGGGGCCTTTTCTGTAGGGCTGCAAGTACAGTGAGATCACGGGGAGCCCTCCCCCCCCCGCCACCGCCAGCCACCCCCCAACCCAGACTGAGCTCCGTTGAGAATGCCAGAGTTGATTCTCAGAGATTCAGTCCAAACGCATGGGGAACAGCGTCAAGTCGTTTGCTCCCGGGATGGGGGAGAGCTATCCGCCGCCGGGCCTTTCCGTGTCGTTATGCGGTTTGAAGCGATGCCTTCGCAGTTCAGCCAGTTACTATGGGAACCCGAACAACTGCAGGGAAGTTTTGCAAATTCAAATCAATTTGTTGCATGGCTGTTAGCTTTTCTTTTTTAAATCGCATTGTAAAATAACACGATTTCGGGTTACTTTAGTCTACGTGTCAGAAGCATAAGAGTGCCCGTCTCACCCCCAGCAATGTCACCTTGAAGCTGGGGGGTACAGCGAATAAGACACCTCCCCACACTGCACATTTTCCACACTGCGCTAAATGCTAATTCAGTTGCAGCAGACTGATTCAGCCGATCAGCTGTGAGAAATCAGCAGCCATTGTTGTGACCTATGAGATATTCATGACATGAATATAAAAACGAATTAATACCGATAGTACATCTTTAGTTATTGCTTTATTTCATTTTACTTCAGGAATTAATTTTTGGGGGGTTTCATTAATTTCTACTGGTGTGCAACCGTGCACCTTGGGTTGGTCTGGGAACTGATCTGCAAAGCAAATGGCCTCGTCAAATCATAAACAAATAAACAAACATTTATCCGTTTTAGGCAACATGTGCTTTAAGTAAAAAGCAGAAGATGGTACTAATAATGAGGTACCTTCAATTACACCGTCACCCTCTTCCCTAACCCCATTATGTCATGGAAATGATCTGAAAGTTGAAATGAAAACTTCAGACTGAATACATTTCAACCCGGAACAAAAGTGGCTGGAAAGAGACTCCATTACAATGACGAAACTGTCACTCTGAGTCACATAATATATACCTTTAAACAGACTTCATAGTCATGCAAAACACTCTCTTGGTATTTATGTGTTTTTTTTGCCTCATTTTATTGTTTTCGGTCCAGAAAAATGACTCCTATTATAAGTGGGACCTGGAATCAGATCTGGGGCTAAATTAATTCCAGAGGTGTCACAAAAATGTATGTCGGGTGAGGAAACGGACATGTGCTTTTAGAGGGTTAATAACCCAACGCTTCATGGAGGAACAGGGGGGGGGGGTATAATGTTAAAGGGTTTTTTGGCTGAAATGACAGAATTTCATATAGCCGTGACACTGAAGGAGGCAGAGGCCCCACACCCTGCCTGGCTATTAATGGGGGGGTGGGGGGGGGGAATTCTCACCCGACGATGGGATGCTTGAAGCCCAGCTTCTTGGTAGTCTCCTGGATCTCCTTCTCCAGCCAGGCCTGAGGCCGGTTCAGGTATTTCACAAACTGTGAGACCCACCAGACGGACGGGTCGCCGTGGAGACGGTGCAGCCGGTCGGCCAGGTCTTCGGGGATGGCCAGGGGCAGGTAGGGAGGCCGTGGGTGCAGGCTGTCCACAATGGGCAGCTCTATCACCTGCACGTTCCGGTCATTATCTTCACCTGTAGGGGGCAGTATTTAGCTGAGCAACTCATAAAATTGTTAACACAAGAACAGCCATATTGTTTGGTCAATTTTAATAAATATATGAATCCATTGTCTGCTGACTGGATGGGTGATTCAGCGTTTTAGACGTAAAGACAGGAGAGGTTCCAGAGGCAGGACATTTAGCTCTCCTCTATTTCTGTCTCGGCAATGAAATTTGACTTGTGGACGGGGGGCACAGGGATGGGGGAGGGGGTGAGGGGGTGGGACTTATCTGGATACTGCTCTGGGGTCGTGTCAGTGCATCTTTGTCATGCATTATGTATGGGGGGTCAATCCTCAAACAAAAAAGCAAGCAAACAAGCCTGCAAACAAACAGATATTCAGACGCACACCCCGAACAGGAGAGCACACACAGGGTTACTGGCCCTCTTCACAAGCATGTGAAAAAAGCTGCCCAATAAACACTGCTAACAGAGCTGAACCCCCCACCTCAGGTGGCTTCAGTATGATGAGGGGAGGGTCTCTGCCTCACTATAACACTCACCCTCATCAGCCCATGAGGAGCATGGGGGTCATCCCTCTCCCACTGAGCCAGAAGGACGGGCAATGTGGACCCCTCCCCCCCCGAAAAAAAATGGGGGGGTGTCTGCTTTGCATCCCCCCCCCACAAAGAGATGAAGCCATGAGCTTTCTTGATATCTTCACATCTTTATCCTCTGTCAACGTCTCGCGATCCTATGTGACCCCCCCCCCCCCCGCCATACTCCCGACTGACCATTTCCATTTCTGGCCCCAGTATTGAATATCCGGCTCAATTTCACGGGTGAGTCTCCTTCTGATCAGGGGAGAGAGGTTTACAGACCTCCTGCACAAAAGCACAGAGCCAGGGAGCAGGAGCCACAGCAGGAGGACAGTCACAGTCAGCCCGAGCGCCAAGGTGACTCGCTTCAGGTGACACCGGGCTTGTCCAGAAGGTCTGTGGGGGTCCGGGGGGGGGGACTTACCAGACCAATGGCCCGTGGAAGAACCAGTGCGGTCCGTGCAGGTGTCGCTGACGGGCCGGAACACGGTCTCCCAGCCGCCGGTGGCGTAGCGCCAGTTGTGTGACTCCAGGATGAGGGTGCGCCGCGTTCCATAGGCGATCATGAAGCAGTAGACCACGTGGTGCAGCTGGCAGCCATAGCCGCAGCCCTTGTTGATGTTGCAGACCAGCTTGCGAGCTTTGCTGCAGTCCTGTGGGTTCTGGGGGGGGGTAGGGGGTGGGACAGAACTTTAGCCGTGGGTGAGCAGCCTGCGGGTCACACCCCCAGGGGGTTACAGCTGCAGACACTGAAGATAATAACAGGACGTTTGGTTTGATGTCCAGGGCAGTAGGTGACCAAGGAGAGCAGGTCTAGACCGGATTGCAGATAAGTCCTGGGGGGGGGGAGGGGGGATTTAGGGCCGCTGAGCCCAGGAAGGACTTCCCGAGGAGGAGAAGGGATTCATGGGGCGTGACGAGCCAGGGACGGCTGTTTGGGAGATGGAGCAGCGATTCCTCATCAGTGACAGGCTCCATATCAGTGCCCCACCCCGCCTCCCCGCTGGGGGCAGTCATACGGCATGCTCCATCACTCATGGGGCCCCATCGGACGTGTGAGCGGGCGCCAGGCCTGGCTCTCCCTAACAAGCCTGGGAGTGAGGGACCGGGGAGGGCAGCCTGACCCCAAGCGTGGGAGCCCATACCCCAGCTGCTGTCACTGAGTTATTGGATTTCCGCCTCAGTCAGATACCCCTGAGCGGACATGATTTACACAGTCTGACACAGATGGGGGGTCTGTGAGGGGGCTCCCGACTGACCAGACATTTCACACAACAGCACCTTGCAGCCACTGCCCTTGATTTACCATCGGCCGGGTATCCCGGCCATTAATGAGGACAGCACACACATACTCTTACTATTCTCACAAAGCATCGCAGTCTCTCTATAAATGGGGCTCAGCTGTTTTGGACTGTCCACACCCCCCCCCCCCCCCAGCACAGCCCTCACTGCGCTGAGGTAATGAGATGTACAGTGGCCAGAGAAAGGACACCATCTTCGAGATGTGAGGCACCTTCCAGTCACAAAAGGTTATGCATAGAAGACAGGAATAAGATCCTTTAGTCCGGGGGGGGGGGGGGGGGGAAGAAAGAGGGGCTTACTGGGGATGGAAGGGACAGTAAACAAAAAGCAAAACAAGTGCCGGGTCACAGAAGGGCCACATCTGAGAGCTGGATGGGGCATCAGTGCCCACGTGTGTCTACTGGATGAGGGAAAACAGATTCCTGTCTTATATAATGACTGGTAATTAGGCACTGGCTAAGTGGATGGATGTGCCCATCACCTGATTTAGACCTGCTCTGGGACAACCCCCCCCCCCCCCCCACATACAAAAGGTCTAGAATTTGAATTTCCCAAAAGCACTTAGCCTGGTCAAACATGCTTTTGTTAAAATAACCTTAACTGCTTACAGGAACCGCTGCCATTAAGTATTGCGAATACCCATGTAAAGTTACATGGACGTACAGCCACTCGCAGAAGACGGTACTCATTAATATTTAAAAGGGGACGAAGGGGTTTGAGGTGAAGGACAGGGTTAGTGTTCGGGTTTGGTTAGGGCAGCGTTTACCAAGCTGGTCCTTGGGGACCCACAGTCAGCTCACGTTTTTGCTCCATCTCTGCTCCTGGTAGAGCAAAAATGTGGACCACCTGACAGGGAGCTCGGAGGAAGCAAAAGCATAGACCGGCTATGGGTCCTTGAGGACCAGACTGGAAAACACTGGGTTAGGGGAAGACATCTTCCATTGCCCCTCAAAACCAAAGGTCTACTGTTCACTGGGAGGAGAGAGATGCACCATCCATCATACTCATACTCTCCTCTGTTGCAGTTATTTGTTTTTTTTTTCCTGTTTAGCTTTGGGGTTTAGAACTAGGGTTAGTGACTAGTTACAGCAGCTAGTCTGAGGTGGGCAGGGCTCCTGATGTACCTGCAGATAAGTGATCCGGTTCTGCACCAGGCTGGACAGGTCCTTGGCCTCCTTCTCCCGCCAGTCCCCAGCGCCGTCCGCTTGGCTGAGGTAGTATAGATCCATCATGATGGACCTGCATTCACACAGACACCACAGGGGTCAGAGTTCAAACCCGGGGCTAAACAACACCGGCTTACGGATCGATTTTAAAGTTGGGCCAGGTCAAATTAAGACCCAGAAGAGTCCAAAAATCATGGGTGAAACTTCACAGAACATAGCGACTCCACACAGCATACAGAGACTTCACACAGCACAGAATGATTCTATACCACACAGCACAGAGAGACTCCACACAGCATACAGAGACTTCACACAGCACAGAATGATTGTATACCACACAGCACAGAGACTCCACACAGCATACAGAGACTTCACACAGCACAGAATGCTTCTATACTACACAGCACATAGAGACTCCACACAGCATACAGAGACTTCACACAGCAGAGAATGATTCTATACCACACAGCACACAGAGACTCCACACAGCACAGAATGATTCTATACCACACAGCACAGAGAGACTCCACACCACACAACACAGAGTGATTCTATACCACACAGCACACAGAGACTCCACACAGCATACAGAGACTTCACACAGCACAGAATGATTCTATACCACACAGCACAGAGACTCCACACAGCATACAGAGACTTCATACAGCACAGAATGATTCTATACTACGCAGCACAGAGAGACTCCACACCACACAACAGAGTGATTCTATACCACACAGCACACAGAGACTCCACACAGCATACAGAGACTTCACACAGCACAGAATGATTCTATACCACACAGCACACAGAGACTCCACACAGCATACAGAGACTTCACACAGCACAGAATGATTCTATAGCACACAGCAGAGAGACTCCACACAGCATACAGAGACTTCATACAGCACAGAATGATTCTATACCACGCAGCACAGACTCCACACCACACAACACAGAGTGATTCTATACCACACACCACACAGAGACTCCACACAGCATACAGAGACTCCACACAGCACAGAATGATTCTATACTACGCAGCACAGAGAGACTCCACACCACACAACACAGTGATTCTATACCACACAGCACACAGAGACTCCACACAGCATACAGATACTTCATACAGCACAGAATGATTCTATACCACGCAGCACAGAGAGACTCCACACAGCATACAGAGACTTCATACAGCACAGAATGATTCTATACCAGGCAGCACAGAGAGACTCCACACCACACAGCACAGAGAGACTATTCAGTCCAGCATCCACATTACTGTCGTACGTGTGACGTTGTGGAGGGCAGACTGAAGCCACCCTTAGTGTCTGAGAGTGGGGCAAATGGCCCACAGCGGGCTGAGGGATGAGACCCATCGCCAGCAGGCAGGTGGAGGAACCAAAGGATAAAGCGTCGTCACGCCACCCCGCTGAGGGAGGAGATGCGGACAGCCAGCCGTGCTGAGTGGCCAGACGGCTTCGGTTTCCTGCAGCTTGGCCGACCCAAAGAAGGCGTGACTGTTAGCGGGTTTTTTTTGTGTGTGGGGGGGGGGGGGGGCTCGCAGCACAGTGATTACAGGAGCAAATTGGGAGCAATTACCGCCTCACTACAATTAGCCAATAAATCAACAGACGAATAAGGCGGCTCCCCGGAAGACATGTTTTCTGGAGACTTCTGATTAGTATTCTCTCGCAGGCTTTGTTTCTCTAGGCCTCGAGTGGAGAGCCAGGCTTTCTGGGAGAAGCCGTACATGAGGAATTAGAAGCCAAACCGGATACTGTACAGCATACCGGATTCCCTGGGTACCGACGTGTATCTGCCAGTGTTACCTGCAAAGTGATTTACAACAATTCCCACCTGTCATGTTTATTTTCATGATTAATGCTTCTAATTCGTATGAAAATAAGAATAAGAAAGAATGAGAAATGAATATTACCCATCACAGAAATGCACATTGCTGACCTCCACCCTCCTAATGACCTGAACATTACTGACCTCCACCCCAATGACCTGAACATTACTGACCTCCACCCCAATGACCTGCGCTTTGCTGACCTTCACCCCAATGACCTGAACATTACTGACCTCCACCCCAATGACCTGCGCATTGCTGACCTTCACCCCAATGACCTGCACATTGCTGACCTCCACCCTCCTAATGACCTGAACATTGCTGACCTCCACCCCAATGACCTGCACATTGCTGACGTTCACCCCAATGACCTGCACATTGCTGACCTTCACCCTCCTAATGACCTGAACATTACTGACCTCCACCCCCTTAATGACCTGAACATTACTGACCTTCACCCCAATGACCTGCACATTGCTGACCTCCACCCTCCTAATGACCTGAACATTACTGACCTCCACCCTCCTAATGACCTGAACATTACTGACCTCCACCCCCTTAATGACCTGAACATTACTGACCTCCACCCCATTAATGACCTGAACATTACTGACCTTCACCCCAATGGCCTGCACATTGCTGACCTCCACCCTCCTAATGACCTGAACATTACTGACCTCCACCCCCTTAATGACCTGAACATTACTGACCTTCACCCCAATGACCTGCACATTGCTGACCTTCACCCCAATGACCTGCACATTGCTGACCTCCACCCTCCTAATGACCTGAACATTACTGACCTCCACCCTGACCTCCACCCTCCTAATGACCTGAACATTACTGACCTCCACCCCCTTAATGACCTGAACATTACTGACCTCCACCCCATTAATGACCTGAACATTACTGACCTTCACCCCAATGACCTGCACATTGCTGACCTCCACCCTCCTAATGACCTGCACATTGCTGACCTCCACCCTCCTAATGACCTGCACATTGCTGACCTCCACCCTCGTAATGACCAGAACATTACTGACCTCCACCCTCCTAATGACCTGCACATTGCTGACCTCCACCCTCCTAATGACCTGAACATTACTGACCTCCACCCTCCCAATGACCTGAGCACTGCTGACCTCCACCCCCTTAATGACCTGAGAATTTCTGAGCTTGTCTGATTATAATGGCCCCCATCCCAGCACAGCCCCCGGTCATGGCTGACCTCTGGTGGTGACCTAAGTCCTGCAGCAGCAAGTCAGTGTGTCTCTGCAGGTCCGCCGCATTCAGGCTGCTCAGCTTCTTCACTTCGCTGCGTATGAAGTACCAGAACTCCCTCACCCCATTCTCAATCTTCCGACGGAGCACCTCCTGGCTCTTCCCGGGCCCTGCTGGGAAAAAGAGGGCAGCTGGAGTCACCGGGGCTGAGAGACTCTCATTGACGCAGCGCCGGCCCCCAGTCAGGGAGCGTGACCTCCACACGAAAACAAAAAGGACCCAGCCGTGCATCTTCCTCGCAGAGGCCCGCCTTGCGGGACACGACTCTGTACGCTCTCACAGCTACAGTATGACCTTGAATGTGTTTGGGCCTTTGAAGGCCAGCTGGCTCACTCTCCCGTTTATTCTAGAAAACATGTCTGGACAAAGGAAGCTCATCCGTATATGCCAAAAGCTCTGTCCCAGAACGAGGCCGGGCCGTGCGACTCAGGTTACCGTGAAGGACTTCTGGAGGGGATGCTCTGTGCCGGGAGTGAGTGGCTCTCGGGGATCGGAGGCTCTCTCGCCCTCCTTTCTCCTGCTGGCACAGGAGCAGGGGGTATTTTTAGCCCGACTGCCTGCCGTAGGAGTAACTTGCCCCGCCCCCTCATTTTATGGTTACCGAGGGATGCGCGATCCCACACCGCAAGGTCTTGTCTGAGACAAGTGATGCTATTGCCACCTGTCTGGAATCTTTGCAGTTTCTGAACACAACACTATTTCTTATAAATACACTCTTTACTCCCCACTGTGGGTCTCCAGAGTACTTGGCAAGCCTCAGAATGCACAGCCTCCTCAGTGATGGCATGGTCTCCAGGTTCATGAGGAGAAGAACATCACAAACTTTGGCACATCCACGGCGTGTCATTGATACCAAACAGAACTTTTTTGTTAGTGGTCAAAAACATAGAACAGCATCATCCAGCGAGTCTTTTGTAAGCTTAAAGCAACACTTTCTTCCAAGCTAACCCCCCACAAATACCATTTCAGTTCATTTCTCTTGCCGTTGAGGCTTTTTTGGGACTGCCTGTATGTAATTTTGGAGTAATTCCACTTCTGTGTTGTCTGAATGGACCGTTCTTCCGAAAGCTGTGCATTTGCCATACACTTCTTGAGGCCCTAATACTTAGCGAGTATTTCTGTGTGTTTTATGCAGCAGACTAACAGACCTGGGGAAGATCAAACTCGCCAGGTTTTTACCTTCATATAGGAAAGGGGTATGCAAACTTAAACCCAGTTATTAGTTTGTCAGCTCTATGACTAGAATAGCAACCACTCAAAAAGCTCACATCCATCATTTTTATTCTGTAAAAATGCACCAGTTCCTCTCACACACGATTGGTTGTTATAAACTCCTGGTTTTGACTTCATAGTAAAAATGGCACATTTCCCACAATATAGTGCGGCTTACACATATGTTCCAGCTGCTCGGTTCCTCTCACACCTTCTCCTCCATTCCTCCGCAGTTCTGCTTCCTCCCCCTGCCCGGGTGCATCGAGCTTCTCCTTACCATCCGTGGAAACCCTCTGGAAGTTGCTGATCTTCTCTTTGGCTCGGATCAGCTGCTCCTCCAGGGTGCGGAGGCGGCTGACTGCCATGGGGCCTGTCTCAGCTTGGCCCTCAGGTATCCTGGGGGGGGGGCAGGGGGTCAAGGGAGAGACTCTGTTTTAAATGGGAAAGGGGGCAGAGTGTGGAGGAGCGGTTATCAGCCTGGCTCCCGGGGGTCAGAGAGTGTGCTGTGATTCAGCCTATCTCAGCACTTCTAACTGTTAACTGGATGAATTTGACCTTCTGGCAAATTCTTTAGTGGTTAGAGATAAAACAGAAGCTGCTGACGGTGGCCGCACTGGGCCCCCCAGGAGCCGGGCTCAAACCCCTGTGTTGGTTTAGCTGTTCCTCCCCATCACAGACAGTGCAGATAAAACGGCCACAGACAAACCTCTGCAGACGACCCCCCCCCCCCCCCCGTTAGTGCGTCCAACATTAGCTCCGTGTTGGAACTTTTAACTGCAAGGCCCCGACGGCTCACGCTGCTGTTATATCTGGTGAAGACGAGCGGAAACGAAATCAACGCACAATGTCAGACATGGCGGGTGCTTTTCAGCAACCAAGGACGGGGTGAGCGAGCGGCCTGCGGAAATCAGACAACCGCGTGTGATCTGAGTATAAAGGCCAAGGCAATTTCCCATTCAGGCCTATTAACTAGTCTCCCCCCCACCCTCTATCCCCTCCCATTTCCACTCTATTTTCATCTCCCTGCTCTTACTTTTTCTCATTCTCTCTCCTCAAACACAAGGTATGCTCCCTGACACACACACACACACACAGACACACACACACACCACGGGTTCTCATGGGAGATCACTGAGAAACTGGTGCTTGGAAACACAGCTGGAAAACGTCCATCACACCTTTCTGGAAAGACACGACGCGTCGATCCCCTCCAAGCAAGGACCAATCATGGAAGCACTCATGCACTAGCTGGAAGGAAATGACCCTTGATTGGTGGAAGCCCCCTGTGGCACAGAGCTGGGACTTGACCGCCCTGTTACAGAGTGTCTGTCCTCCCGTGCAGATATGCCCCGGGCTGGGACAGCGTTCCCAGCAGACCCCGAGTCAGCCTCGTGAGTCACTTCACAAGAGAGAGTGTCTGCTAGGCGAACAGCTAGCTAAGAGAGGTATGTATGCTGTGGAAGGCCGCCTGCCCACAGAATGGCTCCGTGGGGAGGCCCCCAGCTGCTCCCAGAAGCACCCAGCAAGCATATCTGATTCTTCGGATAGTGTTGCTCAGTCACAGGGTAACTGGGGCAGCAATGGGAGCAGAATCAGAAAGGCATTATTTGCATCTTAGGGAGGGACTCTCCTGTTAGCAGCCGTTTTTTTTTTTTTGCAAACGCATTCAGGTTAAGTTCCTCACTCAAGAGCAAGCGCTCCAGCTGCTGCTCAGACCAGCAGTGTTTCCTCGTGGGAGTTTTACTTACACAAAAATGTGCTGAAGGCAGAATGAAAAATGATTGGTTCAGAGAGATAACCAATCACATTGAAGAGGAGGTGGGTCCAAGTAACTTGGGGAGGCAGGACCAATTAAATCAGATGTCTTGGTTCCGCCTCCTCTAGTTGCTTGGACCCACCTCCTCGACAATATGATTGGTTACCTCTCTGAACTAATCATTTTCTGTTCTGCCCTCAGAACATTTTTGTGGAACTAAAAACTCCCAGTTCCTCACACTTTCTTCTACTTTCAATAAGAGGTGGGGACTTGCGTCACGGACTCCAGACACACGTTTCAAGATTCGCGACTCGACTCAGTAAAACTGATGGAAAGACTTGGACTCGACTTGGACTTGAGGACACATGACTCGAGAGTCTTGGACTCCCGATGTTTTGACTCGAGACTTGATTCGGACTTGCAAACGAGTGACGTGTTCCCATCCCTGCTCACAGTCCTGATGCATGCATGCTGCTCCACTGTGTCCCGCTGGACAAGCACTGGACCTCGGATTTGAAAGTGACAGCTTCTAGCTCCAAGCTAGACTCCTTAAACCTTAGCCCTCCCAAAGGACCTCCTGCATTATACTGCTTCCATCCAATGAAAATGAGCCAATTAGAGGTTTAAGAAATGTATTTCAATACAGAGGCTATGTGGCCTTGGAGGAGGCGAGCTCTGTGAGAGCATCAGCACCCTGTGAGGGAGCTCACTGACAAAGCAGTGGAAAATCACCCTCATTCACACATACTCACAATTCAATTGTGTGTCATAGTTATTGCAAGATTAAAAGCAAGCTAATCTGATTTCGGAAGAGGTAGAAATCTGGACAACAATAACTGTTTAATTAGATGTATAGTGGATTAAATTAGAACAGCAGAAGATAGGCTGATATACTCGCAGTGTCAGGAAGTCACAGTGGGACGAGGGCACCTAACTAGCATTGAAAATCCAAGTACCTCTGATGGAATGCTGTACTGTTTATCTTCTCCCACAATCCGAAAATGCGTCTGAACTGAAAAAAGAGGCAGTCACACGAAACCATTGTTTTATTAAAACAACAGCAGATGTAAAAAGGGTAACGTCCCACCACAGTGCAGGAAATGGAAACCTGTCTGTTGTGACAAATTAGTAGCCCGAGGTGCCTGCGCTGTAGTTAAATAAAGGCTTGGCTGTTTGTTTTCCGCGGCCCATCGGAGAGCCTCCCAGGCGCCATCCCCGGCCACCGTGTCCCATGAACAGAACGCCGTGCTCCAGGACCACCGGCGATGGGATGACGGATGAAACTCCCCACAGGTCCAGCTCTCATTCTTTACTTTCAGCAAATTGAATTTGATCCCACACTGATTTCACAATCCCGGCGCCTAAACGAAGCACAAACTCACAGGCGCTCCGAAGGAGACGCCGTTCACACGCATGTCTGAGGAACTCCTCAGGTCCGTGGTGGAGGACCAGCAGGAGCGACGCGCTTCCTCCGCGAATCGTGCCGAAGACCCACATTCTGACGTGCTACATGCTGCCCGACAACCCGTCAGTCCGATCGCGCCAACTCTATGTCCACTGACAGCAGGGGGCGCCACCCAGTCACTGGTATACTAACCTTCTAAGGAGCAAAGGAGAAAGTGTTTTTATGGTTGATTTTCTAGACTCTGGTCACACGGCCATACCTCAGGCGCTTCCCCCCCATCCATCATCCGGCCCCCACTACCCCTGTACCCCTAACGCCCCCATGCCATCCTGCCGCTGTCACTTAAACTCACCAGCCCCCAGCAGATGTCACTGTCCTTGCAGAGGGGGACCACCAAAGGTGCTGCACCCGTAGATGGATCTCCTGAGTGCTGCCCTCCCCTAAGTCTGCCTTTTTACAGTACTTGTGCTTTGGGGCAATCACGATTCATCACGATCTGCCAGGCTGATGCCCTGGGCTGCCTTGCCCTGTCACACAGCCTCTCTGTTACTGTAACCCCCCCTCTCCCCTTCCCCACCGCCCTCACGCTCGGCGGCAGTGACTGACATGCCGGCCAGGTGGTCCTGTGGATTTTTGGTTCCATCTAACAGTACCAGAGGGCTGTCTCAAAAGCTGTGTGTGTGGATTAGGTTTATATGTCCCCTACAATATACTGTAATAAAAACTTGTTTTCCAGGTCCCCACAAAGATCTGTGAACACAATCGAAAAACTAAAAATGCCAAAAGTCTCGTATTTTGTTTGGTTACTTATAGTTAAGGTTAGGAGTGGGTAGGGGTTAAGGGCGTCATGTTGGGATTAGAATTTTCCCCATAGAAATGAATGGATAGTCCCCACAAAGATATAACAACAAACCTGTGTGTGTGTGTGTGTGTCTGTGTGTGCGTGTGTGTAAGACCCTGGCTTCTACACTGCGGGGAGCAGTGTGTGGCTCAGTGAGTGAGGACACCGTGTCTGATCGGAAGGTTGCCGGATTAAATCCCATGGTGGTCACAATGATGTCACGGTCTGACCCGAGCAAGGCCCTTAACCTCGATTGCTCCAACGATACCGGCTTACCCTATTGGCTCAACTGTATGTTGCTTTGGATAAAAGCCAAAAAGGAGCCGAAGGAAGAGTGTCGGTAACAGCGAACAAGTCCCCTGCCCCCACCACCCCCACTGCAAACGTGCTGATTATGCAGTGAAAGAGCATGCCTTAGGTGAGCCTGGCAGGTGTCACCTGGCAACAGCGTGCACGTCAGGAGCTCGCCATGCCCCTAGGCCTGCCCAATCAGGGCCCCCCAGGCCACAGCGTACCCCTCAGCCTGACCAATCAGGCCCCCCCAGGCCACAGCGTACCCCTCAGCCTGACCAATCAGGCCCCCCCAGGCCACAGCATACCCCTCAGCCTTGCCAATCAGGGCCCCCCAGGCCATGGCATACCCCTCAGCCTGGCCAATCAGGGGCCCCCAGACCGTGGTGTGTGGTGAACCACCATGACGCTGCGCTGAGCTTGATTGCAGATTAAGGTAATGTGAGAGCAGCCCAATCAGAGCAAATTGGCACAAAGGTTGCGGGGAAATAATAGTATTCCTTGACATTTACATATTTCTTATTTCCTCCTGATATGCGCCTGCATCCCCGATGGATTATGCATGGTCAGGCATTCACTCCAGCATCCTCAGGATCGCGCCCAGAGACCGTGTCAGCATTGCTGGGCTGTTTACCAACCTCAGCTCATTGACTCCCAAAGGCCTCTGCACTCCATCGCTCCTCTGCATTCACCATCTCACCCTGACAGAAATTCCAACTAGTTTTCCACTAGAATATGGGGTCTTTGCACGACCAAAGTGCTCTGCACCACGACCCCCGGCAGATTTGAATAGAGCATTTCGCTGACCAGCATCTGTACCAATAAACCTGCCATGTGAGTGAAGCAGACCAGTTAAGGTGTCCAAGAACTAATTTGAAACTAACTGGTGACATTTCAGCTGGAATCTTCCCTGGGAACAAAATGAACATAACCTAAAGACTGAATTAACTTATAAACAGTGCAGGAATGTGAAGAAGTCTTAGGCAGTCAAAAGGAAATGTTTAAATATATTTATCTAGGTAGTAAGTGTGTATTTGTTCAGAAAAAAACAATGCAACATTAGAACCAATACGATTTAAGAGTAAGTCGATAAAAACGAACAATAATTTCTTCTGTTCTCCAAAAAGTTACCGATTTCTTGTTGGATGGCTAGAAGACAGCGCTTCAGTTCCCAAATCTCTCCTCAGGGGCACCTCAGCCATTCCATGTATTCAATGCATTTCTCCACCAGCTCAATTAATTATTCATCTAAATTAGTTAAAAAAGTCAATGGGGTATTGATTAGCCAATCACGGCCTGCTAGTGGTCGGGCCAAAAAATACATGGATGTATTGGGTGGTTCCTGCAAATCCTGGGCTAACATTAGGAGAGGTTTTGAAATGGCGAAATATCATGCTTGCGACTTCTGCGCAGCACTGTGCTTGACACGCCTGTGGTAAAACGGCCCACCCCCCGGCCATGCCCCCCCAGCCCCCGTTACCTGAGGGACTCGGCCATGCGCCGCAGGTCCTCGTTCTGCTGCTTGAGGCGCTCCAGCTTGGCCAGGATCTTGGAGAGCTCGCGGCTGGAGCGCTCGGGGTGCTCGCTGTCGCGCACCAGGTGGCCCCCGATGTAGAAGAGCAGGGTGCCCCAGGCCAGCAGCACCAGCGTGATCCAGCGCCAGGAGCCCGTCCATGGGCGCATCTTTCCCCCGCTGGGGGGGGGCGTGTGTGACCCGGTGGCTGTGCCTTCACACGACAGGGCCCAGGGGCATCCTCGCCGCCACGGGGGCCGATTAGATTAATGGGGGAGGGGGATCCTCTCCTGGTGCGAGCTGCGCCCGGCCCTTGTCAAATGACGATGCGCCGGGCGGCTGGCGGCTGCTGCCTCATGGTCGCCGTCCTCAGGGCGTTCTCCCGCCGGCCTTCAGGTGTCGCCCTGCCGCTGCTCGTCCCGCTGTCCTCGTTGGGCCCCCCCCCGTGCCTGTTCCCTGTCCCAATACACAGGAATGGGACACGAGTCAGACAGTGGCACATAAGGACAGACTCCACAGTGCGGAACAGGGAAAGACCCGGCCTTGCCTGGGGCTGCCCCCCCCCCTCCCTGTGCAATGATTTATCCAAGCGTGCAAATTACAGAGCCCCCTAGAGGTAAGGCCAGCCTGCATCTCTAAGCCCTCCAACACAATATCATTTAAACTTTGAAGGGGGGTGAATTAGTCAACGGGGGACACTAAGATTATCACCTGAGCTCCCTGCAGGATGGGAATGTGGAGCGACTTAATGGAGAGTGAAGAGTCACTCTGCAGCGTAAAATTTCCCATAAGTGATGGACGCTGTCACATGGGCCACGACCTGATGCCCTTCCTGGGATTTCAGAGTGCAAGTGAGGGGTGACCACCATGACCACCGCCACCCCATTGAACTCACCCATCCCATCCGCGGATCGCCTGATCACATGGCACCAGATGGGAGGAGAGGCGGAGCATCAGCCGGAGGGAATCTGGCGTTCCGACCTGCCGCCCCGCGAGCGGCCAGGGAGAGTGTGAAATATGGCTCTCTGGCACCGCGCATAAACGGGCTTGAAGGTTGAAGTAACCGCATTGTGTGGGATGCGACCTCGCGGCAGTGGCCCCCGGTGAGCTTCTCTGGGCCTGTCGCTGGCTGTCACGGCTCTGGGTCGGCAAATGTAACGGCACGGTACAGCGGCCCCAGCTAGCTGCGGCCTCGAGGCGATGCTAAATGCATAGCAGATGCATTGTGCATGCATTTAAAGGGGTGGTACGATTTTAAAGTGACATATATGCATTTAAAGGGGCATGTACAAATTTAAATTGGTATGTATGCATGTAAAAAGGCATGTATACATGGCACCCTTTCAGATTCCCGTTTCTGGTCTGGTTCACGAAAGAGTTTTGGATATCAAACGAGGCAGTCAGCGTGGGGAGATGGGGGGTGGTCAGAGAATGGTGAGACTTTCCGACGGCGTGTGGCCGCCTGCCTGATCGATGTGACAATTGATCAGTAAAAGAGCCGAGAGAAAAGCAGGCGAGCTTCCGTCACCATGCCCACACAGTCCGGCACCATGAGACGTTCCCCACCGGCAGTTCCCCTAATGCTTCTGCCTGGATGCGGGCCACGCCTCTCAGTGAGCTGTCGGGCCTCTGATCTGATGGAGCGTGTGTTGGCCAGCATGAAGTAAAAGAGCCAATCAGAAGATGCGGCACGTGGCAGGCACCACAAGGGCAGCACTTTGGGGTGGGAGGGACAAGCACATGCGTTGCTCCGATTGTTAGACCTGGTTCAGATCAGCCGGTGTGTTTTCCAGGCAACTCACCGCAATGGTCACTTTTCCTTTGGATTAAACGGCAACCCGCCCCCCCTCCCCAAACAAAGTAACTCTCAGGAGATGAACACAGTAATGTATGATTGCCTCACGTCACCCCCACGCTCCACCACCCTGTCGAAAATCATTACCATTAAAATTAAATAAATAAAGCAGACGCTTTTGGCCACAGCACTGCACAGTCCAGGGAGCAGGACCAACTTGTCCCTGGAGCAGCTTGGGGTTAAGGGCCTAGCTCAAAGGCCCAGTGGTGAAATTGCTCTGCCATCCACAGGATTTGAACCAGCGACCTTCTGATGACACGTTCACCACCCTAATCTGCTCAACCACACATTGCCCGCACTCCTGTTCCCTCTAACTGCTGTCGTCATAGTAGCATGACTCTTGGGGCAGTGGATTCCTTGAGAAGGCGCACAAGCTTCCTTTGCATCCACACTACATGCACAGACCCACACCACAGACTGCATGAGTGTGCACTGTTATGTGTGTGTGTGTGTGTACGTGTGTGTGTGTACGTGTGTGCAACAAAATCAACACCTGCAGGAAGCGGTCAGTCAGCTCTGGCTGGCGGGAGGCCACACTAGCAGAGCAATATCAAGCGGGAATAAAATCCGGGACGGCAGATTCACAGATGCACACTGGAGGCTGAGTGCTGGTGTACCATCCCCGTCCGCCATGCGGGTAAATGGAGCACTGGCAGGAATCTCAGAGGCTGCGGCGGGAACTAGGACAATCAACGGCCGCTTAGCCAATGGCCGCAGAGTCCCATATATTATATATACAGTATATATATTAATTATAGGGCAGGACTTATGTACATGCAATTCTTAGATCGCTAGCCAGCCAGATTAAGATCAGGCTTTTCCTTACCTCCTATTCTGTACGTACATTATAGCGCAGGTGGTTAAAGTTTAGCTAAAACAAAAAAAAACTAAGAAAACAAAGGAAAAGATAAGCTTGGCAATTTTAATGATTATTCCTTTTCAAGATAATCCAGTACATGTTTTTAAAAATCATTTTAAAGTTTACCTCCGCTGCTTCTGCATGTGCTCTTCAAGACAATCATAATCATCTTTGCTGTTTAATTCACTCCTAGAAAGGTCTGAGAGAAATTTAGGCTGAACCCCTTCTTTGCTTTGTGAATACCGCAATATTACAGTGAAATCACACTATGGAAATTTTCCAATACCACGGTGTCCTACTGTATTATACAAAATACTTTGTCATCCTATCGTGATCTTAATGTATCTGTTCTTCTGACCAGATTCCAATATAAGCTTTGGCCTCTTCATTCGTCTATGCATACATTATTATTATTATTTTAACTTTGTTTATCATTGTTTTCTGAGTTCATAACCTTTTTCAAGGTGGCGTCTGTATTATGTTTCAGTGAGAGGCTATTTGCATAATCACTTCACAAAGAAAGTGTTTCAAGCCCCACTGCAAAGTACCGAAGTACCAAAGAAGTACCCCAGCTGGTTTGGTACTTAGGGTACTAGAACTTTTGGTACCGGTACTCGACAAGAAATCATAGAAAAAGGTAAAGTACTGAAAGTACCAGACCAAAAGCTCCATAAATTTGTGTACAATCCCAGCAAGCATCAGATACTGAACAATTGGATTTCCTGAGCTTCAGAGGCTGCAGTGACGCAATGGACTCTCTAGTCTCCCTGCGATCAGACGGCATTAGAACTGTAGAATCAGAGGCCATATTGTAGGTACCACATTTAGGTGACAAGAGGGACCTTCAGTCAGTGATGGTACTGCACATTTTGGCATGCTCTGTAATGATGCCCTCATAACAGGCCGCACCCAAGCTTTGCCAGAGTGGCTGACACCTCCCCTTTAAGGTGCGGCTGACACCTCCCCTTTAAGGTGCGGATGGCACCTCCCCTTTAAGGTGCGGATGACACCTCCCCTTTAAGGTGCGGATGACACCTCCCCTTTAAGGTGTGGATGACACCTCCCCTTTAATCTGGTTTACTGCAGAGGAGTTGCAGTCCAGCATAAATCGGCCATCTATCAACAGTCTGAGCTGTCAAAGACCACCTGTAGGCCACACCCCCATACTGTATATTCTGGGGGGGTCTTCGGGTCAATCAGCATTCAAAGGGCTGTTTCACTAGATACTGAGGCATGAGATTGGCAGTGATATACTCCTGTTCTCCTGCCTTTGTCATTTCTGGATCTAGGAACCTGAACATGCAAAACGTGGCACTACCCAAATGGAAGACTGGGATCCCACGAAGGCGCCATGCTTTTCGATCCTAAACGGGTGAAGATTATGGCTCGCGGCATTGACAGGACGATAGCAGCTGATGACCGACAGACGCTTACTGCGAGTTAATTTGCTCACGACGGGAGAGACGCAAGACGCTGCAGATTGAGGCCGGTAAGGCTGCTCCTCTGCGGCTTCATTTTAGCACGACGGCTGCCTGTTTCTGCGCGATGCAGACGGACGGACAGGATCGAGGCCACGGCCGTCTGCGGACTGAGGTTTGCGGTGCTGACTGATTGCAGCTGCCCCCACCTTCGCGTTTGGTATCGTGCATTGACGTCTCCCCCGGCAGTAAACCCCAGCACATCCCACCGCCCATCCATGAAGTACAAGGCCAAACTCATTTCTTCTCGTTCCCTGCCAAAACTGCTCTTTAATTCCTGTGATGCCCATTTATTAGCCTGACCAGGCCCCTGTACTCCTGGAGTCCCCTTAATGAACGGCCCGCCCCTCCCCCAGCCTGTGATGTGGTTCCGCTGGCTGACCAGAGAGGCTCTCACAGCAGCAGCTGCAGGTGAGAATGCGACGACGCCACCTGCTCAGGGAGGCCGATTACTACTAAATTTCATCTAATTTCGCTGGTGCCGACAGTGAAACAGCCAGGCAGCTTATTACTGAAAAAAAAACATATTTTTTTATTCTGTGAAAAATGAAAGATTGATTTGCTGGCCAGATTTAATAATAAATTATAAACATCGTAGGTTGAATAAATAAAATATTGTGGTGCTTGAGTGGCGAAGAGATCATGAGGTGGACAGCAAAGTTCAGTTTTTAGCAGACTGTTTTATTGTGTGATCAGAAGGGCAGTGGTACAACAGCAAGCAAGAATAAACTCACACACGGACTAGGGAGAAATACAGTCAAAGACAAAAGTGGCAAGAGAGACAGAGCGTACGCAAAACTATGAAACTTTTGTCTCCGTAAAAGCTAATTTTTTCAGTTCCAGAACACAGAATTCATTCAGACCTTTACTTTATTCTCACTTCCACCTAGGTAACATTTCCATTCTGTTCTTTTTTGAATCCACTGGAAAAGCGGACAGGTTCTCAAAAGGCACCAAGCGAGAACCAGCCCCGCACAAGCACCGGCTCCATGTTGGTGGAAACAAGGTACAAGAGTATATTACCTTTTTCACAACAGCTCTCACCACGGCTGGGTGGGACACAATACGTAAATTTCACTTAAGATAGCATGTGAGTGTTATTTGCATTGCTGTAATAAAGTAGATAGCTGTACGTTATGTAGCACTGGCTGGTTCACCGAAGTCAAATTCTAATGGCAACTTATTACTTAGCTAAGTTGTTGTTACAAAAAAACCGGTATAAAAATGTTTTTAAATGAAACAGCGATAGTTGCAACACACGTCCAACACACAATACACAACCGAGCGTTTAACAATATGCCGTTTTGTATGACGGATTATATGAAGGCATCCGACATCCACCAAACGTAATTAAAGTTCATAGTCACAATATAAGTAAACACAACAATAACAACTCATCTGTGGCCTGTACTACGAAGCGGGGTTACTGGCTTATCGGGGTAACTTGTCAGATTTAAGGTAGTCTGGGCAAAATGTAAGTGAACGAATATGAAGTCCATTTAAACTGTGGTACCTTAAATCCAACAAGTTACCCCGATAAGCCAGTAACCCCGCTTTGTAGTACAGGCCACTGATTCCTCCAATGTGGTTGCGAGGTTCAATGCTCCAGTCACCTGTGGCCTGTACTACGAAGCGGGGTTACTGGCTTATCGGGGTTTAAGGTACCACAGTTTAAATGGACTTCATATTCGTTCACTTACATTTTGCCCAGACTACCTTAAATCCAACAAGTTACCCCGATAAGCCAGTAACCCCGCTTCGTAGTACAGGCCTCTGGATAGATGATAATTGATAATATGATAATTGTTTTTAGGGCAGCCAACAATGTTTTTATTTAGCTGTCTTTTCGACTTTATTCTTTACTGCATTCTTTTTCATTTTTGAAAACTTGTTCACCGCTTGCTCTGTTATTCTGATAACTCCCGCCTTCTCAAATTCACTCTGCATTGCTTCACAAACTGTTGTTTTCCACTCTGACGACTCTAACCCACACACTCATAACTCTGGCCTAGAAGTCTTTTGGGGGCCGGAAAAATGTGCTCCGGCCCGGATATATAGGGCCCGCACCGCCGTTATTTTTGGTGTGAATGCAAAGATCAAGTTGGAATTTAAGATCAGCACGGGCACCGGCCCTGGTGTGAAACGGCTCTATATAGGAGCGTCAGGGAACCCAGACTTGGAACTTGGGTGCTAACAAGGACAGGAAGTCTCACGACCAGATCCTGACAGGACTCCTAGGGCCACAACACAGCCTCACACACCCCCCTGCCGGCCCCCCACATCAGGCTCTCGTAATGAGCTGACGTGCCAAATGACCTTTAAATCGGGAGACGGGCTGTAGACAGTGAGAAGTAGGGGGGGAATCACTACAGGATAAGGGGGCTCCTGACGGGAGGTCTGTCCTTCGGGCTGTGAAATTCCCCCCTTGATTTTGAGGAAATGAGCATCAGACAGATGAAGGAGCACCCTCTTACCCTCACTGTCAGCGGCGGAGCAGCACAAAGAATAGGAACATTCTGGAAAGCAGAATGAGGTGACATCTGCTCTATCTGGCCCATGTCGACCTGAAGCCTGCGGATTCCTAGGAAGGCCTGGCGGGGTCTGGCCCCTGCTGACCCGCAACTTACGAGTAATTTGGAGAAAGAGCTAAGCTCATGTGGGGGGGGGGGGGGGGGGGGGCTTCATCACCCTGCTTCCCACTGACACCTGGTGGTCACTGAGGTGGAGGGTCACACAGAGGCTACAACCAATCAGGGCCTGTGTTCAAAGCCCAGGCTGATGTGAAGGAAATCGATTATGCCCGACATCATCCGGGGGAGACACTCCAGCACCCATGACATTCTGTCAGACAGGAATACACCCCCTTGTATTTCACTGCCGCTCTGCGTTAATGTGCATGCAGGTGGGAGTACCGTGCATGCAGGTGGGAGTACCGTGCATGCAGGTGGGAGTACCGTGCATGCAGGTGGGAGTACCGTGCCCGGCTAATTAGCTAGCCCGCTCGCTAATACCTACTGATTCACCCCTGCCACATTTTCAGCACCTTGTCTGTCCTGATAATTACACAGAGCCTGCTGTGAACTGCAGAAATATCCGGTTCATTCATCAAACTTTTATGCTAAAACTATAAACTGTGACTGTGTACACAGATGAGATTTAGCCTTAAGAGGTTTGAGCGCAGCACACACACGAGAAAGAGAGATCACACTTTCCTCAAACAGAAATAAGAGGTGAAAGGTCCACAACCGAAATTCTCCGATGTTCAGCTCTGGCCGACCCAAACCTGTTTGCCACAGTTTTATTAACACAATTACAGCCTCATTAACACGTCTGGGGGCTGCCATAATAGGGTGTTACCACATTAGGGTGTCACTATGTGTGTGTGTGGGGGGGGCATACACACTGAGGAGTCCTCCTCAGTCTATAAACCCATCCCAAATTCTTCCCTGAAGCCCCCCCCCCACTGATATTCGACATTTCAGAAAGACTGCTTTTACCCCGATACACATTTTATTTTACTTGACAGAAGCTTGAAAGCCGCAGGAAAGGATCCCTCTGTATTACTGCATTTATACCCGAGATAACTGCACGGTGAAGCTCTCCAGCCTGGGTTCCCCGCTCCTCCACAGGATAGCCCGCAGGCCTCGCCCCCCACACGCTCCTACACCGGCCATCTCTACCCGCCCAGGCCCCTTCTGCCCATTTCAGGGATGGTGGCTGACATTTCGCTGACATTTCAAACACCCCGAGTATCTCAGACATGGAGGCAGATTGGGAGGGAATTCTCCCACCGAAAGGCAAGGGACATCATTAAGCTATAACTCCCATTAAAAGTTACTGGAATAGCTTTTAATGACTGGGGGAGTTTGTTTACGCCGAGTGCTATGGAATCATCTGCTTGGGTTTTAACCTGCGTGTTGGTGTCACTGGAGGGAGGTGGGTCCACAGCAGGAGGCGCCGCTGAGCAGAGCTCATGCTCGCATTCACACCCCCGCCCAACGCCCCCCTGTGGCTCACTTCGCTGTCCTCCTCATAGCCCCGTGAATCTGCCGCGTTCCCTGAAAAATTCACCGTGCTCCCAAAAATAAATAAATAATTTGCTGTACTCCCAGAGAACAAATGCACTGCGCTTTCAGATAACCAGCGTACTGCATTTTCATAAAACAAATGCATGGCTTTTTTTTTTTAAGAAATGAATACACTGTAATTCTAGAGAACAGCTGCACTGCATTTTCAGAAAACGGCTGCACTGCATTTTCAGAAAACAGCTGCACTGCATTTTCAGAAAACAGATGCACTGCATTCTACACTGAGAAGGGTGACAGGGTGACACAGTGACAATTGTAATACTACAGTCAGTGTTACCAGTAGGTAAATGGCCGTGAGATTGAAGGTTACAGCTGATGCTATAACATTACACTCACAGAGACGGGGAATATTGCACTTTAACTGAGAGATGAGGTGCAACACTGGTACAGATAACTGGTAAGATAATGAATCACCATAACAACATGCCGTTACATTCTCTTAGGATAGTCCTAAATAAAAGGGGTCTGGGCTGAATCAGCATACAGGCCCAAATTAAAGTGACAATATGAGGAAGTACATTTCTTGTTTGTTTTAGCTGTTTGAATTACTATAGGAGGCAGGAAACAGGAAACAGGAAACAGTGATGTGTCAGAGAGCAGCTTCAGACTGGGGGGAGGTCACTCCCACAGACAGCTCCAGGAAAGGGCAATGTCACGTCAGTGACATCACGCTGCAGGTCAAACCCCCCACGCAGCTCACGACTTGGGTCCCCATTATTTCCAGTTTCTTCCTTCATCGCCCCAATTTGTCTTCATACCAGTCATCCTTATTACAAAAAGACTCCTGTCTCTGTAAAAGGATCTTTTTTTTTCGGTTCAGCAGCTTGTAAAAGCTTAAAATTTGAAAACACGAAACGGAATTCATACATGGAGCTTCACTTTACTTCTGCCTATGTAACATCTCCATTTCATTCTGCTTTGAAGTCAGTGAAAACCCTGGAAGGTTGGCAAAAGGCACCAAGCGAGAACCGTCCCGGAACCAGCATCAGCTCCGTGTCGGTGGAAACCAGGTACAAGAGTCTGTGCAGGAGCTTCAGGGAGCCCAGAGCAGGGGCTTGGGTGGCAGGGAAGGGGCACTGACAGGACTCCTATGGTGAAAATTGAGACAGGGGACATGGTTTGAGATGGTAGCGTGAGCCACATGATAGAAGGTGTGGATGTTTGGTACGAGTGTTTCCAGAACTGGAATACTCGCATTTATACATCACAACCGGCAGATGTACACAGAGATGCGGGGCGGTTTTGCAAAGAGGAGGCGTCCGATTCATGCAGATGCTGTTTGATGTATAAAGCAAAGTGGTTTTTCAGTGCACACACAGGAACAGGCAGCCCGGCCGTGTTTTACAGGAGTCGCTTCGCAGAGGCCCTCTCGCTGAAGATCGGCAAGCTTCCCGAGCCCTGCATTCTCGCTGAACTGTTGTGTACATTTCCATGTATGTCCTCCACACAGAGTTATTCAGATGAGTACAGATTAAGCAAACAGAACAAAACCCCTCACTTGGAAGAGAGGAGACATTCGCCCGGGGGGGTATCAATACAAGCAAACACAGACGCGAGATTAAAGATGCCTGAAATAGGAGACTCTTTGTCAGATGACCTGATGCTGGGGTTCGTGTGCGGCTCAGTGCGCTTAGAGGCAATGCCAGTAATCTGAATGTCATCAGTTCAAATCCCACAGGGTAATTTCACCATTGACCCCAACTGGTCCTGGAATTGGGTGACTGCTTCCCATGAAATGTGTGCTGCTTTGGATAAATGGAGGGTGAATAAGAAAAACACTTTCTCGTTATCTTATGGCTAACAGGACGATCCTGTGGATACCTAGCCCCCACCACACCCCCCTTATTAAAGCTGCATAGCCTCCCAGTTAAGAAGACCTCATGAGACCTACAACTTACCCCCCCAGTAGAGAAACTAACCCCTCGGTATGAGCAAACGGGGAAAACACTACAGCGGAAACTGTATATGGTCGTATCCTGCACCTACATAAAAAGAAGTGATATATTTCTGCTTTAGTGCTGTAAGGTGCAAAACACACTTCAACACTAATTGCTAAATTTTTCTTCACTTCTATGAAAACACAAATTACCGAACCTGTACTTGTACAATGGATGTACATCAGTGATCGTACGCCTCCTTTGCTCCTGCAAAGCACAAAATATTTGCAAAGGAGCGAATGTGGCTACCCCAAGGAGGAACAAATATCGATAATTGGCTTCTATCTTCTCATCAGTGCCGCTACCTAACATTCCCAAGATGGATCGATTTCCGGGCCGCACCGACCCCAAGGAAACGCGATATGGATCGGAAACCTGTTTGCGAGTAAAACTGTGTGAGATAGGGGTCCGCACACCTGCTCCCGCGAGACCACTGTGTGAGCCACGCTTTGTTCCCGCTTTAATTAATGAGACTTCATCATTCCGTAACGTCCCAGCGATCTTAATATTGCATCTGCATCTATGGGCCACTAATTCGATTCATTTGTGCACGTCAAACAATAGCGGAAGCTGGAGAATTGTGTTTCAGCATTCTATCCAGAATAAACACATTATCCAAAAATATCTTTTGTCCAAAGGGATGGTTAGCTAGCATCAGTTGGAAGAAGAAACAGCAACCACAGATGGGCTATAACCAAACACGTACTGACTCATGGAATGACCACTAAAACCCTTCTTTGGTACCAATGCCCAACCCAGTTTATTTAAAGGGTGGGACATCACAAGAAACTGGCAAAAAAAAAATCCACTGCAGTGACCCTCAGCAGTAAAATAATGAAGATGATGATGACGATAATGTTGGACATAAAAATCACACAACAATGGAGCAGAGCAGAAGCATCAGGCTCTGATAGGTCATTTTCAGATCAGCAGACTGTTAAAAAGACCGACACCAGCCTGCGGGTTACACGTTTATGCAAGAGTCTTACAGCTTTCATCATTTAAGGCTTGTTTTTTGTTGCAGTCTTCTTTTCCCTACCACCTTAATAGATGTGGCCACACTGGATTAGAGGGATGATCTGGCTGGAGGCGAGGCCAAAACATGGGTCCTCAAAGGCTATTGGCTGCTCTGGCTGACCGGGCCAAATGAAGCACGGATATAAAACAGGCAAAAATAAGAGTGTGAAGCACATTGCCTTCCCAGCACAGCGGCACTCGGGGACGATGTCAGGGGCGGCAGGGCGCTCCCAGCCTCATACACCAAAAAGTGCTCACGTCCAGAGCGACTGCTCCCCCCACCACCGGCACGCATTTCTCCCTCGCTTTTTTCTCGCAAGCAAAGATTCTTCTGTATGAGCATCTAATGACGCTGGCTTGTCTGGTTGCCGAGGGAGACGTGAAAAGAACTCTGGTCTGCACAGAGTTTCAGAACCCATCCTGAAAGCTTGCTGGTGTATTTATGGACACTTTGAATCCCACCTGCTTTAAAAAACACTGCAATCGTTCTAGGCCCAAACAGACATTAAGTGGACAGCCTAAAGGACTATGCTCCCCCATTTAAAGGCCACTGTAAAATCCTGGATGACCTCCATTCTCTTTGCTTTGCATTCTACCCCAGCAGCTCTTGCCACTGACACTCCTTTCCACTCAGGCTCATTTGGACTATAAAAGCTCCTGCAGCAGACTACAGTTCATAGACCATAGTTCAGCATTTAACCTTAGAATTCCCTCAAGCCTTGTTACTAAGTTAATGGACCTTGGACCTGGTGCCTCTATATGGTACTGGACTGTGCAACTTCTCATTGGCAGACCCCAGACCACATGCAGGTAGGAATCAAAACCTCCTCCACCCAGCTCGTCTACACAGGCACCCTAGCAGGTCCAAGCGTGGAGACCCTCACTGCATCACTGCATTCCCTGCTCAGGCATGACTTCGGAGGTTGGGGCTCCAAACAAGGAGATGGGCATCAATTTAAGGAAGCAGGAGGCAGTGCATACTCTTCTCTACATCAGAGAGGAAGCTGTGGATTAGCCACACATGCACACAGTAACCAAGATGACCCACCAACATCTCCACATCCTCAGATATCCAAGATGTAGCCCTCATGACCTTCTAGAGATGCACAGTGGAATCCATCCACTCAATGAAACTTCTCACTGTGTGGCAGGGCACTGGAGAGGGCAAGGCAGACTGCTCAGGCCATAAGCGAGACTCATTTGCCGTCACTGCAGGACATTTCTACCACACGCTGTCTCAGAAAGGCCGATGACCTCATCACGACCCCCAGTCACCCTGCATTGCTGCTCTGCTCCCACTTCCCTTACGGTCGACAGCAGAGAAATATCAGCACTCAATCCAGAAGGTACATTTATTCTTCTGGCAGGTGCCGTTATCCAAAGCCACCTAGAAGCAAGACAGGTAATAGAAACAGTTTCTACCCACAAGCTATGAGACTATTCAGTGGCTGCTAATTATAAGGTATAAGGGCACTGTAGATTAGACTGCTGTTCATCTGTACCGCTCGCAATTTGCCATCTGTATCTGTGATGCAGTTCCGTTATTTTGAGATTCTTTTACTGTCCGGTGTTATGTATTGTTGGCATTATTTACCACTCTTGTCGTCATTGCTGCTGCTGCTGCTGCTGCTATTGATGTTCATTGTTCGTTGATATACAGTCAGCCGACCGTCTGTAGGAGCCATTGAGCATTTTGCTAAATAAATACATCAGTGGATAAATTTGAACCCTAAACAGGAAACGTGTGCCGTGTCACACGATGACATCATGGGCATCCAATCACGGCACTCAGTAAAGTCACACGTGAAACACCTCGGGAGCAGGACCTGTCACTGGGGGACATTTCATCTGATGAGCAGTAAATGACCACAGGAGGTGGCCCAGCTTAATTAGCTAATGAGGAAAATTCTACTCAATGAGAAGCAAAAGGGCATCCTTGTCAGAATGGGAAGAAATAACCATGAACCATTTGGCATGACCTCAGAGTGAAGGGAGGGGGCAGGTTTTCTTTACACAAGTCGAATTTTGGGGGGGGGGGGGGGGGGGGAACTGCATGCCCTGTCACCGTCTCACGGCTCCTTCTGGAGATTTCTCTATCTAACCAATGCTCTGATAATGTCCTGTACTGAGGGTTGGGGGTAGTGTCACGATACCAAAATCATGACTTTGATACGATACCTGCCTAAAATATTTCGATACCAATACTGGAACGATGCCACAGGAAAAAACTAAAACATCAGGAAAATTAATGAGTAAACAGATGACAGAATATGGAATTTGTTTGTTTTTTATTAATTAAATATGCCTTACAAGATATAGTGTCGATATCAGTCAAATTAAATAAAATATAGCCTGTTTTGTCACAGGTGCAGAGTGATACTGAACATGTTTTAACAAAACTAAAATTACAAAGTTTCACTACAAAGTCTGTGGATTACCTTGAGTGACTGGGTCATGATTTCTGGTAAGAGACATTGGTGTGGAATTTTTCTAAATGTATTTTTTTGATGCTTTAAATGCCACAGAATGAATATCATTCAGTCCCATTATATTCGAGAGAAGACCAACATTTCTATGACCGAGATCTCCAAAACTAGGCAACTCCCAACAGAACAACCTAGAAGGGTGTATAGCACTAAAGCCCGTCTAAAACACATCTTTCGGGGTGAACTGCCCCTTAAAACAGCTGGGCTATAATTGCCCTTAACTTTGCTTGTCAAACTGAAGTGGTTAAAAAAAAGGTTGCTTGTCACAAAGTGAATCACAATCGTTTCACTTGTATTTGCGGGACAGGCCTTGTAATTGTAATGTAATCGCCATATTTCACTTTGTACATCTGCTTCGTCAAAAATCTGTGGACAGTTGGCAACAGCACTTGTACTCGCATCCATGGCTCTCCTGTAATGGTGTCATGTTTACTGCCCTCTAAAGATTCATTCTTTTAGTTATTCTGCTTGTCCTCAGAAGTCCAATGAATGCTGATTCCCTCCTCGACTTCAGCCAGTGAAACATATAAGGGCATGCTTTAAGCGAGCATATGATTGGCTAGAAACTAAACCTGAGACCGAACCTACACGCCTAACGTGAACAAACGACTGAGTTGGTCAGTGAGTCGATGAACGAGAGTTTCACCATTCATTAGGTTCTCTCGTTCTCATTCTGGAAGAGAGACCCGAAGGAGGGAACAAGTTGGTGAACGAGAGACTAGTTAAGCTATTAAACGAGAGTGTCATACCTCAGTCGTGACTGAAATACACCATCTACTGGTCTAGTATACAGCCTACATGTGCAGTGACTTCCCGTATGGTGCAGTTGCATTTTAGAGATACCGCATTTTCACGATTTAAAATTATTTTAACCAAGGTATGTTAGCATTTGGATTCGTTAGCTATGTGATAAGCTGTTACATTTGTGCTTTTAACAAACATGAGTAGCTAATGTACAATGTTCAGAGACTTCAATAGCATTTTTCTCAAATGACTTAGCATGATTTAGCCTAAATAATTGGTGAATGAATCAGAATGGATGTTTTAGATGAACAGAATCAAACAAATTGTGTCCAAAAAAAGGGTTAATTTTGCCATCACTACTCCTACCGTAATTTACACTACTACTAAGTTGCAAGGTGAGAGAAAAAAAATGGTTGACACGCCCACTGTGCCTGCAGGGAGAAGGAAAGTCAAGTTGCTGACCCACCCTGGCACAGTGACGCAAATCATAGGGAATACTCTCAAAGTAACAAAACTAATAAAACAGAAAATAGTAATGTTTTTAACTGTGGGGTATCACGGTACTTTCCCAGTGTCGGTATACAGTGGGAAGTGTTTCAAATGCAGTTTCCCAAAAGGCAAGAACGCTGCAGCTGTTATTGCTCACAAAATCTTTATCAGGTGCTCTATGAAGACGCTGGGAAGGAAAGGGTGGGAATACGCAGCACTAACAGCCCTGTTGGGGGCAGCGCTGTGCCTGCATGCACACATCAGGTCTCCGTGTCAGCTCTCCAGTTCCGGCCAGCATGACTTCCCGTTCTACGCAAATCGCTGGCACTTCCAGCACCCGCGAGAAGGGCTTTCAAATTACTGCCAGTGATTCTGTTCTGCTCCTGTCGGGCCGGCTGCCAGCGAGCCAGACCGACTCTGCTGGATACAAAACAAACAAATACATTAATGCACGGTCCTCCAGCCTTCAGGGGTGGACAACGACAACGTGCATTTAATATCGTTAATGACAGGATGGCACAAATTACGGGTTATGGAGCAAAGTAACGATTCCTCTTGATTAAGCGTTTAGCAAGACTGGCCCAATCATTCAAGAAATAAGAACCTTCCCTTTTCCGTCTCACTTATTATGTCTGTAAAAGAAAATGCTCATAAAAGCCATTAATAGCCTGGCAATATTGATTATGGCCACAACATATCAAATGGGAATCAGTAGTGGGTCAACATTCATGCTGGTTAACTTGGGTTATAAATCACCTCTATTACTGCAGGTTATTCGGCAGTGTTTTCATTTTCAGTCCTGTCAAAAAATAACAAAGCAGTTTGTCATTTTACATATGAAATTGCTTTTACCATCAGCCAGGAATAAACTTTATTTCTGCCATTTTCGTACGCCCCTATACCATTTCATATAGCTACAAAAAGCTCCTGCATGTCATCTGCAACAAAAAGGGGCATTTTGGGGTAAAATTTTCTTAATTTTACACTCAAACAGCTAGAAGAAAGCAAAGAAACCAGAAGTGGCATCTGCGATTTCAAGTCGTATCACAGGAATTTGGGACGCGAGCCCAGCACGGTCACATTCAGGGGCACATACGAGAAGTCCGAGGCTCCTCGTCTGCATTTAATGATTGTTATTTGATGTTTGGGTCCCTCGAGTTTATCCTGACATATGCTGGGCTGTGAAGGGCCTCTCTGTGCTCTGGCAACTTTCTGCCCAACTAAAGCAAAACACTGCTGTCACGTCTGTCAGCCTTAATCAAGTTCCCTTCCAGATGGCTATGCTTGCCTGCTCCTCTTCCACTGACTCCTGGAATAACTTGACTTTTAAGTGTTCAGCCACCACTGAGGGTGGGGGGCCACTTGCAGATGAGTAGGTTGGCTAAGGCCGAGTCCTCGCAACCCGTCACTGGGACTCCTGTGGATTTCACGCGAAATGTCTGTGATCTCTGCCACGAACTGCTTAGAAATCTAGACCTCCCTCTACTGTGTTTCACAAACATTTTCCTGTCTTTCGGAGACATTCTGACTGGAGATCTGCTTGAAGTCTAACACAGGCCTCACTCCCATAACTCCTCCGAGTCGCTCCTTCAGCTGAAGGGAGAAAACTCAGAGCCTTTGGGGGAGCTTAAGGCCGCCAGATGCCACCCCCACTGTGAAGCTGAAAACGTCATGCTCTGGAATCAGGCAGCGATTAGGTTCGGTAATAAGGAGAGACCTCCACAACATATGATTATGTGTCCATTACCGTCCACTACAGGTCTGCTCCTTGCTTGACAAACACACAGATAAGAATAAAACAATTTACATATAGTTGCATAACCGGCACCAATTCAATGCAATGTTCATTTTCAATGTTCTCACACACACACACACACACACACACTATGCAGACGCTCCTCTACTTACAAACGAGTTCCTTTCCGAATGGCCGTTCATAACTTGAAATGTTCGTAAGTCGTTATTCAACATCATTTTATGGGTACTCAAATCTACATGCATAAGTAAGTATGATATAAAGTCAATACATGTTTTCTTATCTTAAAACACATTACTAATGACACATAAAACAAAAATGGATAATGGATGTACAGAATATTTCACAATAAAAAGAACTAGGATGTTGGGAGTACACATGCTACGCTGCTGCACGGTGGGAGTACACATGCTACGCTGCTGCACGGTGGGAGTAGCGGCCAGAATTCCTACTATGTGGAAATGGCGCGCAGATCAAAATTTGATGTTGCGGACAGGAAACGGAACCCCAACGAACACAATTTGGACTTAGGAGCATCTGGACTTGAACACACACACACACACACACACACACACACACACACACACACACACACACACACACACACACACAGCCCTAAGGTTAGACCCAGCAACTTTCAGTTTACAAGTCTCTACCCACTAGTGCCTTCTAACAGAAATGAAACACTGTCCTCAAACTCATGTACTTCCTGTGGCAGAGTGACTGCAAACTGTGCCTCTGGCAGTGCCCAAACCGCAGTGTGCTTTGGGGGGCCCAGACAGAAGCTTCCGACGACAAATTTGCGGGGGGAGGGGTATGTTTGCAGGACAAGCTTGAGACTTTCGATTTCCTGTTCGTTAGAGCTATTCCTTTGCTACAAGCGAGACAGGCTTGACCTTTCGCTGTAATATAACAAACTTTATACATGGTCACATGCACAGATGCCTTAAAAAAGATTATTGTCCGTTAGATACATCAGTCTGTATAAAGCACAAAGAGATTTATGCCGCCTCTTTGGGGCAATACACCAAAGATATCAAACGGCTAGGTATCAATGTGACAATGTACCGGAGGAGAGAACATATGAACATTTCAGATAAATTGGGAACCCAGAGCAGAACAAGAACTGAAGGGAAAACTAGTCCTTGAAATTCAGATGGTCCTGAAAAACATGCTGGCATTCTTGTGCAGAATATAACCTCTGTGTCTTTCTTCTGTACGGGGCCCCTTTAATGTCAGCGATGCCAGTGCATCTGGAATTCAAAAAGAATAGATGGCCACCAAGACCCTTCCTACATCAAAGACCCCAAAGTGCTTGTGAGTAAGGGTGAGGCCACAGGCTACCGAAACGACATGACCAATGCACTCTGTGGTCCAAAGGGTACTATTTGATCTTCAATCATGGCTCAATTAAACAGTAGGCCTTTTGTTTCCTTTATGGCTGTATACGTCACAAAAGAGTCAAAGAAGTGGTAGTTTTAGTAAATAATAAAAATAAGTAATAGAATGACAGCTGCATTCTTTGCAAAGGTTGAGAAACTCATCCTGTAACAAGCTTTCAAGAACGGAGGACGTCATCTTCTCATGTGCTCGGAGCACAATGGAATCCAGCTGAAATGTAAGCTTATCTACTTTCACTCTTAGCAGAAAAAGTTGGCAAACCACAAAACTAACTCACTGCCACTGTGACGTCAATCATTGTGCAATAATGGCATGATGTTAACGAGGCACCGCCCTTGAATCAGGGTTACCCTCTAAACTTCGCTGCGAGTTCGCGCTGCAGTATTTTCTACTTTTTTCCTAAACTCAAGGAAATATCCAACCGTGTAATTGTTTTATACATAAAATGACATTCTTTCGCACATACATATGGCCATCTATAAACAAGACAATAGTTTGTCATAAACTCAAAAGCTTACTTGTGAGTTGAGGGCAAATTTATTTGTATTTATTTGAATGCTAGATTTACTAATATTGACTGCAATGCTGAACAAATCTGTGTCAACTGTAATTTGAGAACATGATTCTCAATTATACACATTTAGTTAATTTAACATTCATTTCAATCTGAACTGTAAAAAATCTATTTTAATATTTGCTGACTGACTAGCTGTTGTCGTCTGTCCCCAAAAAAAATTAGCATCTTTTTTTTTTTTTTTGGAAAAATCCCATACTAATCAAATCCTCTTCACAGGAACCTTATCCTTTGAAAATTCCTGAAAACCCCAACAACGGTTGCCTAGCAACACCATTGCTCACCACAAGAGACCCATTCCATTATTTATTTTTCCTATTTACTTTTCAGTTTCATATTTTGGGCTTTGGAGCAAGATTTCAAGGATTATGACTCAGGTGATGTCACTTCATGATTTCCAGGGGGAAGTTGATTTCCTCCGGGGGGACATTTGTGTAAAATCAGCCCAGAGGAATTATCACTGGTACCTGGAGATGTTGCCACTCTGCTAAGTCATACATGCTTGGCACAGGCTGGGTGCCCTGAAGGACGAGCCCTTGCTCTCTGGGTGACGTCTGCCATGCAGCCAGGAATCTTTGCCAATATCTGGACGCATGTCAGGCATCACCAGCACCCGTCTGTTTGGGTTCTCCCTGCCACGACCCAACCGACCCATTAAGCAGCATCTACAATCGGCTCATTTCAACAGGGGCGCCAAAGTCTTGAATTGATTCAAAATGGTAATTACTCCAATCTGAGACTGGGATAATGACCTTGTTAGCATGCTCAGCCTCCTGGACTCCATAAAGCAGAGAAGAACACCCCCACTCCGCTTGGTTAAATTTTATCTCTTTTCATTTCGAAGTATTTATGAGGTAGGCTCCAACCGGGGATTGAGTCAACCTTCATGTTCATCTTGTCAGACCCAAAGTCACGTACATCCGGTGAGGTGCTGTTCTGGAGCTTATACACATACACAAAAGAACAAGAATATGATGGCAAACACATCCTCTTCAAGCAGAGACACATGGTAGGAGATCCAGGAGATATAGTCACTGTTGTGCCTCAATCAGGAGCCAGGTGTGACAGCATAGAGGAACAAGCTGAGAAGATCAGTGTTTGGTCTAAGCTTCAGGAAAACTGCTTGTGAGTCATGCTGCCAACAGGCTGCACCTCGCCTTCCGCTTTGAGGAACTCATCTAGGAGTCACGCACGACACGAGCTTCCAAAGTGTGGCCGGCACACCACAGAGAAAACAAATTCCTAACAGTCTCTACCCTCCTCCCGAAAAGGCAGTCATTAGCGAAGGCCTGCTGTCTCCACCATAAGGCTCCGCCCTCCTCCCAGAAAGGCTCAGTCATTAGCTCACATTCTCCATGAAGCTGAGCAACACCACATCATCAGATGTAAGGTGTCTGGTCAGTTGCAAGATCCATACCCAACTGCCTTGAAAACACCTCCATAATCTAAACACTTCTTTCGTCTTTCAGCACTTCACACCCCTGAATCAGGCCCGGTCATATCCATGCCCTGTCCCCTTATCCAGGGTACAGCAGAACCTGCTCTCTATTAAATAATCAGCCCAAAGGAAGGGTGCTTCTCTGCCAGAGAAAAGGAGCCAAATTAACATTGGAACCAAGTGTTGGGCTGACGGATCTCCATGCCTCCCATCGGTTCTCCTTTAAAATGCCATCCATCACCCCCACCCAGGAAAGAAGACTGCGTCACGGCTGTGCTGGGGGTGGGGGGCAGGCGTGGGTGTCAACTGGAGGCCATTTAGTGAGATGCCACCTGCAACAAATCGGACTTAGGCCGCCTGCTCTTGGGCTGAGGAGCTCTGAGGCCAGCATTAGTAGAAGCGGCCCACCATATTGATGCCGATGATGTGAAGGCACTTGCTGAGTCACGTAAACGCTCTATGCGGGACAGAGCTTCTTCACTGTGCTGCCAGGCCACCAACGATACCCCCTAAGCATCAAATAAGGACTTTAGCTAATAAGGAAACCCCATGAGTGCCAAACTGCAAGAGCCCCCTCACAGACAAGCATATGCTGTAAGTAATGAGGCTTTGAAGCCTACTATGAGATTATTCTGTGCTGTCAATCATGGAGTTCTTATAACATCCCAAAGATGGCTTTAGCAGCTTGCCATTGGGCTAAGCCAGGCACTTAAGGACAATACATAGTAATCCCATCCATGTCTCCAACAGCTAATTAAAAATGTAAAAAAAAGAAAAAATACACACACAAACAACTATTCGAAATAAGTTATTGTAAGTTAACTAGTGAGCTGACCTTGGGCTATAAAAGCTGCCACTTATCTGGGAAGACTTTCCACAAGCTTCTTGAGTGTGTCAGTGGCAATCTTTGCCCATTCATCCAGAAGAGCATTTGTGAGCTCAGGCACTGATGTTGGACGTGAAGGCCTGGCTCACAATCTCCATTCGAGTTCATCCCAAAGCTGTTTGATGGGGTTGAGGTCAGGGCTCTGTGTGGGAGAGTAAAGTTCTTCCACACAAAACTCATCCAACTATGTCGTTATGAACCTTGCTTTGTGCACTGCGGCACAGTCATGCTGGAACAGAAAAGGGCCTTCCTCAACCTGTACCCACAAAGTTGGAAGTATAGAATAGTCCAAAATGTCTTGGCATACTGAAGCAGTAAGAGTTCCCTTCAATGGAACGAAGAGGCCTAGCCCAACCCCTGGAAAACAACCCTTTACCATTATCCTTCCTCCACCACACTTTACAGTTGGCATTATGCAGTCGGGTAGGTAATGTTCTCCTGGCAACTGGCAAACCCAGACTCATCTACTAGGCTGCCAGACAGAGAAGTGTGATTCATCGCTCCACAGAACATGTTTCCATTGCTCCAGAGTCCAGTGGTGGTATTTTATACCACAGTACCCGACGCTTGGCATTGCGCTTGGTGATGTGCAGCTTGGTTGCAGCTGCTTGGCCATGGAAGCCCATTTCATGAAGCTCCCAGCGCAAGGTCTTTGTGCTGGGGTTAATGCCAGAGGAAGTTTGGAACTCTGCAGATGCTGAGCTTTACATACTATGCGCCTCACCACTCGGCAACCCTGCTCTGTTACTTTATGTGATCCGGCACTTTGTAGCCGAGTTTCAGTTCACTTCCACTTTGCAATAGTACCACTTATAGCTGACTGTGGAATATCTAGTGGGGAAGGAATTTCACAAACTGACTTATTGCAAGGATGGCATCCTATGACAGTACTGTTCATCTGAACTCTGCAGATCAACCCTTTCTTTCACAAAATGTTTGTAAACCTGACTACATGAATAGGCGCTTCATTTTATACACTGTGGCAATGGGTATGAATGAAACACGTGAATTCAGTGATTAAGAGCTGTGTCCCAACACTTTTGTCCATATACTGCATGTGAACCTACAGCTGTACAGAGGGGCAAATTCAAGAGTGAGTCACATGACATGGGCCAATGCAGAAAGGTTACTGCAGCACCCTCTGGATCAGCCAATGGCATGAAACAGGCACTGCAGTCACACTGGCCTCCCTCCGACCCAGTGGCGAGGCGCTGGGTTTTTTCGAGGTCACGCGTCGGGGGAGTGAGACACAGATGGCCCGTTCCGTCGGCGGTCCAAGAGGACGGAAGAGGCACTGGCAGGAGAGCCTGAGCCGCGGTTCAGAAGGCTTGGCTGCAGCCGGACCCGCGGACTGTTTATCTGGGCAAGTGGACAGACGGCTCCTCAGTATTCCTCAAAGCTGGACGCTGGAAGTCTTACGAGAGCGAGCCTCGGGGTGTCAGAAAGGATGAGGCCGGTGCAGTAAGTGAGCACTGGGATCCAGGGGACACTTCCCAGAAAGAGACACACTGATTAGATCCTCTATTCCAGTGGGGAAGAGTATTACAGCTTAGGAAAATATGGGGGGGGGGTACACCTTTTTTAGGAACAGTAAAAACTGAATACATTTTAATATTAATTATTATTATTTTTATTATATCGGTGTCCTAAGGGTCAAATCCTCATGAAAGAGGTGCCCTGCATGGCTCCGGAAATGAATGGGACAGCCAAACTTTACCAAGGACAGATGTGTTTGTTTAACCATTGGAAGCCTCTTGTGGTTTACAGAAATCCTCCCAACTAAAACCAATGCCAGTCAGGTGCTTAGATGAACAGGAACAATTGCTGGTTTTGCTTTTGTCTGGACTATTCCCCACGTCAGATCTTTCCTCGTGTGCGTCTCTCAGACCATGGCGACGATCCTGAAGGCCAGGACACCAAGTGGAGCTGGAGGGAGAGCCATTCAGTATACATAAAAAAAATTTATTAAAAGTGAAAATATTTTGCTCTTAGCTGAAGAGGATGACAAGAAGATCCAGGTCTTATTTCCCTGTGCAAGAGATTCAGATAAGAGGAACTCAGATCTCATTCCAGGTCGAGGTGCAACAGAGACGCAAGAATCGAACAATCAAAATACTGATTGGAGCACATCTGTTACCAAGGAAACCTTCGAGAGTTCTGTCCTTCACGGCCCTCACATAGATCGAGTCTGAAATGGGATACTTGTTTGCTATGTAGTGACCGCTTCCTATTCAAAGGCCATGGGCAGCGTTGGTCAATGAGGGGATTTAAATTCCAGATGGAAGGGGCCTTGTAAGCTGAACACCCAGGACTTTGGCCCAGATGACCGGGAGAATGAGGCGGAGTGTGGGGCAGGGAAGAGGCCATGGAAAGCCCAGCACATGTGCACCCAGCAGTATGTTAACCCTGGACCTTAACGACCTACCCAGAGCCAGAGCTACACAGGAGGCAGCTGTCAGAGAGGCAGAGGGCAGCCGCTAACTCGCACTCTCCCCAGACTCGCTCTGGAGGAACATCGCTACATTATTCATAAGATTAGCAGGCAGCGTTTTCCAAGGGCACCTACGTGACCCAGTTCCAGCGAAGCGCTCTGCTTGTTGGCGCAGCGGCACTCGGCTGGAGACGTGGTCCGGCCGCAGTCCGGTCAGGAGCCCGGCTCTTCAATCACGGTTCTGCGGAGGCGCCATGGTGGGGAGTTGGGGGGGGGGGGGGGGGGGGGGGGGTCGGGAAGTTCGGCGTAACGGGTGAATGTAAGGAGGAACAAACTTTGGGTAGAAAGGCCATCCAGGTAGCTGGTCAAAGAGCACATGCTGTTATCGTCTGTGCCACCTCCCAAGAATGTTGGAGAAAGAGGAGTGCAGGAGGAGAGTGATGGAGAGGGGCGGCCCTTGTTTGCGATTCGCCAGCATTCCGTGTTGTATCAAAACACAGAGGGATTTGAGGATAGAAAATGAGTAACATGGGTAATATGATTTGTGCCTTCAATTCCAAGCCAGTTTCCCTTCCATTTGAACATGCTGCCTGGGGGCGTATTCCACTGAGCTGAAGAATGTGACACCATTAAGGCAAGCAGCCCCTCCCCTCACAAAACACCCCACAAATGTGCAGACTCACTCCATTGCCCGGTGGGCAAATAAGCAATCAAAATTTGGCACTTAGCCCAATGATTGTAAATACAATGACCCTCCTTTGATCCGAATCAGCTCTGGAGATGAGGCCCGCTGGTGAGGAGTCCTAAGTGCTACGCAGGGCTGCGGAGGCCGGAGGGTGACGCCAGATTTCCTCATGGCCTGAAACTGCTGCGTCCATTAGACGATGTGGCCAAATCACCATCGTGGGATCAGCTCAGTTAAACTGGTCTGTAGGGGACGGGGGCCCAGGGATTATTTAGTTTTGATCCAGCTCAGCTCTAAATTAATTAACCCTGATTGACTGAATTAATCCTCAGATTCCAGCCAGATAAATGATAGTTTAACTAACACCAGTATTAACATTTACTTTGTTTTAAAATGAATTCATAGGGCAGAAATGCATTGTGATGTTATAAACATGGTTCCAAAAATGTACATGTATATGATTTCATTACATAGGGAAGAATAAGATGCAAATAATCAATGAATCATCAACCATTCCTAGTTGCTAAATAATCAACATAAGCCAATCATGCCAGAATTTGACCTGGCTTTTGCTAAGAATCAAACAATGGGAGAACAGGCCAAATGCAGATGTTACAGACCTTTCAGGTCTTGTTCATAGATAGGACTCCACAAGCGAGATCGGTATAACAAGCCTGAAGAATGATATGAAGTCCTGCACTGATATGTTGGGTTGTACTTAAATTGTGTAAAATTGTTCAGCCGACAGCTAATCACGGCTAATTAATTAGAAGCTCGGTAGGCAGTAAAGGCCAACATCCTCCCCGCCGCCCTGAAAATTGCCATGCTCCTTGCGGACCTTGAGGGCTGCGAATGTGAACCCGTGGTGTGATATAGCACAATTCCCCTGGAATGAGAATCCCACTGTAAGAACAGGTGAGGAATGCCCAAAACGGGCAAAGGAAATGAGACGCAATTAGGTAGCTAGTTCTTTCCCTTGCCCATGTTCCCGGCTCGCCCTTTCATATTGCTACGCAGGGCTGTTAGGATAGGCCAAATGTCATCGTCTGTTATCTGAAATCCTTTAACTGCTCTTAAGGGATTCCCTCCTAGGTCTATGAGGCATCTCAGCCTTTAAGTTCAGTGATGGTCTCTGCCTGTAGCCAAAAAGCGACAGGGACCACGGCACAGGCTTCAGGCAACAGACCTTTGCGATTCACAGTCTCAAGGCCACAAACTAGAATGCCAAACGAAGCCATTTAATGAGCACCGAGAGTCTATTAAAGAATTGAATTATTATTTTACACATAAACACTTTGCCTATACATGGCTATTTTTAGGAAAGTGGAGTATATTACCATGATTCTGGTAATAAGCCTCCATTATGAACTGTACTATTTTGGTGCACCTCGAGCCCCAATACTGTGTATACGGAGGGTAAAAACTCACAAACTCCCCCCCCGTTTCCATCTGATAACTTGCTGGGATCGCAGATGGGGTCACAGCGCCATTACGCTGCGTCTGATGTTATGGGAATGGTGTCGTGTAAGACGCTGAGTCCTCATAAGGAGGGAAGCTTTCATTTTTAAAGACACCGTAAACAAAGGCAGATGCCGACCGCTAGCGCACATGCGACAGCGGGAAAGCAGTAAGCGGCGGTAAGAGGCAGTAAGCGGTGGCTCTCCTGGCAGCTCGGGGCCTTGCTGTCTGTCACGGCATGGAAAAAGCAGAAGGGCTGTCGGCAAAGGAGCCCGACGGCGGGATGGCTTAGCGGGGGGCATCGCGGGGGCACGTTCTTCACTCAGGTACGGCAGGAGCAGGGACAGGCGGCGAGAGGGCTGAAGGACAAACAGGAGAAGCAGCCGGCCCGAGATGACAAGCACCTCAGGCAGGTCTCAGGGAAAGTCTCCTGGGTCCCACTGTCTCTCTCTCGGACCCCGGGGCAAGTGCAGTCCATGTGGTCTGACGATGAAGTTACTCTGACACAGACCTTATTCCAGGAGCCTCTCACAAAGCTGGTCTGCTTCTGCCAAATGAGCAGATTTGTAGATACCCCCGGCTCCTTCCTGCTTACTGCCCCCTTGGCCATTAATGGAAAGTGAAGAACGGATTTTGATATTTTGGTATGTGATATTTGGTACTGGTTCTCAGCATGCTTACATGGGGAGGGGAGGGGGGCTTCTACCTTTGATGTAGCACAACAGAAACAGCCACCCCCAACTCCAGCTTCTGTCCAGCAGATCTCACATGGCTGACACTGCAGGGATAAGCCATGCCCGCTGGGGGCGACAGTGTCCCGCAGTGATTTTCTTCCTTTTTCCCTTGGAGATTGGGAAGGTGTGGCAGGAAAGACTGGGCAAGGCCATGTTCAGCATTGCCCCGAAAGGAGGCAGCCTCTCAAGTTGGCCTCTCCAGGGCAAATAATCCCCTCTAAAGCAAAAAGGAGTCAGCACTTTCCGGAAGCCCGGCGACGCCCGTACTGCCAATGTCGGCGAGAGGTGAACGGTGTCTGGACGAGACCAGAACAGCAGCGTCCGCAGGCCCATCTGACCACTCAGGTGCTGTCAGTGTCTGGAGATGGAGGGCACAGCTGCCAACGCCGCGGGGGGCCGGTTCGGTGAGGCACAACGCACTTTCCAGCTGAAGCGTTTCAGGGTCAGAAGATGGCATGAGAACGGCCAGCAGCGACAGCGACGTCTCCGGCTGACCCTAGCCTTACCGCGCCTGCCTCGGCAGCGAGAGCCGCCGTGACTGCCGAATCCAGCACGCGGAGGGTTCCGGGAAGAGTTACAGGGATTAAACAAAGCCTCTCAGATCAGCTAATCCCAGAAAAAGGAGTTCCTCGCAGCCGCCGATTCCCCAGACCCTGCTGACAATCACCTCATTGACGACGGGGAACCCGGAGACTTAGCAGCAAGCGCACACAGTGTGCCGCCCATTGTCCGCGCACAATAGCCTTTTCAGTTCCCTGCTTTCTTTCCAGCGCATTCAACCGCGCTTCTGCGTCAATTATACGCTTCTAAAGTTAACCAACATGGAGTGTCAGGAGGCAAATATCAATACGAATAATAAGAAACGAAAGCGTCCGAGGGCCCGGAGGCCGGTGCTGGAACGGCACCGCGAGGCGGCGTCTATCACATAGGGCGCCAGACGGCGGAGGAGCGAAGATGCCACCTCGATGATGGGCGGCAAATTACCTTTAATCTCCCGAAATGACTGGGAGCCGCATTAGTGAACGTAAAACAACTGGAGACAAATTACACGCCAATTCAGAAAGACTCCACTCTCATCCTGCATAACAGCAGACATTTAACTGTTGGTCACACGGACCCTGTAGACTGTGAAAGCCTACTGAACATCTACTCTTATGTATGCATCTAGTGGGCACACCCTGTATATGGTGGTAGGCTGGATATGTATTTTTGCATCAAACCTTTCTGTCTCCTTCACAGGTCTCGCAATGGGTCACCAAGGAACGGGTGATTGCAACAGACATTTATTTCATAAGGCTGAGGAAGTGTTTTCTGGAGACAATGTGTCATCTCCATATCAATGAAAGAATTAATGAAAGAGCGAAAAAGCCAACATTTGTTGCGAATCGCACCCTGATGGACGGACAGATGTCTGTGTCCTCTGACGACCTTGATTCTTACTCTGAAGATGGTGTCCGCCGTGCACCCAAAGACAGCCCACGAATTTCAGCCATCGCGATTATTGGTAAATTCATTGCTGTGACACTGCCAGGCTTGATCTTTGCACGTGATGACATCACTTCCTGTGAGCCTTATGAGCTGCTGCGGAGACCAAAATATAAAGGCATGGCTGTAGCTTGAGACCATCAGTCTGTGCTTCTGCTGGAGAAACATCCAGTGCGAGATAAGAATAAAGGAAGAAGAAGTGTTGCAGCTGGTATTTGCAAGCGGTGCTCTTCGCAGTGGTCATCACCGAGCCCACTATACTGAGCCTTGTAAAGGGATTTTGAATTTTTCATAAGCGCATAGTGTATTAAACTTCCCATATGGGATGGTGACCTTTACATGGATGTTTGTTGGGTGTTCTTAGAGACACAGTTGTCAGGTTCAAAGTTTCTGGCTGAAACCCGACTGCCCACCATATTTATGCCCCGGCAGTGTCATCGCTGTCGCTTGCCAGGCAGCTCGTACACCTAAGCCACTCCAGGGAACCCCCCCACCCCACCCCACCCCATCCCACCCCATCCCATCCCATCCCACAATGGGAGGCAGCAGGAACTGAAAATCCAGCTGATGTCTGCTTTCAACAGGAAGTGACCTTTAAGCCAAAATAAAGTTTTAAAAAAATGATGACCGAGGAGGAGTTCAATCTACACCCTCCGCCATGACTAAAGCCACTTAAGTGTGAAGGAGCTGCCTGCTGCCCCACCCCCCCCCAGCCCCACAGAGGTCATGTTCATCGGCATGGAAAACAAAACAGGCATTATGTCACCGCATTTCCATCCATGACTCTTGTGCCCGGACAGCCTGCTACCTGGGGGTAGGACGTGAGTATGGGGGGGTTACTGCCAGCCAAATCAGGCGGGAAAGTCCCGTTGGTGTCCGGGTATGAATGCCCAGAGTGGGGTGGCACAGGGCTAGACAGGTGGTGGATTTACAGTGTTGAGTCAGAACTGCGGAATCCTATCAGGCCAATCCCTCTGGATCCCCGGGAATCCTCTCAACACGCGGGATCCGACCGTTCACCTAACGGGCCCAGACATTCCCACCCCATGTGCGCCAGGCTGCTTGACCCATCTGCCGGCGACACAGCGACCTCTCGCCTCAGCGTGCGCTCGTCTTTCATCTGCCGGCTCCTCGGGGCCCGTGCCAGCCAACTCTGCCGGAAGGGGTGACATCATCACCCAGAAAGAGGCACCCCTCGAGCCGACCTGCCTTCCACACGGATAATCCAGCGCCCAGCATGGTGCTTAAGCTGCTGAAGCTATGAGATCAAGGCCAGGGAAGAAGCAAGGGTCACCCACGGGGGAAGGCTACCTTAATTATTTATAGGTATACCGAGTATGTAAGTTAACTAAAAAAACAAAAGGAAACAATCTCCCTGTCATGCGCCCACACCTTCCGGGATGGATGGATGGATGGATGGATGGATGGATATACAAATCAAGCTTTAAATGCATTATAAACCCAGTGCCCGGAATCTAACCTGAGTCATAAATACTCAGATCAGTAAAACCCCAGAACGTGAGCAGGATACATGTGTCCCTTAATCAAATTACAAGTCAAGACATGTCACTTTGGGAAGGGGAAACAAACTGATTTTCCAGCCCATTTGCTGTCTCAGGTCTGAGCGATGCCGCTCCTTGCTCAGGTCAGGTCCAAGTAGCGATCCCACCAGCAGTACCTGCAAAGCGTCACAGCCTGGCGTGTACCTACCTGTGCTCCTGCACCTCAGCAGGTTATTTTTCAAATTGGGAAAAAAGAAAAAAAAAAAAAGGCAAACGCTCACAACATCCCAAGAGCAGACATGATGTCTATATTGGACCGGCGCTGATTTTGTTGTTTCACAGCTGCTGCAGAGCCGGTATTTCTTACAGGGAGTCGAGTATCTGTAACGATTCACGCAATCCGCAATCCTGCTCGGCAATCCGGGTGCTTTCCCAGCTCTTATCTGCTCTGAACAATCCCACTCCCCTGTCTCACCAGGATCAGCAGGCTCCAGTCATTCCTCCATCCTGCTTTTTGCCCTGGAAACATTCCTGGAAATGGGAATCCCAGCGGGGACTAGTGACCCCACATCGTGCCTGAAGGACAGGCATGGAAAGACGCAGGGAACCAGGGGAAGGTGATGGAGGGTTGGGGGTATTAGTGCAGAGAAAAATTACATTCTGGGCAGGTCGCTACCACTTACTGTTTATTTGAGCATCGCCCCTGAACTTCATGGGCGGGGGGCAAGGCAAAGCCAGTTAATCCCCGCCGTCCACCGGGGTCAACTACTAAAACGGCTGAGGCCAAACTCGTCCATTTCCCCGACGTCTCCCAGACCCCAAGTCCAAGCATGTCCTGGGAGCGATTCCACCTGGGGTGAGCCTCTCGGAACCCGCTACACTCACACATTCTGAGATTTAATTACCGTCGGTGTACCACACTTTCAGGAACAAATGTGTTCTCCGTTGCGAAAGGCCGCGAGCTACGGGAATTAATAACAACAACAAGTGTTACAAAAAAACCACTATAAAGGAACACAACAAAGACTTGCTTCATTCTCGTCTTCCAGAAGAATAAACCGTTGTCATTCAACTGTTGTTCTGGATGCCAGGTGAAACAAATGGATCTTTTGTTCCATTTTAAAACCTGAGGAAGTTAAAAGTTGAAGAGAGTTTGCCCTCCAAGCGAAGTAAAAAATTGTAAAATGAGTGTAAATGGTGGGGAATTTAAACAGTAATGTTTAACTTAGAATCTCAGCCCGTGCAGTGCAGCTTAGCACTCCTCCTAGCGTGCACCATGTTTTTCCGTTTCCTTGATGCAGTGACATGCCCTGTGGCCCCCCAAGCTCAGCAGGGACCAGGGAGATGAGGCACACACCTGTACAGAAGCCTGGCTCCCAGCCAGCTGATACAGACGCTCTCCAAGGCCCTGCCTGTCTTCAGCTCCAGGTTCACTGGCATATCCCTTCACCAAACAAGGCCATGTCCAGAATACAGGTTCACAGTGGTGCGTGTGTGTGTGCGCGCGTGTGTGTGTGTGTGTGCCAAGCAGCATGTCTAACGCTCGATCTGCACGCCTCCTCCCCACTGGGCATTCTGGAGCCCTCAGATCTCTCCTCTACGGCCCGTCTCCTTGATGCATCCTGTGGGAGTGCATGCCTGGCTGTCCTAAGTCCCCACGATTCCCTCGTCCGATCCAGTGCCCTGCGGTAAAGCTGGGCATCGGTGACTTCCAGACTCTCAGCTGAGAGAGGAAAGCCGAGGGCTGACGCAGAGGCCCAATCAGCACCGAGGACTGCGTGTGGCACCAGCACTCACATGCCACGGAAATGCGCCACTTAACACAAGCACGTGTTGGCAGTGTTACCGAGATGCCATCCCGTGGGGAGGGGGGCGGGCATTGGATATGTTTTGTGGTTCACTAGTGTTCAAATTATTGAGAGAATGACATAATACAAGATCATATGGGGAGGGGGTGTTAGTAAAGGATTGGTAAAATTTGCTCTCTCTGCTGGGGGTGCAGACAATCCATTTGGGTGGGCAGTGCCGACCCCTGAAAACCCAGTTACACGCCTGGTCAGGGTGAATTTTTAAAAATCTGTATTCTTTCATTTCATTACATGAAACAAAAAGATTTTCCCAAAATAAACAGACCTGCAGCTACTAACAACTTGTAAGGAAAATAAAGAATTTCAAATATAAAAGGCGGGGGGCGGGGGGGCAGCTGATTAGCGTACGGACAACACTGCTGTCAGAGCTCATGCTTTTGTTCATCTCCCCAGATAATGAGAATAAGCAGCACCTATGTTTTGTGGTTCCGCATCTACAGCAGAGTGCTCCTTATGCCCTTACGGCTCTGAAAGTTTGAGAAGTGCGCTTCCTTCCCGCTAGCTCGTTAAAGCTGAAATATCTCACGACGCAATTCAGATACAAATCCGGTTAACCTTGTGAAGACCACAATGAAATATTTAAGGAGCGTAACAGGTTTCCTGAGAGAGCTGAATTGAAACTGTATCTGATACACAAGACCATCTCATTGACACGGAGGCTAACTTGATGAACTGGATCTGTAAATATGGTTCTGATATTCAGATACCCATATACCTTTCAAGCGCATGTCCAGCACAGGGTCACAGTGGGGGGGGAGGGGGGAGGCACAAGCCAGGAATACAACCCGGAAGGGATGCCAGTCCATGGCTGGACACACACACACACACACACACACACACACACACACACACACACACACACACACACACACACACACACACGACAACTTAGAGACACCAATTCTAACTAAATTTGTGTGTTTCTGGACTGACTGGGAGGGCATGTAAACCCAACATGCAGAGCAGAGGCAGCTCTAGGTACACCAGGAATAATTCACAATAACCCCACGTTACTACTAGAGTACCGTATATATTCGTATATACAGTCCCACCCACAGATAATTAAGGCAACAGCACCAGTGGAGCAGAGGACGCACATCTCCACCCGGACTCTGATTCTTATGTTTCATATACTTTGTTTTTTCTTATTTGGCGTTTTAATCAGAATATAAGCAGTAGGTTTGCACATGTGACAAACCCGAAATAAACTTGAATCCGGGCGCCCGTCGCTCACATGTGGATTTGGAGTAATTCACCAGGCAGTATCGAAAGCCGCTTGATCAGCAAAAGTTCGTGCTTTTTCGCGCTGCCGGGAAGGCGGATCCTGTTAGTATAATTAACATAATTAACCAGAAGATTATCAAAAGCTTTCCGGCCCGTATCTGCTGAATATATCCAGCAGGCTTCTTCCGGTCCAGTCAAGAGAAACTAGCCGTCGTGAAACGCACCTGAAACAGGATCAAAATCTACACCGCGGCTCTCCCTTGCCATTTACTAGGAGCGTACTGCCAGCCTGATAATGGCCAGACTGGCATCACACGGACACGATGTGGGAGGGCAATCCCGGATACAGTTGTAACAATTAATACTTAAGAAGAAACAGACACCCTCACATAACAGTTACATAATAATATCAGCATCCTGTCCAAGCGTTTTGGAGTCGGTGCGGTGCTACAGTATCTGTGTCTCACACACCTCATCTGATAATGCACAACGTATAAGTTGTCTGCCAAAACTGTCTGCTCCACCCAAACGGCGCCGACGGGCACCTATATATGACATGTTTCGTGGATCTCAGCGATGTCTCTCTCTATTGGCTTGGTGATACATGTTTTTAAAAGCCGCATCAGTCGGCCCATACAAGCATTTTATTATTGAAATGCAAAACGGATGCAGATCTGACACGATCTTAAAGGAAAGTGCAAACACAGGTGCGATAAAGTAATCTGTCCTTAAATCGTGAATGTAGCATATTTTAGACTTGCCGGACTCTGGTGCATTAATGGAAACTAGAGCTGAAAAATGTCCCTTTGATCCGGAGGAAATGCCAGCCTATTAAAGCAGTTGGGCACCCTGTCGAAATGCCCGCATCTCACGCACTCCAAGCGCAGACCCCCGCAGCTCCCATCCGCCGTTTGACATGCAGGGTAGTGCAGCATAAACATCAACACGGCGACTGAAAACGTGACAACAAAAAAAATCCCAGTATCCCATCCATACCTTCATCACGGCCGAATCCTTTATCTGCCCGTTTTTAAAGTCCTATAAAAACACTTAATTATTTAATATTCTTTATCACGGGGTAACGTAAGGGCGTCTCTTTTTTTTAAAGGAACTCCCTGCCCAGGTTGCCATAAATCCGTCAAACCTGGCAGCAGCAGCCGGGTCGTGGGCTCTCCCGATCTGTGCATGGACGCATCGGCATTTGCAAACCACAGCGCATTAAGAAACATTTCTGTCTTCAACACAAAAAGAAAGGGAAGCAAGCTTCCCGCACCCACATATCGACCGCTCTTCATTTTAGTGCATTTTGTGCTTTTACTCATAGCAGTGCTCCCCCGTATTTATAACGGGCAAAGTCGCTGCTTCCTTCATATCCGTTACGCAAAATCTGATGCACGAGCCCACAAGGCGTGTTAAAGTATACAGGTTAATAATGCCGATTCCATGCCCTTTAAAGCAGAAAATGCCAATTAGGACTACACGCACTCCTGACGGGATCGGAGATCCGAGCCCACTCTGACCGCTATTTTGTCATCGTGATCTCCACGGCGTTTAAGGCAACAGGCCGGGAAGGAAGAGAGGTCGCTGGAGGTGCAGGAATAAATACTAATGCGTTTCTTACGTACAGAGGAGCAGGAGGGAAAAGGCACCTACCTTCACTCCGCACACTGGAGTTCCTGTAGATCCTCAGTGTCTGACGCGATCTTCCCAGACGCTTTGTTAAAATTGTATAAAATGTAGCGAAAAGCTGAGGCGGAAACAGGAACCAGGAAGGCTGTAACCTGAATAATCACTGCTGACTGTAGCTGCCGAGGAGGCTCATTTTGATACCGAGCTGCTGCGCGCACCCTAGGGTCGAAGCGCTGAACAGCAGTCGCTTTGATGCGCGGCTCGGTGGCACCCGACCGGCGTCTCGTACCCGTCTCTCGGACAAGCATCCGGCACCCAGCGGCGCGTCCCAGTTTCGCAAAAAAAGATTAGAAAATAGATCTATTAAGAACACAATACAGACGCGAATCTGCCGAGACTGCAGTGTACCAAGTCCTCTGTTTTGTCATCACACGGCTATTCATACAAAACCAACTGACCGCTTCATCTGTATTTATAATCTACTCCTATTTATGGTGTCACACGAAGTAGTTTGCCACGGTTTTTAAAGAGCCATGAAAACTGCAAAATGATGTTTCCAAAGGAAAAAGACATGCTATTGACTTGTTCTAAGCTAGTGGTGTCTCAACAGTTTCCCACGCAGAATTGCAAACAGCTTCACCCAAAGTGTAATTTTGAATCCGTATTCAAATCTCTTACTCCTTACAGCACATCTAGGTCTTTCATTCTTTGTTTTCAAATGCGAACTCAAATCTCTGGCTGCTTTATCGCTTTCAGATGCACAAATTAACAGATTTCTCACTCTCGATTTTAAAAGCACGCCCGAGTCTCCTTGAATACAGCACTTGCTCCCCAGGCACACGATATGAAGGTGAATACGTTGGACCAAAGCAATTAGTGGGAAGTAATGAATGAATGTCAGCTGGGGACTTTGACATTGTTTCACAAGGGCTCTTCTTGATGGGTTTAATGACACGTGTATGGAAGACAAAACAACATAAGGCAGACAATCACCATTCATAACTAATTAAAGAACAACCAGGAGCACAGACATACAATACAGACACGCCCGTTCTCCATTACACATTTCAGGTGGCCAATCACTTATCATTAATCATAATCCTATTTAATACCTTCCCACTTATTATTTTTCTAGAATAATTGCCCTACCTCCTGTTACATCTTTCCCGCTGTCATGCACCCTCCCCTTCGCAGCCTGAGAGAACATCCACTTTCCTACCTAATCCACCCACTTTCACATGGTACAGCAAGTTTTCCTTGGAATTGACTTTTAAGGGGCTGCTGTGACAGCGCCCCCTAATGTCACGCATATGAACATTTACAGGTGGCGAAGCTACGGCAAGAGCTACATGAATTATTAGGGTAGAGTGGGGACGGTTGCAGCATTGCTTATTCCTAAAATCGGGTATCAGCTATAGTGATGATGTTCATACTGTACTGCATGCCCTCAATTAGTCCCTCCTCCTTCCTGGAAGAAGGCTACTACATATAACCATTCCTTCTGCAAAAAATACTTTTCAAGGTAATTTTTTTTTGTCATACTGTCTAAACTGTTTGCGTGAAGCCTTGTAAAGTCATATCATTTTAATCAGTGTTTGCTTAGCTTCTGACAGGCATAGCTAGCATGTGTCAAAGCTATTGTGTCAAGCTAGTATAGCAAGTTTTATAGTGGCTGTCAGTGTAGGGACAGTTGCAACATGTTTTTTGCACTGATGGAGGAGCCATTTATTCATGCCACAACTGTGAGTCTGATGTGGACTCATTTCCTTCTCTTACCCTCTCCTAGGCACACACATAAGCCGCATTACATGCAAGCACACACACACATAAGCCGCATTACATGCAAGCACACACACATAAGCCGCATTACATGCATGCACACACACAAATACACACAAACACACACATAAGCCGCATTTCATGCATGCACACACAAACAGAAGCCGCATTACATGCATGCACACACACACATAAGCCTCATTACATGCAAGCACACACACACATAAGCCGCATTACATGCATGCACACACACAAACACACACATAAGCCGCATTACATGCATGCACACACACAAATACACACACCTAAGCTGCATTACATGCACACACACACACACCCCTAAGCTGCATTAGATGCACACGCACACACACACACACACTAAGTTCAGTAAACTTTCACAGAACTTCACAGAAGTATTATTAAATTACAATGTCTTGATTTTGATCTTTAAAAATATTGCGTAGTTCAAATGCATTGTGAAACCATGATAGGGTGCCACCTGTGCAATAAGTCCATTAGTGAAATTTCCTTGCTACTAAATATTTTATGGTCAACTGGTATAACAAAGTGGAAGCAATTGAGAACAACAGCAACTCAGCCATGAAGTGGCAGGCCATGTAAATCACAGAGTGGGGACAACGCATGCTGAGGCACACAGTGTGCAGAAGTCACCAACCATCTGCAGAGTCAATAACTACAGACCTCCAAACTTCATGTGACCTTCAGATTAGCTCGAGAACAGTGCGTAGAGAACTTCGTGGAATGGGTTTCCATAGCCGAGCAGCTGCATCTAAGCCTTACATCACCAAGTGCAATGTAAAGCGTCAGATGCAGTGGTGTAAAGCACACCGCCACTGGACTCTAGAGCAATGGAGACGTCTTCTCTGGAGTGATAAATCACGTTTCTCTGTCTGTCAATCCAATGGACAAGTCTGGGTTTGAGGGTTACCAGGACAACTGTACTTGCCTGACTGCATTGTGCCAAGTGTAAAGTTTGTGTAGGGGGGATTATGGTGCGGGGTGGTTTTTCAGGGGTTGGGGTTGGCCCCTTAGTTCCGGTGAAAGGACCTCTTAATGCTGTAACATTCAAAGCCATTTTGGACAATTTCATGCTCCCAAGTTTGTGGGAACAGTTTGGGGATGGTCCCTTCCTGTTCCAACATGACTGCACACCAGTGCACAAAGCAAGGTCCATAAGGACATGGATGAGCGAATCTGGTGAGGAGGAACTTGACTGGCCTGCACAGAGCCCTGACCTCAACCCAATAGAACACATTTGGGATGAATTAGAGCAGAGACTACAAGCTAGGCCTTCTCCTCCAACATCAGTGCCTGAACTCACAAATGCTCTTCTGGATGAATGGTAAAAAATCCCCTAAACAAACTCCTAAACCTTGTGGACAGCCTTCCCAGAAGAGCTGAAGCTGTTATTGCTGCAAAGGGTGGGCCAACTCCATATTAAAGCCTATGTATTAAGAATGGGATGTCATTAAAGTTCATGTATGTGTAAAGGCAGGTGTCCCAATACTTTTGGCAGTATAGTGTTTTTCCTTTTACTATCTGTGTCCAGATAAAATAAATAAATTGGAAAATGATGTTAAAGATTGATTTTACTATATTTTAATGAATGTTGCAATTGCCCCTGTGGACAGTTGCAACCGTCCCCCGTTATTGGGTCAGTTGCAACATTTGACTTTGTCTATTTAAGTATAAATCGTACGTATATTATAATATGTACATGTTACAGCTGTGTGGGAGTGTAGCTGACAGATGTGGGTTTACTGTATTAAAATTTTGTCTTTCCAATACAGTCTCTGAGAAATTGAAGGAAATGTAAAAAGTGTTGCAACCACACTCTCTCCTATTATTATTATTATTAGTAATAGTAGTAGTAGTAGTAGTTGTTGTTGTTGTTGTTTAAGTTCCAACTACAGCATTTGTTATACCTTGTCTGGTTCCAATTGCTGCTTATCTAACAGAGTCAAGTGTGAAATGCAAGCAAACGTGTGGGTATGGGATGCATGTTTATTTTCAGGCACACTAGAGATACGATACCAAACTGCCCCGGAGCATTGGGCGTCCCTACTTTTCTGGAGACATGTTTTTATTACTCTCATTTGTTAAAACCCCAGCCTTTTCAAATTTCTATTAAATGTTCATAAACTACTTTAGTATTATTATGCTTCGCTTTTGGGACATTTTAAAGACCCAAGATCACACAATCTATGGTCTTAAATGTGATCCAGGGAGAGAGAATTGACAGAATTTGCTACACTATGTGTATTATGTCCAAATAATGATTATTAAATCAATGTACATTAATCATGGAAGTGATTTCAAAATCGTAGAATATTCTGCATTCCTTAGCTGGAGCTTTGGAATTGTGATTGTCCACATCCTTGTAAATATATTTTAACCTAAAAAATATTAATTTAATAAATGTAAATCAAATTTTCCAAATAGGATATTAACAATAACTAATGATCCTTAAATAATCCTTTTTAAGTATTTAGGGGAAAACTAGCTTTCCCACAATTATATGGTGTTTTAGCGCCATCTAGAGAAACGATTTAGCCATTGCCTTACGGATTCAAAACTTAAAATATGACATCACAACGTAACAAAACATTTCGCCCATCCCTAAGTGAAGCGAAAAATGCTGACTATCTGGTAAAAACGGCGCGTGTCAAGGTATAGGATATATTGTAATAACCGGCCCCAGGCTTCGCAGCGACAGGAGGCAGACGAGAAAATTCTTTATTCTTTGCCATTAAAAGGACAGAAAACAAACACTAAACACCAACCACTCCCGCCACGCAGTGCCCACCGTGCTGGCCGTCCCCACCACTCCAACACCACACAACGGGTACACTCAATGCTATTTACAACAATTAACATTAACACTACAGATGTCATTATATACAGCGCAATTCATAACAAATACAGGGAACTATTTACATTATTTACACGGCTGGCACCGGTCCAACATGCCGCGCTGCCCAACGGGTACCCCCAGAGTAACAATACCATACAGCAAGCCATTATTTGGTACTTGTAGTCAACATATTTAATGCAGAAGAAACGGGCAGGGACAAATATCTGGAGAAATGGACTGGTACTGTAGCTAACTTTTTGGGGGGATGAAAAATCAAACCCGTGATCAAACCCGTGATGACCACATGCCTATGTGCCTGGGACCTACCGAGAGTGTTCTGAGGGAAAAACCCTGAACCACCAACAGGGTGTGGGGCGTCCAGGACCCATTTATGGGGGATGTGAATGAAGGTTATCCCATAAAGTACAAACCAACAGAAGGGCTACTGTGGCACAAATAATAATAAATAATATTTTTGATGTTGATCATGGGTGTAGGAGGGGTCATAGGGGTCGGGTGCAGTGCGAGTTGGGCAGTGGCCAAAGGCGGGGACCTTGGTGGTCCGATCCTCAGCTGCAGAAGCTAGCTCTAGGGACATGGAATGTTACCTCTCTGATGGGGAAGGAGCCTGAGCTGGTGCGCGAGGCTGTGAGGTTCTGACTATAGTTGGGCTCACCTCGACGCACGGCTTGGGCTCTGGAACCAGTCTCCTTGAGGGGGGTTGGACCCTCTTCCACTCTGGAGTTGCTCGCGGGGAGAGGTGCTGAGCAGGGGTTATATACTTATTGCCCCCTTGCTGGGCGCCTGTACATTGGGGTTTACCGCAGTGGACGAGAGGGTAGCCTCCCTTCGCCTTCAGGTTGGGGAGCGGGTCCTGACTGTTGTTTGCGCTTATGCACCAAGTGGCAGTTCAGAATACCCACCCTTTTTGGAGTCCTTGGAAGGAGTGTTGGAGAGCACTCCTTCTGGGGACTCTCTTGTTCTGCTGGGGGACTTCAATGCTCATGTGGGCAATGACAGTGGGACCTGGAGTGGGGTGATTGGGAGGAATGCCCCCCCCCCGATCTGAATCCTAGTGGTGTTTTGTTATTGGACTTCTGTGCTTGCCACAAATTGTCCATAATGAACACCACGTTGAAGCATAAGGGTGTCCATATGTGCACTTGGCACCAGGATGCCCTAGGCCGCAGTTCGATGATCGATTCTGTAGTCGTGTCATTGGACTTGAGGCCACAAGTCTTGGACACTCGGGTGAAGAGAGGGGTGGAGCTGTCAACTGATCACTACCTGGTGGTGGGTTGGCTCTACTGTTGGGGGAGGAAGCTGGCCAGGCCTGGCAGGCCCAAGCATATAGTGAGGGTCTGCTGGGAACGTCTGGCGGAATCCCCTGTCAGGAGGCGCTTCAACTCCTACCTCCGGCAGAACTTCTCCCATGTCCCGGGGGAGGCGGGGGACATTGAGTCCGAATGGGCCATGTTCCGCGCCTCCATTGTGGAGGCGGCTGACCGGAGCTGTGGCCGTAAGGTGGTCGGTGCTTGTCGCGGTGGCAATCCCCGAACCCGCTGGTGGACACCGGTGGTGAGGGATGCTGTCAAGCTCAAGAAGGAGTCCTATTGGGCCTTTTTGGCCTGGGGGACTCCAGAGGCAGCTGACAGGTACCGGCGGGCCAAGCAGAATGTGGTTTCCTTATAAGGGCTGTTTGGTCCCTGTATGACTGATGTCAGAGCCTGGTCCACATGGTTGGCAATAAGTCGGACTCGTTTTCTGTGAGGGTTGGACTCAGGACTCAGGACTGCCCTTTGTCATTGATTCTGTTCATAGCTTTTATGGACGGAATTTCTAAGCACAGCCAGGGTGTTGAGGGTGTCCGGTTTGGTGACCTCAGGATTAGGTCTCTGCTTTTTGCAGATGATGTGGTTCTGTTGGCTTCATCGGACCATTATCTTCAGCTCTCACTGGGACAGTTCACAGCGGAGTGTGAAGTGGCTGGGATGAGAATTAGCACCACCAAATCCAAGACCATGGTCCTCAGCCGGAAAAGGGTGGAGTGCTCTCTTTGGGTCAGGGTGGGGGTCCTCCCCCAAGTGGAGGAGTTTAAGTATTTCGGGGTCTTGTTCACGAGTGAGGGAAGGATGGAGCGGGAGATCGACAGGCGGATCTGTGCGGCATCAGCAGTGATGCGGGCGCTGCATCGGTCTGTCATGGTGAAGAAAGAGCTGAGCCAAAAGGCAAAGCTCTCGATTTACCAGTCAATCTATGTTTCTACCCTCACCTATGGTTTGAGCTATGGGGTAGTGACCTAAAGAACTAGATTGTGAGTACAAGCGGTCGAAATGAGTTTTCTCCACAGGGTGGCTGGGCTCTCCCTTAGAGATAGCGTGAGGAGCTCGGTCATTCGGGACAGACTCAGAGTAGAACCGCTGTTCCTCGGGCATCTACTTAGGATACCTCCTGGACACCCCCTGGTGAGGTGTTCCGGGCATGTCCCACTGGGAGGAGGTCCCAGGGAAGACCCAGGACACGCTGGAGGGACTATGTCTCTCGGCTGGTCTGGGAACGCCTCGGGATTCCCCCGGAGGAGCTGGAAGAAGTGGCCGGGGAGTCTGCAACTATGATGAGTCTGCAACTATGTAGCCCCATACAGAACGGAGTGCAGTGTCCTGTGTGTTGTCATACATTACTCCTGTGATCATTAATGCAAATATCTGTCATTTAACAGGCACATCTATATATAAACACATTATATAAACACATTATATATATATATATATATATGTGCACACACACACATCCCCTGCTTTTCACCATATGGCCTGCAGACAATATGTGGGACAATTCAATGTGTAACACATGTCTTGCTTTGAGTTAAAGTTACATGCAATTTTACAAAATAAATAAATTTAGCCATGTTAGCTGTCCTAACTGATCTAACCTGCTATTGGGAATTTACTGCAATTTGTCACAATGGCCGACCACACTCCCACTGTCATCAACAAGAGCAACTAAATGAAAAAAAATGCAATTGTGGATAGTCGCTCTGTTTACATGTACTCCTAATGGTCACAAGTATTACATCTAGAGCAGTGTTTCTCAACCCAGTCCTCAGCGAACCCCAGCCAGTCCAGGTTTTTGCTCCCTCCCAGCTCACAGCCAATCAGGAACACCGAATAGCTGGTACAGGTGCGCTGGGAGCTGAGAGGAAGCAAAAACGTGGACTGGCTGGGGTTCGCTGAGGACTGGGTTGAGAAACACCGATCTAGAGGCAAGACAGCCCACAGGAGGGAGACAGGGGCCAGGATAGGCTCAGGCGGTGCTGCATGGAAACAGACAAGATGATCCGGTCCCTGCGGGCCAGGCTCTGGTGATACCCCCTGCAGGCTGGGAGCAAGATCAGCACAACCTAGCATGCAAGACCATATCGCAAACTCATTTCGACACAATGACCAACTAGGGAAATAAACTAAGGAAGGAACATAAATACACAAACCAAACGGGGTAACAAAGAAGCAGGAGTGAAACATGGAACAATTAACCAATCAGAGAGGCTGCAGGACAATGAGCAATCAGGTCAAACAATCATGAGGCACAGGGAAACAGGTGGGTCTAATAAACTTAATCATGGAACCAAGAGACCGACAGGGAAAGTAAGAAACAGAATCAAATACTAAAAATATAACAAAGACGAGTGATACATAACTACAACACAGGCGCATAGCAAAACCCAAAACAGAACACAAACCAAAGACTAGGAACAAGAAAACTAAAATAGAAAATAAACACTGGGGAACAAAATCCAATAATTCAAGATGTTTATTCGTCATGTATAAATAAACAAGGAAGCTGGCCGTGAGCACATGACCAAAGGCTTTACAGCCCACAGAGCTACACAGCTGTCTGGGGAATAGGAAAAACACACTAGGGAAGACTAGGAATTAAGACAGAGAGGTGGAAATGCAGAAGAGCCAGCAATGCCTGCTGGCCAAATGGGATAAGGTCAGTGGGCGTCGTTGGGCGGTACAGACCCTGATATATTACAATCTACAGCCAAGACAGCCTATGGGTAATACAATCTACAAACAAGGCACCCCACAGGTATTACAATATACAGATAAGATAGCCAACACGTATTACAATCTATAGGCAAGACAGACTGCATATGATGCAATCTACAGACTTCAGTCTTCTGCAGGAATACAGAGTAGCAGGGCTGCAACTTTGTGCTCTGTATGAATGTAGCAGGAGCTGTGTCATTTAGAGTGAGTATTGGCCTCTGACAAAGGGTGTGTCTCGTCTCCACTCCTTATGATTTTCATGGACAATACATCAATGCACAGCCATGGCTAGACGGGCGTCTGCTAGGGAGGACCAGAGATGACATCACTGCTATTTACGGCTGATGCTGTGCTTCTGGCCCTATTCAACTGGCACCTTCAGCATACAACATACATTCGAACAGTTTGATGCCTATCGTGAAGAGCTGGAGATGAGAATCAGCACCTTATCTGCTTTCAGATGAGGGGGAGAGTCTGCCCTCAGTAAAGGAGTTTAAGGACCTTGGGATCGTAATGACAAGTGATGGAAAAACTGAATGTGAGATGGACAGGCAGATATTTTCAATAGCTATAATTTTTTATTCACTTTTTATGCAAATATGTGCACAGGTTAAACCATAAGATGGCTTTTTTGTTATTGCATCATGCAGGGACAGCAAATGAAAAGATTACAAGAGCACTCCATGAGTTTTCCACTCTCTAGGAATTATATAGGTTTCCAATGCTTTGCTTTCATCAATTTGCACCTTTATTTGTACTTGTGATCTGTGTCTAGTGTTTTAATCCTCCTTACAGGGCATGCAGAGAAAGGTTTTCATTGTGTAGTGGAACTGAATATTTATTCTTCATATGAAAAATTAACTCTTGAACTGTGAATCTCTGAGATACACGCATAAAAGTTAAGAATGAAACTTGGGGTCAAAGTGCAGGGATGGCTATTTATCTGACATCCTTTGAGCATTTTTTGTTGTTAAAGGCTTTTGTCAAGGGCCTAATGATGATATGACTAATCTGCCAATCACAGGACGTAAACTGATGAGCTTCTGATCAGAGGCAGAGAGTCCTAACCCACATAGCCACAAACCGTCCCAAAGCTGCAAACCATCTGACAGCTACACACCCTCCCATATCCGCACACCGTCCCATATCCGCACACTGTCCCATAGCCGCACACTGTCCTAAAGCAACACACCCTCCCATATCCGCACACCATCCCATATCAGCACACCGTCCCAAAGCTGCAAACCATCTGACAGCTACACACCGTCCCATAGCCGCACACTGTCCTATAGCAACACACCCTCCCATATCCGCACACCGTCCCATATCCGCACACCGTCCCATAGCAACACACCCTCCCATATCCGCACACCGTCCCATATCCGCACACCGTCCCATAGCAGCACACCGTCCCATAGCCGCACACTGTCCTTTAGCCACACACTGTCCCATAACCACACACTGTCCTATAGCCACACACTGTCCCATATCCTCACACTGTCCCATAGCCACACACTGTCCCATAACCACACACCATCCCATAACCACACACTGTCCCATAACCACACACTGTCCCATATCCGCACACCATCCCATGGCCACACACTGTCCCATAGCCGCACACTGTACTATAGCCACACACTGTCCCATAGCCGCGCACTGTACTATAGCCACACACTGTTCCATAGCCGCACACTGTCCCATAACCACACACTGTCCCATAGCCACACACTGTCTCATATCCGCACAACATCCCATGGCCACACACTGTCCCATAGCCGCACACCATCCCATAGCCACACTGTCCTATATCCGCACACTATCCCATAGCCGCACACTGTACTATAGCCGCACACTGTCCCATAGCCGCACACTGTCCCATAGCCACACACTGTCCTATAGCCGCACACTGTCCCATAGCCACACACTGTCCTATAGCCACACACTGTCCCATAGCCGCACACTGTCCCATAGCCACACTGTCCTATATCCGCACACTATCCCATAGCCGCACACTGTACTATAGCCGCACACTGTCCCATAGCCGCACACTGTCCCATAGCCACACACTGTCCTATAGCCACACACTGTCCCATAGCCGCACACTGTCCCATAGCCGCACACTGTCCCATATCCGCACAACATCCCATGGCCACACACTGTCCCATAGCCGCACACTGTACTATAGCCACACACTGTTCCATAGCCGCACACTGTCCCATAACCGCACACTGTCCCATAGCCACACACTGTCCCATATCCGCACAACATCCCATGGCCACACACTGTCCCATAGCCGCACACCATCCCATAGCCACACTGTCCTATATCCGCACACTGTCCCATAGCCGCACACTGTCCCATAGCCACACACTGTCCTATAGCCACACACTGTCCTATAGCCACACACTGTCCCATAGCCGCACACTGTACTATAGCCACACACCGTCCCATAGCCGCACACTATCCCATAGCCACACTGTCCTATATCCGCACAGTATCCCATAGCCACACACTGTCCTATAGCCACACACTGTCCCATAGCCGCACACTGTCCCATAACCACACACTGTCCCATAGCCGCACACTGTCCCATAGCCACACACTGTCCCATAGCCGCACACTGTCCCATAGCCGCACACTGTCCCATAGCCACACACTGTCCCATATCCGCACAACATCCCATGGCCACACACTGTCCCATAGCCGCACACTGTACTATAGCCACACACTGTTCCATAGCCGCACACTGTCCCATAACCGCACACTGTCCCATAGCCACATACTGTCCCATATCCGCACAACATCCCATGGCCACACACCATCCCATAGCCACACTGTCCTATATCCGCACACTATCCCATAGCCACACACTGTCCTATAGCCACACACTGTCCTATAGCCACACACTGTACTATAGCCACACACTGTCCCATAGCCGCACACTATCCCATAGCCACACTGTCCTATATCCGCACACTATCCCATAGCCACACACTGTCCTATAGCCACACACTGTCCCATAGCCGCACACTGTCCCATAACCACACACTGTCCCATAGCCGCACACTGTCCCATAGCCACACACTGTCCCATAGCCGCACACTGTCCCATATCCACACAACATCCCATGGCCACACACTGTCCCATAGCCGCACACTGTCCCATAACCACACACTGTCCCATAGCCGCACACTGTCCCATAGCCACACACTGTCCCATAGCCGCACACTGTCCCATATCCACACAACATCCCATGGCCACACACTGTCCCATAGCCGCACACTGTACTATAGCCACACACTGTCCCATAGCCGCACACTGTACTATAGCCGCACACCATCCCATAGCCACACTGTCCTATATCCGCACACTATCCCATAGCCGCACACCATCTCATTCTGAGAATGCTGAAATGGTCTGTGGTGGAGAAATAGGAGTTAATTCATCAGACGAAACCTGCCATTTATTCTACTTGTATGTTTGTATCGTCACAGTGGTCATGAGGTGTGGGTAATGATGGAAAGAGCAAGTTGGTGAGTACAAGTGGCTGAAATAAGTTTTCTCTGTGGGACACCAGGCTCATTCTTCCTGATGAGGTAAGGAGTTTTTAGATCTGGAGAGACCTCAAAAATCAGCTGCTGCTACTTCAGGTCAAGAGGAGTCAGCTGCGGTAGTTTGATAATCTTGTAAGGATGCTGCTTGCAGGTTGTCAAAAGAGCTGTTGTAGGGATGTACTACTGGGTCCCAGGGCAGATCCAGGACACACTGTAGGACTATGTTTTCAAGCTGGATTGGGAACATCTGGGCATCCCCCGGAAAAGGCTAAATGTCCATGGCTTTGGTGAGGAAGGTCAGGACTGACGAGCTTAGCATGGTGTTACTATGACCTTCACCAGAAAAAAGTAACACTTTCTTTGAACGCCACGTTTATAAGAATCTATGAAGACGTTCATAACACATTATAATGCAGTTATAAAGCATTATAACCATGATTATAAATATTTATTAAAAAAGCATAACCAGTTGTGGAGGAAGTACTCAAACAATTTACCTAAGTAACAATAAACAGGCAAAAATGAACTCTGGTAAAAGCTGACGCACCGCATTGGTCTTTCTACTTAAGTAAAAGTAAGTACTTACTTGTAGATATGCTTAAAGTATTAAAGTAAATGTACTTGAACTTGTAGTGCCCAATGCAACTGTATAACATGACATTGTCTAGTGTACATACATTTTTTTTAAATACAAAAGTTCAGACATGATATTGCTGTAGTTTCCAATCTAAACATTTAGAACATAAATTGCTAATTTATAATAAGAGCTTCAGAAATATATTCCATTGCGTTAACTGAAATTAGGTTTACATAATTAACCAGCTACAATGGTTAATGCCAATAAACACATCACAGGGTTGCCAATTTTGGTCAGTTAGCTGGCATGAGATTTTCAATTCAAGAGAAGTCTGCACACCCCAACATTTTTGATGTAGCTAATTTTAGGTTTATGATGTACTGATATAGATTTGCCATAATATTTCTTGCTTCAGAGTGAGAGTCAGAAAGAGTTTCACGGCAGATGTGTGAGAGCTGGCAACCCTGACATATTAGATGAACACATTCCTTCCGCCACACAGTTTAACAATAGTTCTATCACTGATATTTGTGTGTAAGGATGTGCAATATATCTGTGTGTTATTAAATTAAACTTACCAGCTAATGGTCTCAGGATTCATACTTTAACACTTTTGTCATGACATTATCAGCATGCTAGCCACAACTCACCAATAAGTTACCCTGATCACAAACATCCAAGGATCACCTCTTGCCATTTCCAAAATGCTTCAAAAGGTGTTGTTTATGTAGTACATACTGTACAGCAGTCGATCTCTCCAACCGGAAAAAAAAGACATGAGACCCACATGTTTCATCGTGCTTTTATAAAAGTTTGTAAGAGCTGACAGAATTTGAAACCTCTGACACCTCCTGAGCATATTATGAGACTCAAGCTATGGAACTCTCTGGGTGACTTATCTGTTGTTTCAGTGTATGCTACGACTGCGGTGAGTGATGTCTCGATGAGGGAGACCTTTTATTCGCTTGGCAGTTGATGGGTGTCCATGAAGTGACACTCTGGTCATGGGTGACTTCAAAGTGACCACTAGCACTGACAGGGCTGGCTTGTGTGGGTCCCCACAGATCTATCGACAATGGTGAAAGAGGGTCCATGTTCCTTGACTTTGCTAATGGTCAGGGGCTGCGGATCACTGGATTCTGGTTCCAGCACATTGAGCTGCATTATTGGACTTCATACTATTCCAATACAGGTGGTGCGGCGAAGGAGGTCGATCACATCTCTGTGGGCAGACACTGGAGAATCTTACAGAACTGTTGGGTCTACAGAAATGCCCAGTTTCTGAATTCTGACCACAGAATTGTTGCTGCTCTGAATATTCAGCTTAGGTCTAATAGGCTACCACCTACTAGGAGAATGAGGCAGGAACTGGCCAGACACCAAGATCAGGGTGTTTTTAATGAGTTTGGATGCAGTTTGTGTGAGAAACTTGGGTGCAACTGCTGATTCTAATATGATATGGGACACCTTCCGTGACGAGACCCTGAAGGTAGCTGAGGGTTGTGTTGGTTTGTCGATGTGCCCAGAAGGAGGTAATTCATCTCACAGCGTAAACTGGATATTATCAAGAGGAGTCACAGCAGAAGGATTTATGGCAACTCCTGTTTGTACCGGGAGCTGAGAAGGATGCCTGTGAGGGCCCTGATGGCAGATAAAGAGGCATCAGTTAGAGGGATCTGTGAGCAAGTGACACACTATCTGTGGTGTAGCGACCCATGTCCTGCTGGGAATCAAAGCATTACACACATCTGAATTTGGTCTTCTGAGAGGTGTAGTCAGGGTGGGTGATGGAACAGTTCTTATGGATGACACTGCAGTTGTGACCCACTGGGCTCGCTACTTTGAGCAGCTGATCCTCCAGCTGGGACATTGGACATTTGAGGCTGATCCTCTGATTAGCTGTGAACCACCCAGTCTCACTGAGATTGCACAGGCGGTGAAACAGTTGGGGACTGGGAGGGCCACAGGGATCTGTGGTATCTGGGGTGAACTTCTTCAGGCTGGTCCTCCTGGCATTGCAAACAATGTTTGCTTCCATTTGGGAGATGGGACTGATCCCAACTGACTGGAAAATGACACTCGTTATTCCTACCTGGAATGGGAAGGGTGGTCACCTGGATTGCAGCAACTACAGGGGGATAACAATGCTCTCAGTGCCGGGTAAGGTAGCCTACTTGTTAGGGTCTGTGATCATTTGCTTGCCTAACAGCAACTGGAGCAGTCTGGTTTTATCCCTAAAAAGTCTACAATCAACCACATCCTGGCACTGAGGGTTCTCATCAAGCACAGACATGAATATCGGCAGAGTTTCTTTGAAGGGGTGTGTTCTTACTGGTTCAGTGCGTGTATGGACTGGGTGATGGGCAGGGTTGTGGGGTCCAACAGCTATGGGGCATCTGTCAGTGCAGAAAGATTTACTGATCTTGACTTTGCCAATGATACTGTGATCTTCACAGAGTCAATGCAGGCTCTGATCGGAGCACTTGTGAGATTGAGCAAGGAGTCTGAGTTTTGGCTTATGAGTGTCCTGGGTCAAAACCAAGATCCGAGCCTTGGGTACAGCCATCAGCAGTGTGTCTGTCTACAAAGAGAATGTCGAACATGTCAAGAGGTTTGCATACCTAGGCAGTGACATTCATGTCTCTGGTGACTCTTTCTATGAAGTCAGTAGATGGATTTGGAGAGCATGGAGGGGTCATGAGGTCGCTGGAAAGTGGTGTGTGGCGTTCCCGATATCTTTGCAAGAGGATGAAGGTCCAAGTCTTTAGAGTCCTGGTGCTCCCTGTTTTGCTCTATGGCTCCGAGACATGGATGCTATTCAGTGACCTTAGATGAAGTCTGGACTCGGTACTGTCTCTCTTCAAATAATCCTTGGGTACCGCTGGTTTGACTTTGTGTGAAAAGAGCGGTTGCTCAGGGAGTCCCAAATGAGGCACATTACCTGCACTGTGAGGGAGCATCAGTTACAGCACTACAGCCAAGGAGCACGATTCCCTGAAGGTGATCCAGCTCGCAGGATCCTCATTGCTGAGGACCTCAGTGGCTGGACCAGGCCAGACAGATATCCATGTAACACCTGGCTGTGGCAGATGGATGGCCATTTCCAGAGAGTGGGACTGGACCATGTGTCAGTCTGGGGGGTTGTCAGCCGGGATCCTGAGGTGTTTCGTTGTGTGATGGGTACGGCAATGGGCTGTACTGCTGCATGTTCCCCAAAGTGACCTGATGCCTCCACCCTGCTTCACATCGTTGGGCTTCACTATGAAGAGGAAACTCAGAAATCTTGGTATTATCTGTCTAATCACTACCTTTCCCTGTTGTCTTCTGATTAAGAAAAACAGCAATGCGATTGTAAAATGTAATGCAAGGCAATATAGAAATGTAGCAGAATAGAAAGTACAAATAAGATGTAGTAGAGTAAAAGTCAAATATGTCCATGGCTAAATCTACTTAAGTACAGCTATGTGAATAATGTACAGTAAGTAATCATTACTTTGCACTACTGGGCATAATGCATTATAGCCGGGTTTATTATACATTACGAATGGCTTACGAAGCCCTCATTTATAATGCATTAAAGATGCCTTCATAATGCAGTACAAAGCAACTTTAATTCTTATACTGACCATTAAACTGCATTATGAAGGCATCTATAGTGCATGATAAACAGAAGCTTTATTGGAGTTTATGAAGTTATTATTACGGTCAACTGAAAATGTTGCAATACTTTATTAATTTTTAAACTGACAATTATAATGCACTATGAAGTAATATATAGTGCATTATAGATGAGAGCTTCAAGTGAAGTGTTACCAAAAAAAAAAACTACACGGAGATGAAGAATTGTGACACTTTTCCTATAAACTGTGCATATATGATTACTGATGTTACTGTTTTTTCATTAGGCCCCCAGCAGGTGTCAGTGTAGGTTTGTCAGAGCAGTTGGAGGGAAATGGATGCGCTGCTCTGGAAAGAAGTTTTCCTGATGTTTGGGCCATAGCAAGTGCCTCTGCTGGGGTGCCAGTACATGAGGAGCTGTATCCATAACCAGAGGTCTGGGTCAACATTTCTGACATTAACTGAAATAAACCCAGCATGTTTATCTGAGCCTTGCTTGGCTCATTACAACTGATTAAAAGGAATGCAAATAGCTTCTAGTTTGTCTGTGGTGCTGAGAACACAGACGCGTTGGTTCATTTATCACTGTAAACTGGGGGGAATAAGGAAACACTGCAGTGCTTGGGTCAGGCCATTTGAATGGAAGTGGCTGTAGCAGATGTGCAGTGAGCCTCTTCAAACTCCCATCCCCTCAGCACGGTTCACATATGAAGCGTGCGACTGAAATGCCACTGAGTGCACAGGGTGAAATTAGGTTTCTGTGGCGCTCTACAGGTCAGGTACGGGGGTGGAAAGGCGAACCGGCTAAGCTCTCCGCCGCTGAAAACCTCGCCGTTAAAAAAACCACAGGTGCCGCTATTAAAATACGCTGGCCCAGGGCGTCTGAGGCTGCAGCTCGGCCTCGAGCCTAAAACTCCACAGGTTCGGTGATGTCTGTCAGCCAGGAGAGGTAGGACAATCCCGGAGACTCCCGGCAGTGCCACGTCACGCCTCGATGGTACTGGAGGCTGGAATCCTCCTGGCAAGAGGTACAGCTACCACATAGTAGCTCGCGTGCTGCTCCACTGAGTCCCGAGGACCAGCCTCCTTCCACGGCAGCAACGGCTCAGCGATTGGCCCCGAATCTGCCGCTAAGTGTTTCTATTCCTCCCTACAGGTAAAAGCACCCAGTGCCAAGAGTAGAGCTATAATGCCGGTGAGCTGTTGCCCGGCAGAGGGATAGCTGGAGACAGCACCGGGGTGACAGATGGTGCAGGCAGATGGAGTAGGAGCTAGCATATTTCTGCAGGTAAAGTGGCAATACGGACACCCAAGGAAGAAAAAAAAAACAGGGTGTCCCTGTTGGTCTTTTCCAGTCCAGCTCCTTTAGCACCTGTAGTCATTGGCATTTTGGCAGATCGACAGGCCCGAGTGAGAAAGGCGGAGGGTGCTAAGGCGAGGAAGGAAGCCTGCGGTTACTCATTAGTCTGTGGGCAGCTGCGGTAATAAGCTCAGTCAAGGTAGTCGCAGGGCTGCTGCTTAAAAAAGACCGTGTCTGTAGTGGCTCACCTTAGCAACCAAGTTTCCAGTGCTAATGCTAATGCTTTTAGCTTTTACGGCCAGTCTCTCCTAGGCTGCAGCTCTCATGCAGGTGCAGGCGTCGCTATGACAAAGCCTCCTTGTCCCTGCCATTATTTACCTTCAACCCCTCCCCCAGATAATTCACCTCCATCCCTGTAATTCTTAGGCTATGTATGGACAGTAAGCACCCAAAAGATGACTGTGTCTGAGAGGTTAAGGAACATGAGGCAGAACACAAAGATTATAGTGAAGGTGCCTCATATGCACCTGCCCCCACAGCATCACCACCATCTTAAGTATCCAGACAGAGACGCAGCTTGAGTGACCGTGAAGCAGGGAATAGGGTTCTTAAGGGACCGGAGATAAAGGTCCTGAACAGCTGTGTGGTGTGGCGAAATGTATCAGGGAGCACAGGACAATGACATGGGCTGCTGCGGTGCCAGCATAGTGCACACAGACAGGAGTGCCTACAGCTCCCCACCATACAGACTGCGAAGGCAAGGATTTGAATGATTTCCATGAAGAGGTCATGAAAGTCAGTAATCCACCAATTCACGTTTAAAACAGCTGATCCATGTGGGACTTGCATTTTGAACAATTATATTGAAAATGTATTTTTAAGGACTGGTTCATATTTTACCCTTTATCTGTTTACAGTACCACTGTGTCAGGGCTGGCGCCTGTCTGTCCCTGCCCTTCATGTCTCTTCCTTACTTGGCCAGCAGGTGTCGCTGGCCATCCTGTTCCCTCCTCTGTTTTAGTTCTAAGTCCCTAGTGTGTTTCCCCAGTTCTCCAGACTGCCGCTTATCACAATGGGCTGAGTGTGCGACCCTAAGACTGTAAACCCTCTAGTCGTGTTTGAGGCTGGTTAGAGGCCTGCCTCATCTGTTATTTAAGTATTATCCGTTTTTCCTGTTTGGTGTTGTGTATCTTTGTCTTTGCTTTTTGTCCTCGCTTTTGATTTACCCTGCTGTGCCTGGATTTCTATTTGTGTATCCTCATGTTCCTAGTCTTTCCCAGGTTCCCCCTGGTTCCTGTTCTTTGTTAATTGTAAGTTGTTTCACCTGTTGCTTGTTGTTTCGTGCCTCTGATTGGTTGACTGATTAATGAGTTTACCTGTCTCTCGTTTGCCCTGATTGCTTTTGTCTGTTCTGTTCTCTGTTCATGTTCATGCCCCTGCTGCTATGTGTCAGCAGTTCTCCTTGTTTCTTAGTCCTGCTCCCTGTGTCGCTCTTTTACTTGGTGTTATGTTATGGTTTCTTTACTTGGTTTTTATTTTTCCCTGTTAGTTCTGATTCCTCGGGGCCCCTTTAATTTACGCCTTTCCCCAGTGTGTTCTGTTTTATTCAATAAACCTTTGTTTGTCTTGGAACCGCAAGTGGATCATCACCTTTTTCCCGCTGCGCTGTGCCCAGAATCTGTGACACACTGGTGATTCAGTAAATATGTGGAAATATAGAAGCATCCAAAAATATATGATTAGCACATTCATCATGTGCTTAGTAAATTTTTTTTATAGAAAGCAGATCAAGTAATTTACATCCATCCACCCACCCATGTTTCAGCTGCTTACCCAGGGCGGGGGGGGCTGGAGCCCAGGCAGGAGACACCCTGGACTGCATATCACTTCATAATTTAAATATTATATAATAATAAATACTTCAAATCAATTTATAATAGTTTATTGTGGCGGCCTAGCTTAAGTATTTTATCAAAGGTCCAACAGAATTTCCCTTCCTATCTCAGCTATTACATCTTTGGTCACTGGACAGCCAGTGAACTCACACGCCCCATCACAGACAGGAGACCCCGAGGGGGCATACTGTACATGTCTGCCTCTGCAGACCCGCCCGCAGCCTTCTGAGCCACACTCTCTCCTCTCTGCCCCTGGGGGGGCCCCATGAAGCCGGGGCTGTTTCTTTTCCCCTGGAGCTTTGAGGGAGCGGGAAGCACGCTAGGAAGAAAAGACTCTGACTCGCTCAGGTGTCAAGATGTATTCAGATGTACAGTATGTGCAGTGTATTTATAGTGCACCTTCTCCGTCTCCACTGAGCCTTTCAGCAGCTTTGTGTGGATTTCAGCCGGCTGCAGACAGCTCGTCAACCTGGGGGAGAGACGCGCCATGGTAACCGCACCAGGAACCGTGGAACAGTTAAGGTGGGATGACAGAAGGACAGAGAGGGACGTGGGAGGCCTTCTGACGGGCAGGGACTGCGTCTCCTCCGTGTGTAAACAGCGCCGAGGGGGAGGGCCAGCACAGTCTCAGGGACTTGCCCCGGGGGCCCCGTCTGTCGGCTTATTGTTGATGTTTTATTAATGGGCCGCTGAGCTCTAACTCACATAGAATAATAGGCCAATGTGCGTGGGGGGGCGGGCTTCGGGGTCTGCTCCCCAGGAGACATGCCATCTGACATACCCTCAAAGGAGCATTAACCTACAGCCAGGAGGAGGTGACTGGCTAGCTGTGTGTGTGTGTGCAGGCATCTATATATTACATTGTGGGGACCAATTGTCTGTGTAAAACGTGATAAAAACCTGTTATTTTTATCTTGTGGGGACATATTTTCGGTCCCCACAAGAGGAAACTCGATTTTATAAAAAATCTGTGAATGCAATCAAAAAACATAAAACGCCTCATTGAGTTTGGTTACTTGTGGTAAAGGTTAGGAGTGGGTTAGGGGTTTAGGTCATCATGTTGCCATTATGGTTTTCCCCATATAAATGAATGGAGAGTCCCCACAAATATGTGAATACAAACCTGTGTGTGTGTGTGTGTGTGTGTGTGTGTGTGTGTGCAGGTTGGTGAGGACAGATTCTGAACAAAAGTAGAGGGAACATCCCTATAAATCTAGGAGTTTTTTCTCTTTGCCTATTTAAGGAAAGGAAAGGTTTTAGTATGGTGGGGAGTGGGAATAATGAGCCACACTGAGGTGACGGTCGACTGATGGAATCACCACAAAGATGGAAACGCGACCAATAAAGTTACATAAACACTCCTGTCGTGGTGTAAAGTACAAGGCCATTCCCTGACTGAATACGCGACCTGCGTGGTTTTCGCCACATAAAGGAGATATTATGCAGCGGTGAACGCTTAACGCATAAACGCATAAAAACTTCTGATCTCTCAGTCACTTTGGCTTCCCAGTGTGAGATTCTTCCTCAAGACCCCCTCAGACCCCCCAGGGCCAAAATATGTTTTATATATATAAAAAAATCTTCTAAACCTTCGACGTGAGGGCAGCATGGTGGCTCTGCACTCAGCCTCACACCTCCAGGGGTGGGGGCCGAAATCGCACCCCCGCTCTGCCTGTGTGGAGCCTCAGTGCCACCCCCATCTCTGATGAGTGCTGAAGGGTGATTCAGCATAACGAGTGATTCAGTGCAACCTGAGTTTTCATTTCACCTCCCGGTATGGAAATGACTCCAGTCCAGGGGGAAAAGCGACCGTAAAGAACTCAGCTGCAGGCTGAAGGTATCCTGTGTCTTGGCAAGTGCTACACAGCCACTCGACGGAAGATCACTCAATAAAGCAATCTGAAGATCAAAGGAAAATTGAACTCTGCCTCTGTCTCTTAGAAGATGAATTGACACAACGTCCATAATTAATATGTGCCGAGAAGAGAAGGGGAACATGCCTGACATCTGAGTTCCAGTGCCACCGCACTCACACGCAGCACATCCCTGCACCTTCTGAATTGAGACCGCTTTATAAACTTCCTTCAGCACTGTGTGATTGATGTCACATCCTGCAATCACCCCGGTCCCCCTGCTCCTATCAGGGGATGTGGTTGCTATGGCCAGAATCCAGCTCCCTGGTCAGCATAGAGCTGTGGTAAGCTACAGATGGTTTTAGCTGGAGAGGAGGTGCCATCCTAACAGGTGAATTAGTTGGCGCTGTGTTGTTTTTGTATTGGACCAGAGTGCATGTTTATTTGAAGAATGCCAGTAAGCGCTGGCGTCCTGGGCACCTCATCTCCCAGTTAGAGTGCTGATGTCCCCTCTCTTCAGCGGCCAGCAGGCTGTACTTAATCCATCTTAAGGACCTCTTATTTCAGCGCCGTCGTTTGGATGGGCTGCCTCACCCTGTAGTTTGAAGGTCCTCTTTATGGCCTATGTCTGCTTTTTTCTGGCTGCTAGGTTCTCCTGTTCTGCCTCCCGATCAGCAGGCAGCGTGCTGTTTAATTGGTTCTGGTGAAGCCCGTTATCTCTGCCCTGGGATTTGCCTGCTCACCTGCACGGCTGGTTGCTTCAGGCAGCCGACTCTCTGGCTAAACCCCCCCGAGCCCCCCCAGTGCCTCGCTGACCCCATGCCCAGACCTGATGACTCCGTTGCCATGTCCGGAAAATTCTACCCTTATCTCCAGCTTCTGGTGTAAACTGGAAAATAAGTGTGCACCTACAACGGCAGGAGGGAGAATCATTATATTTTCCTCCCAGTCGGCTGAGAATGCCGACCTTTCTTATTCCATTTAATTTAATTTATCGCACATAATTACAGTGCACTCTATGGTCTTGTGTTTTAATCTCCATGATAACATTAGTCTTACATTTCAGATTAACGGAGGGCACATGAGGCAGGGCCAAAACGACGGCAATCAGCGTATATTTATTTTCATTTTTAGTGGTCTGCTTGTCTGCTTCCTCCATTGGTGTAGAACCAAGATATAACACAGTCATTTTTTCCAGTACCTCTTTGAGCTGAGATCCAATAAATTGAAGATAATTACATAGAACGTATGGCTTGCATATCCCAAGTTATGCTGTCTTCAGACAGAAGTGCTAAGTGTTTATAACTGAACAATTAAACTGAGGATGGTCCTGTTCAGGGAACACTGATTATCGACAACCCCCCCCTCCGGAACTGCATTTGACAGCACAATAATGACAAACAGGGAAATAAACATATATAATGTACCTTAATTTCCATCAGAGAAGGGCATATGGTCATGCCGTGGCTTGTTGTGAATTATGGGCGCTTGAGCAGAATTGTTTTCATTTAAATTTTTATGGATCATAAAGATTTATTATTCATGGTGATAAACATACCAATGTCTGGCCCTCTATTAGGCAAAATACATTATTTATTTGCTTAGCAAACATTGCAAGCAAGGAGATTTCAGAGTTTTGCATAGCCCCGGTTGATATATCTCCAATTTTGCAATAATTCAGGGAAAAGGTGCATATTACTCAAGCACACACAGCGAGAAGCTCATTCAAAAGTAGTCCTGAAATTAGAGTTTGGGTTCCTCAATCAGAAGGACACAGAGCTGGTCATCGTGAAGGGGGACCTCTCTGTCCATCTGGCTTTTTAACAAAGGTGAACGCTTTTACTCGGCTGAGCTGTTGACTGGATTCTTGGTGGGGTATGAGCAACACTGACACTCTTACAATGATATCTGAGACACATTTTAGTTGGGTGCCACGCTAGTACTACAAACTAATTCTTTCTATTTGAAATTCTGTCCCTGAACTGTGTTTCTATCACGCTGAGTTACTGAAGTATAATGGTGAATAGAAGTTTCACTATTCCATTAAAGTGGGTTTATTCTGAATCTAAATGCTAGACTCTCCAGTGTGGAGTAAATAAATGGCCTCTTTAGAAAAATAAGCATAATAAACTACCCAGTGAATTGCTGTGGATAAGCTGAGCTTTGAAATGTAAATCAAATTAAGGAATATACAGACTGTGATGCTGTCATGGCAGCAGCCCGCACTCTGGGGTCTCCCTGGGGTCTTACCAGGGGTCTCACCAGGGTCTCACTGGGTGCCGCCCTCTGCTGCCAGTCAGCACCTGATTGCTCTCCTTCATCCTCCGGCAGGAACGGCAGAGAGCATAATATCTCCTGCTTCCCATTTTCCCAGTGAGAACTTAAGCCCAGCTGCCTGCGGTTCATTTTAATCCAGAACCACGTCTTCTCAGGCCTTACTGCCGCCATCCAATCTCCCCCAGGCTGGGTCAGGAGTGGGCAGATCTGAACACAGGCTTGTGGTGATCTGGAGAGCATCCATGATGCTGCACCATCGCTACAGCAAAGAGGGAGGAGAGCAGCATAATCCAATTATTAAAGATAAAAGTCCTTCAGGGGACATTAAGACAAATGCCTGGATATCGTTTAAATGGCCTTTCCCTGCAATGGCTGCTGTCCCAGGTAGCCTTGCGCTGATGGTGAGCTTGGCCCCCAGAACAAGGCCCAGGGGGCTGTATTTCACACCCTGTCAGGAAGGAGACAGACTGAGCCCCTTTTTGTCTGTGTTTGCAATGGATTCCCACCAGCCTGCAGAACAGACCTCGTCTTAGCCACAGACATTAACTTTGGGATCTAGATTACACCTCACGCTGCCTTTTCCCTGAGAGACTGGTGAAGGTGAGTGGAACAAGCGTTTAAGATAAGCCGTGTCTAGACATGAGACAAAAGCTAGCAGCCTTGACAGGCCTCAGGATGGACCGGCGACTGCAGAGCTGCCTGTCACCTGCCTGACTTTGTGTTTCCACGGCAGGATGTCACTCTGTCCTCTTACTGCTTTGCAAGGCAATGCTCCATCCTGCCAGAGGTGTTTCCAGCTTTATTCCACATGACAAGAGGCCTTCACCTTCCATAACCGCAAGTATGTCCATGTGGCCCAAGCAGTCATTCCAGATAGATATACAGGACATGCATCAATCCAGTCATCTTCCAAACGCTTATCTGGTATGGGTTTGCAGGAATCTGAAGGCAAGACAGGTGAAAATGCAGGCACTGGGAAACGTCCTTGGAGGATGTTTTTAAAAATCGCAGGGATTTCTCTCTCTTTATGTACTATATTAGTATCAAGTGGTTAGTTTCCTATTTTTAACTTTATAATTGCAGTGTTTAAGATTCATGCATGGTGAGATTCCTTGACTTATATTTTAATACCAACTGGTAACTTTTCTGTAAGAAGTTACTTATCACAGCCTCCTGCCCACTGATGCATAGGCTCTGAAGGGTAAGTACTTTACTGTAACATCTAGCATCAGTTCAGCTCCCTGAACCTCAAGCTGAAGGTCCAGCTCCTCTATGCAATTTTAATCAGTCATTAATGGTACCCATACTGCTGAGAGAAGCCCACACTGAACTGGAACAGAAACTGGGAGGTCGGCTGTTGGGTCAGCACTGGATTTCACAAATGATAGACCTACTATAATCCTGAAAAAGGCTTATATTTTCTCACTTCAAAATTCCAGTTTCATGAATGCAAAATACTCGTAGTTAAGTCAAAATGTGCATTCCACGGTCCTGAAGGAAATGGCGAGTTTTCAGGGTCTGGACAGCCAGAGCGGTCTGGGGACTGGCCTGTTCCTGAAATGTTTTTAAGGACTATTATGAAGGAGAAAATATTTCTCCTTCATCTAGATCCAGCCCTGACAACAAGATAAGTGCTTGCACAGCCTCTGTTTATACACAGGTTAGTGAGATATGATGGGTCTCCCATGGCAACTGTTCAGCTGATAACCCATTATCAGACCTCAGTCTATTACATTTCACAGTACTGAATCGACCAAAAGAGTGTTCCTTACTGAAATGTCTGTGCCCACTAAAATCACAGCACAGCAATGTACAGGCCTCACAGGGATGTAGATCCGAGTACAACAAAGGATAAAAATGCTGGAACATTGAAGATCACTGAATATATTCCAACTTCTTTGATTGAGAAAATGTGTCGTCATAAAAGTGTCATCATATCATCATAGAAACAGGGTGTGAGCTAAAGGTATCTGTGCAGATTAGGTTACAGCGAATGCAACCCCAAATAAGGAGAGGGAGGACCTGGACCCCTAAATCTCGTTTCTCGTTTTGCTTCTCTTTATTCTTTACTGAACGACACCTACGCATTTCATCAATGTAGAGTCTGACAGTGCTAACTGCAACAGATGGGCTGGCCAGCTGTGTAAGCATAGCTATGAAAAACATATTGTAATGCTAATATCTGCTAGGTGAGTTGTTAAAACGGTGGAGCAAACTGCTCCGGAGCTTCTGTTCAATAGTGTTTGGGTGGAAACCCTTTGGAGACCTACAGCAGTAAGATGGTGTACAAACATTTGCTAGTGTTGAAAACCTTAATTAAGTTGCCAACAGGTTTGTCCTCCCTACTGAGTACAATGATTATTATTCTTCAGATGTCCTAGATACCTTGAAATGTGAATCATAGGTGTTATTTCCTGCCCACCATGTCTGCCTGATCCTCCTGTTTCCTCCCTTGGTGCCTGTTACGTATTCGTCTTACCTCTCGCTCCTGCTCCAGGTTAATCACTCCCAGCTGCCTCCTGTTTCCTCCCTTGTTAGTCCTGTATTTAAGTGTCTCCCAGCCCAGTGTTCCCCAGGTCTGTCACTAATGTTGTGTGTATCCCCTGCTTTCCTCATCTCGCCCCATTTTGGACCTACTGTATCACGGTCCTGATCCTTTTCAGTTTTGGTTGTAATCCTTTAATAAAACTCCTTTTATTTGGAACTTTGTCTGCTCCCGCTTCCTCCGTGCCCGCTGCTACGACAATAGGCAATTGCTCTTTGATGTAAAAATGTACAGTGATGATCAAACATTGATATGGCAGAAAATATGTTTGCTTTTCTGAAGAACAAGAGCAAAAAATTCAAGCTATAAAATCAGAAGGAATATGAATGATAATCCTTTGAAATCCCTGGTTATTCAGTTAATATAGCTGTTCATAGGCCCATCCATGCATGCATCCATCCTTCCATGCATTGTCTGTGGCTAATCTGGGGCTGGATTGTGGGGGTAACAGGGATGCCTAGACCTTCCTCTCCCCAGCCACCTCCTTCAACTACTCTGGAGGAATATCAAGGTCGTTTTTAACCAGCCAGGAGATGTAATCCCTCCAGCAAGATCTGAGTCTGCCCCAGTGTCTCCTCCTGGCTGGGCATGCCCAAAACACCTCCTCATGGAGGCATCGAGGAGGCATCCGACATAGATGCATGTACAACCTCAGCTGGCTCCTTTTGATGCAGAGGAACAGCGGCTGTATTTTGAGCTCCTCCCGAACGCCCAAGCTCCTCACCCTACCTCTAAGGCTGAGCCCAGACACTCTGTAAAGGAAACTCATTTTTGCCAATTGCATCCGTGATCTCATTTTTCAGTCACTACCCCAAGATCATGACCATAAGTGAGGGTAGGACTGGTAAATCGATAGCTTTGCCTTCTGACCCAGCTTGCTCTTTACCACAACAGAATGGTACAGTATCCGTATTACAGCCTGTCTGCCTCTCCCTTTTTCCCTCACTTGTGAACAAAACCCCAAAACTTAAATTTCTCTGCTTGAAGCAGTACTTCATCCCCCACCAGAAAGAGACAATCCATTCCTTTCAGGTCCAGAACCACGACCTTAGACTTGAAGGTGTTGATCCTCATCCTGGTCACATCAGCTGCAAACTGCCCCAGTGCATGTTGCAAGTCACAGCCAGATGAACCCAACAGGACCACATCAACTGCAAAGTCCTCCCACACATTTTTTTTTGCTTCAGCAACTGCCAAAGCTACATTCCATTTGGCCTGCCAGCACCTGCCAGCTGCTGCAACAGTCCCTCCAGTCAGCCAAGCTCAGAAGGTCTCTATCTTCAGCTGGAGATCTTCCTTTACTGCTGGTGTCCACCACCTGGTTTGGAGGTTGCCACTATGACAGGCACCAAAACCTTACGGAAACAGCTCCACACAAGCGCCTCCGCAGTGGAGTTCCAGAACATCACTCATCACTCAAGCTCAATGTTCCCTGCCTTTCCTGGGATGAACGTGAAGTTTTGCCAGAGTTGCAACCCTGAGCAAGGTACCGCCCCCAAGCACTGCTCCCCGGGCGCTTAATTAGCTGCCCCCTGCTATGTCACATTGTCACATATGCACATATGGGTTAAATGCAGAGGACACATTTCGTTGTTGTGCACTGTGTGCTGTGGTGTGTCAACAATGACAATTAATCACTAAATTAAATCAAAGTTGAATATCTCCCAGACAAGGTCTACTAGGTTTATCCAACATCTTCCCCAGCCACCTAATCCAACCAGGTGGTGATCAGTTGACAACTCAACTCCTTTCTGAACCTGAGTTTCCAAAACATGCAGTATTATGTTTCAACATGGTGTTCATTATGGACAAACTACAGTTAGCATAGAAGTCCAAACTCCAACATACTGGCACTGAACCAGGGGGCTGTAAGTGAACCCACACCTGCCTGGCGCCTCTCACCGAGGGCAACTCCAGAGTGGAGTCCAGCCCCTGTTCTGGAGTTTGGTTCCAGAACCCAAGGTGTACGTTGAGGTGAGTCGGTATCTCTCTACCTCCTTCAACAGCTTAGGCCCCTTAGGTCCCACCAGAGACGTTACATTCCATGTCTCTAAAGTCAGATTTGGTAGACCGCCTTGGGGCCTGTCTCTGACTGCCACATGGCCCATCTAACAAAGATGGGCTGAGGACAACAGCATTACCAGGAAGCTGTTAAATCTACATCCACCATACACATCAACGACTGGGTTTAGGGTCCCAGAGGCTAAGGAGCCCCATATGCAGCAAGCTGTGATCCAGTGTATATTCTGGCACCTTTCTGTCTTAGCCAGCATTAACTCTATCAGCAATATTGCTTATTATATTGTATTGTTCATTGTATTGTATTATATTATATTGTATTGTTGTTGTTTTCATACTGTTGTGCTTGAGAGATGCCATCGACCGGAACCAAATTCCTTATATGTGTTCGCTCACATACTTGGCCAATAAACGCGATTCTGATTCTGATATGTGCTACAGTAGCTCTCCTGTGAGACTGGACCAGACAGACTAGCTGTCACTCCTCACACGCTTCAATGAGCCTTGGTCATCCATGACCCCATCGCTGCTTCACTGGTTGGCCTTCCTTAGATCACTTTTGATAGGTACTGACCATTGCATACTGGGAACACCCCACATGACCTGCTGTTTCGGAGATGCTCTGACCCAGTCGTCTAGCCATCACATTTTAGCTCCTGTCAAAGTCACTCAGATCCTCACACTTGCCCGTTTTTCCTGCTTCTTTTACATCAACTTCAAGGACTGACTGTTCCCTTGCCTAATATGTAATGGAACCCTTGACAGGTGCCAATGTAATGAGACAATCAGTTATTCACTTCACCTATTAGTGATTTTAATGTTATGGCTGACCAGTGCATATCTAAACACAGTTTAAAAATTTTAATGAGCTAATTTGTCGTGTTTCAGCAGTTGTCAATGTTATGAAATGTCATATTTTAATGGTCACTGTGTTTAACACCCTATCTGAACGACACAAATTTGCATGCAAACAGGCAAGATTTTTTTATCTGATTCTGGGGAAACAAAGACTCGTGTAATAGAGGACCTCTGGGACAGACTTGTAGCATCCAAGAGGAAATAATGGAACAAAATAAATTAACAGGAAGGAGGGAAAGAGAGGGAGTTCAGCATCCCATACAAAAATGTAAAATAACATTCCTGAAACATACTTAAAGGCACTAGAAAACACTTTATATTTACTTACATTTACTTGGATTTGACAGACGCTTTTGTCCAAAGTGACATACAAGTGAGGCAGACAGTACATTACAATCATGCAGCTGTCATGCTGTCATAAGTGTGGCTATGCCAAGCTTCCAAAGAACGCCCACTTACACCTGTAATCAGTACTGGAGCAGGAGCTGCACAAGCTGCACATGTACCTGCATAGTATTGTTCCGTTTCATTTTTAATTAAGAATCATTATGTGCTGGTTATCTGGCTTTTAACCTATCCCTACAATTTTAAGCAATATTCATGAGCAGTTAGAGACAGTTGGATGAACCTCCTCCAGAATTTAGCAGAAGTGCTGCTGAGCGAAGGAGAATGGTCCATTATGTGGGTGTTGTGGGAACTTCAATGGCATTCATTCTGCCGCATCCAAGCAAGACAATTAAATGGAGCGTTCACTCTTTCAGCGAGCTTGGCAGAATGAGGCTCAGTTTTGCGTCGGTGGAATTGCATGGGACCGCACCGAGAACGCCAGAAAGGAACACATGCTCCCACCAAGAGGTCATTAATTAACACATTATGTGAGGATGATTCTCAGTACCTAATGCTATTGAAGTGTTTTCCGCCGACACGCTGGGAGAGGCGTCCCAGATGGAAGACGGCAAACTTCACAGCTCCTCTATGACTCGGGCATTCTGTAAATGTCAGGGATGACGGCATTAGTCTCTGGTCAGCCCCGAAGCAGATATCAAGACCTAAATACTAAATCAATAGCCATCATGAGGCCCGGGGATTTACAGCTTCATTGATCTCCCAATAACTTCTCTGTGGTTTTCATTCTAAGTAAGGCTGGGTGCGAAGAGTCTTGCATTCGGGACAGCACCTCAGACAGAGGGACTCACCCATTCTCACTGAGCTTATAAATTAACTGCATTCCCAAGTCATTTGATTTACAGGTAATATAAAGATCTAATATCTGTGGTCTGAGTGGCAGAAATGAAAATTCATGTTGTAAATGTCTCTGTTATATGCGTAATCATACAGTTATCAACTTCTACAGCTGCAGATGAAAGCATTAGATGGGTAATGCAGCCTCACAGGCCTGCAAAATCCTTTAGGAATATTTTGGCTTAAGCTACTTAATGTCCCACCAACATGCAGAGTTTCTGATGAACCTTATTAATTCAAATAAAAATTGAAATATGCAGGGCTAATATCTTGTCATGCCCTGCCCGCCATGTCCATATGACTCTTCTGTCTCCTCTCTTGTGTGAGCCTAACCACCCATGCCTGTTACTCAATTGTCTTACCTCGCATTCCTGCCCTTGAGTTAATCACTCCCAGCTGCCTCTCGTTAGCTTCCTCATTAGTTCAGTATATACATGCTTGATTGATGTCATACCTTCCTGTTGCCTGTGCCCCTTCCTATTTTTAGTCCTTCCATTTCTGATGCCTTGTGATCCTGTTTGTTTACCATTCTCGTTCATTTAATTCAATAGAACCCTTTTCTGTTTTAGCAACACGCCTGCCTACGAGTCTTACGGCATAACATATCTGGTCATGAAGTCTATTTTGTTGCACACTGTTGGGTCTGGGAATCACTATAAAATGAGAAGGAAAATTAAAAATTAACAAATAAAAAATATCTGCACTATATCTTTGAACTACAATTTGCACTGATTGAGGTTGAGCTCCCACTCAACAATTTCCTTCACTGAAGTGCCATACCGAGTGACACCGGAGAGACCTCGGGTAAGGGCTATGGATGCCTACTGTTTATTGCTAAAACAGAGCCAGAGTATTTAATAATAATGATAATACATTTTATTTTAAAGGTGCCTTTCAGAGCACACAAGGACACCACACAGAATTACACAACGAATAAGAACAATCAGAATAAAAAATAAATAAATTACAAAACAGTATAAAAAGCTAAAAGAATTCACAGAGAGTAGGCACTTTTAAACAGATGTGTTTTGAGTTTAGATTTAAAAAGAGAAAAGGAGTTTATATTTCTAATATCTTTTGGTAGGGAGTTCCAGAGTCGGGGAGCAGAGCAACAGAATGCCCTGCTCCCCGTAGTGACAAGGTGGGCAGAAGGGACGATGAGGTGAATAGAGGAGGAATACCTGAGGGAACAAGAGAGAGTAGCAATGTGAATAAGATCAGACAGGTATGGAGGAGCGTGGTTGTGGATGGCCTTAAACGTATAGTTTAATTACAGTAGTCCAGTCGTGAAGTGACTAAACTGTGAAGAAGGATGGGGGGTGAGGGAAGGACGGAGACGATTAATATTGCGAAGATGTAAATATGCGGACCGAGTGATATTGTTAATATGAGATTGAAAGGATAATGTGCTATCGAGGACGACACCCAGACTCTTAAACTGAGGGGAGGGGGAGACACAAGAATTATCGATTGTGACTGAAAAACCGACAGCTTTAGAAATTGTTGTTTTGGTACCAATCCTGTTTTTTCACTGTTAAGTTTGAGGAAATTAGATTTTAACTCATTAATGCAATCAGTAATGGAGGAGGATGGGAGGGCGGAATTGGGTTTACTAGAAATATAGAGCTGCGTATCATCCGCGTAGCAATGAAAATGTATGTTGTATTTACGAAAAATATCTCCAACGGGGATGCGATAAATGATGAAAAGAAGGGGCCCCAGGACAGAGGCCTGGGGCACATCAGTGGTTGGGATGTAACTGATTTAAGTGTCTTAACCACAATGCACTGCTGCAGCTACACAGATACACGTCCAATATTCCAATTCCAGATCTGTTTAGACTGGAGAATGGGGCCTCCCTCTGAGAATTTGAGTATACATCTTTAAGGCTTTCTTTTACAAACAGTTCCCAATCTATGCAGATGTATAGAACATGTAGAACGGTATAACGGCTTTGGTGAAAACACAACAGTGGCAAGCAGAATCAAAGGGGCGCTACGATTCCAGTCCATCTGCGATGTCTGTAGGTGTGTGAGGTTCATCCTCATCTGAATTTTGGCAGAGCTTGTTATGCGTCTGCTGACCTGACATTTCACCTCTCACCACGAACAGCTGGCACGCCTGCTTGGCTCTGCCATTGTTTACAGCTTATATCTCATGCTTCCCCAGTGTTTTGGTGTCCTCTCCCTTATTTGTCTGAAGCTTCGTTCAAGAAGGGCGGTGCGCTGAACTGTGGGGACAGACCTCATGGTCAATTTACTCATTAATGACTGCTGCAGAGGCCGCAGACACAAAAATCCCGTCCAAGGCTATACGAAAATTCTTCATTTGAGTTTTGAATTCCAGGCCACTGGTTGAGAGATAAATGAGCAGGTCTTTGCCTGTAGATTTCTGCTGCTTGCCCAGGGAAAGTGTATGAGTGTCTGACAAGCTTGATTTTTAGCCTGCACCTCAACATCTTGCTACTTTCCGTCTCCCCCCACCCCACCTTCCGAAGTTAAGATGTCTCCAGTCTTTGCCATCTGCTGTTACCCATAAGAGGGTCTTCACTGCTCCATTACCACTCTGCCAGAAACATGTGGTGCCTTACGGATGTGTCACATGCATAGTTATCTCACAAGTAAACATCTTCACTTATAGCTAAACAAGAAATTCCCACTCTGGTCTTTATTCTATAAAAAAAATCTCTTGCAAACATTTGGAGTCTAACAAAGTTTACTGCATGGATGGTCTGTATACAGGATGTATATGAGAATTCATATCTCAGGAGCATAGCTATACCTGCTTAATTTGGGGTATTGTGCAGCTCAGTGGGTTAGAATGCTGTATGCAGAAGGTCACTGGTTCAGAGTCAGCAGAGTAGTTTCACATTTGGGCTCTTCTGCAAAGTCTATAACTCCTCAATTGCTCCAGGGACCAGGTGACCCTGCTTTCAAAAAGATGTGCATGTCACTTTGGATAAACACTTGTGCTAAATCAAACATTTTGCATATAAAGTGGTACCTCAGTTCTTGGACTCATTAGAACTCAAATTTCTTAAAAGTCGAACCAACCACTTCGAAAAAAATTTACCTATAACTCGATCTGAATCTCAGAAGTCAAACCGTGAACACCGACCTAAGATAACTTGTATGCACGGGGAAATGCGGCACGTTTCTCAGTGGAAAGAAAGGATAATGCTTCAGTCTCAGCCTCGCATTCGCTGTGATAGCATCCTGCATGTTTACACTAGCTGAATACATATATTTAGACAGTAAAAATACATTTAGAAGGTGCGGACGATCGGGGCAGGACACATTGTTTTTTTTTTTTAACTTTACACATTGTTTGGATACATTTATTTTCTTACTTTAAAAATTACTGTTTTGATAAATGTGCTTAGATGTGTTTAGTACAGTATATGCTTTTCTTGTTTTGTGTTTAAATGCTAAAAAAAAAACATATGTAATTTTTTGGGGCCGGGAACCAATTAATTGGTTTTCCATTATTTCTTATGGGGAAAATTCGATCAGAACTCAAACTTTTTAGGATTCGGACCGGAGTTCTGAATTTCAAGTTCTGAGGTACCAGGGTATAGTTGACAATTTATTAACACAATGTTAACAAACACTTTTCACATGGTTTACTTATAGTCTGGTCTGTTGACTGCTTGTTCAACTGTCCCATGTGGGTGTCTAGGATGATGGCTGATGGGGGCCTACTTCTGTATTTCTAACTGTCTGATAATTCAAAAGAGCAGGCAATAGGTGAGGGATTCATATACATTACAAATACATGACAGGTGTGGAAAGCGCTGCTATTACACTTACGCTTCCCTGCACCTCCAGGAATGGCCTTTATGCTGAGGTAGCGCTCTGAGAGCTGAAGTCTCCCTGTCCCCCACCCACCCATGGTGCAGGTCACTTACTCACAGACACCCCGGCAGACGGAAAATAGCTTCTGAGCATCCAGGATGTCGATCACCGGCGGGACCCGGCAGGGCTCTGACAAGCCAGCTGGATTGATTCCTGGGCGCCGCTGTTTATTTTCGCTGCCATGTCAAACCTATCTTCCACGGCCCAGCCTGACTGCCCCCCAGCCAGCTTGCCGGCGCTCCCTGTCCTGCGCACTGAGCTCTGATTTATGCTGCGCCTGCCCAAGTGAGCTCAGAAGCCCCTGAACCCCCCCCAACCCGGTCTGCCCCGGGGCACCGTTTATCTCTCTGGGCAATGTGCAAGGTGCCATGAAAGTGTAAGAGTGGGAGATTGATAGAGTGATAGAAGGGGCAGGGAGATGTTCGGGCCCCCTAAGGCAGCGTTTATACTCGACCCTCGCAACACATCCACTTTTGCATCATGGCTGCCATGCCTATCCTGCCTTTATTCCACGCATCGCTTGTGCAGCTACGCATGGAAGTAACGCTACACGTACGCGAGATGCAGTACCAGCAAAAACCTTGGGGGCAGTATGGTCAACCGTGTACAGCGTCTTCAAAATTTAATGCCAGGTTAAGTTTCTTCTGCTTTCCAATTCAATCTCAGCTAAGAAAGCAGTGTATATACAAAGTATAATGAAATTCTTACCTGACTGGCTTCTCCACAGACTGCAGACAATCAACAAAACAGTGCAATATAGGAGGCCCATTAAAGATAATTCATACTTCTCACACAAAGCATCATCATATCACACATACAGCACTGTACTCTTATACAAACATTACTATACCCTTTTATCATTCTCACTCTTATTTAGTATGATACTCTCATAGACACTGCACTGTTCTCTCTTGCTATTCAGCCAGGCTGGTAGAATATGTCAATGAGAATAGCTGCTTGTGAGAGAGTTTGATTGAAACAGATGGGAGTTTGACTGAAATGGAGATGGTACCAAATTCTCAGTTCCTGATTGGATGAAGCCTGTCTTCTCAAGTTGCAATGCTCTGCAAATTCAGAAAATACTTACAAATATTGAAAACACATGCAAAACATGAAAAGAGCTCATGATACAATGGATGTTTCCGGTGGACAATGAAATGAGATGCACCATATAGTCTGGGTGATAATTCAAATGTTTACAGTATTTCAATATATTTTCAAAACAAGATACAAGATGACATGATACCATTTATATGGACATACTTTTACCGTGTGTTAATATTTCCAGCCATAATGCTAAGTACAAAATACTAAATATTGTGAGATATCTAACAACATATAGTACAGCGCTCAGCAAGAGGCAGCAAAGTGAAATGTAGCAGAGCAAATACTAATATGAGTATTAGTATTAATATGAGGAGCAGTAGGTAGAATATAGGGAACGCTGCAGCAGTATTACAGAATCAGCAGCTCGCTGTGAAGGCAACAATTATAAGATAATTCATACAGACAAGTAAGAACAGAAACGAAGGAGTTGGTTTTCTCACACTGCCCCCTGGTGGGCATAACTTTTAATCCTCCAGACTGACATAAACTATGTGTGCAAATATGAGCAGCATGCGTAGCCACAGCATGTGTAAGCACATTCGTTGTATGTAGGGTGACCAGATAATCCAGTCAAAGAGGACACTTTGAGTTATGACAGGATTTGTAAACCACCATTTCAACCAAATTTAAGGAATTGGGTTTACCTTAAGCACTGAGTTCTTGCTGTGTGCTGATTGGTCAGTCTTGTATAATCATGCATGTGCCACTAATGTTAAAGTGACACAGCTGGATGAGTCTTTCAATCAAGGAGACAAAACAGTTTGAGCATAAGAAGAAGTGAACTTAGCCAAGCACAGGAGCCTTTCATTTTTAAATCAGTTTGTAAAACCCTAGTTGGAAGCGTTGAAAATAAACCAGCCCAACGGTTGCACACAGAGTGCAGGTCAATGGTGCACAAATATCCTCTTAAACACTTATGATAATGGCTGTACCTTCTGGCCACACACACTTTCCACTCAATAGAGGGGCCCGATGCCAGAATCATGTGTTGACACAATCGGCTGTGTTTCATCATGTGACCTGGTCCCTCAGAACTCTCTGATGGTGGGGAATTAGCAATATTCACCTCCCCCTCTAGCCTCGGCCTGTGAAACCCCCCCTCCCCCCCAAGGTAGAGCAGCCCAGCTGGCGTAAAAATGTATTATTGAATGACCCGCACCTTGCTGCTGTGTGCTGACTTCATGAATATACATCAAAGGGCTCATCTGCCGAGGGAACTAGCTGAATTGCTGACACACAGAGCTTACACTTCAAGAACAAGATTCCGGTAATTTTTTAAAATGCGTTGAGTAAACACGGAAATCGACAGAGCCAGCAGGGGCCTTTGGCCTGGCAAATATACTTTGTTAATAAGATGAAGTATTATATGTATTATACAGCTTATATATTATTTAGCTGCATATATGAATTACGTTCTGTGTGAGTATGTGTGAATATACTTATATTTACAAATTATTTTTGTTGACTTTAAAAACTAGGTAATACATGTTAGTGCTATAAATATTTTCCTTATTCCATATGATAGCTACTTAATTCAATTCTTATTAAAATATACAGTAAATATCTTTGCTTAAACATGAAATATGCATGAAAACACTGTAGGGTTTGGATTTACATCTCATTCACTTAGATGTGTAATATTTAATACTGCATACTAGGGAAAGATTTCTCAGGTCTTAAATATAACTCTTGCAACCCTGCCTGACTCAAGTGACTTAATATCGATCCTTTTGCATGGCACATTGAGTTTGCTCACCAGTGACATGTAGTTCTTCTGGAGAATTTCTCACCGCAAAGCCTTCAGTGTGTCTGTAAGGCACATGCTATGTTATTTTTTTAAATGCTGAAAATGAAGTTGGGATCTAAAGCCAACACCATTAGGCAGGCCCCCCTTCTGTCTGACAACATGTGGATGTAGAAATGGTGGCCGTGAGATTTAATGTTGACAACATTGTTTCCTCTCTAGGTCAGGGGTCACCAACACGGTGCATGCGGCAGGTGTTCTAAAAATAGCACAACTCACCAATGAGCAGCGTCTGAATTTTAATTTTATCCTGTTGCTATTCTTCTTTAATCACATTTGCATTTATATAGGTTTGAAAATGACAATATCTAAAAAAAGCATTTAAAACATATTTGTTATACATGAAGATTAGATAAGTTTAGGAGGGCATTTCAAACTGGTAGCCCTTCGTATGGCTCAGTACCTGTGAAGTAGCTCTCAGTTTCAAAAAGGTTGGTGACCCCTGCACTGGGTCTTAACCATTAGCATTTGTCTACAGCATAGCTACTTCCATAAATGGAGACCTGACTTCTGACAGGAGTGAGTCTAACGCAGAGGTCTGTTTCCCTGAATGGGTTAGGACCAGAACTGACGCTGGCGGAATAGCCACCCTTTGAAAAAGGCCTGTGAAAGATAGTTGAACAATCTCTCTGCTCTCCCACGTCCCTGAGGGGCAGCCCCTTCATTCCACCTTGCTACATCCCAAACAGCTTTCTCCTCCATCTTCCTCCCCTTACACTCACCAACCTGCCGTCACTGATAGGCACATGAGACGCAACCTGACTGAACAAAGGTAGGGCAGATGTTTCCTGACTGAAAAAAAAAACCTTGCAGGTTTCCGCCCGGAGACCAATTTTAAGTGTGGGATGAGGGCAGGGGGTTGATCAATACAGATTTACAGCAATGACCTGTCATACACCCGGAAATCTGGACATTGTACCTCTCAGGCTTAAGGTACTATCGTTAATCTGCTTTAAACACAATCTGTGACAGTAAATGGACGTCGAGATTTGAAGGGTGATTTCATGCATGTCAGCATCATCAGAACATAGATTATTTAAAAGCTGCAATTATTTATCACCACTATTTAGTTGTTGTGCTTCTGACAGGGAATTGCAAGAGATGCCAAAAGTTACTAATTAAACAATACAAACCTAATAATTGTATAAGCATGGTGAGGCACAGCAAGGGCAGTCAGTGGGATTTCGCTCTGCTGATATAGTATTTGCTTTTGTTATATTTTTGTGAATTTTTGCTATATTTCTGTGAATTTTTAGCTTCTTCCAGTTTCTATTTGCTGTTGAAAGGACTTCCTCCTTATTTTGGTCGAATTTTAGTGTGAAAGAGTCCCTGTTTGAGTAATTCCTGCTGATGGTGTCAATATTTTAATTTGGAGCACTAAATGAAGTCAAGCATATGACTTTAAGTTAAAAGTCTCAGTGACACTTAAGGGTTTGTAATAACTACGGTGCTTCATGAATGTATGGAGGGATATGAAAGTGGCTTAACGAGAATGTATCTGTCCTTAATTGGCCCTGTTCTGTCTTTAGTCCGATAGGAATCAGTAGAAATGGTTTTAAAAAACTGGCTTTCATGGGAAAATCCCCAAGCAACTTTAATCTGCCCCAAAAATGGAGGGAAAATCGCATTAAGCCTGTTTGCAGCAAAGATTTAGCCAAACTTCTCCAGGCTGAATGTCACTGCCAAAGGTACTTTCATCTAAGGCTATTGAAAGAAGTCCAATTTGACTGTGTATCTAACTGGGAGAGTTTTGTGCAATGTGTTTTGGGTAGAAAGTGGAATTCAGCCCAAGTCTGTAAGCTTTGGATGAACACAACAAATGCCGGCAGGAAAAACCATTTTAACCCCGAACTGATATAGTAATTAGGCTTCATCTAGTTAATACTATTAGGTCAAAATGATATCACTCAGTATTAAATGGCACCTACTTAGAGATACAATGACATCCAATCAGCATTGTGCATGACCAGCAGACACAGGCTGTCAAGCCCCGCCGGTGAACCAGCAATGAGAGGCGGCAGCCCCGACCAATACCGGGACTCCACGTTGGATGTAAACCCTCCTGCCCTTCCTCCCCTCGCTCTTCCTCTTTGTGAACACCCCGTGTGCCGTGTCTGTGTCACCGGACGGATCTCCTGGCTCTCGACCCATTTGCCTGCGACCCCGACAACGAATCCGGATCCTGACCCCGGCCTTCCCCATCTCCTGGTTTTCGACCCTGCCTGTACGACCACTATTCTGCCCGCTCCAAGTTTCTAGTGCTACAGCATTGTGCAATAAAGCCTCTGTTGAACGTCCCTCTGTTGGTCCCTCTGTTGGACACAGCATGAAACATTGTAATCATCACGCACTCGTAATTTCTTGGCATTATCATTCTGAGCTTTTTAAATATCAGAAAAATATGTCCTGCTTTTAAACCCTTCACCACACATTCTGACTATGAGTAAAACTCAGAGAAGGTTCAATTTGCATGTACAGTATATCTACAGTACTTACATGTCAAATGAAATTGTACTCAAACTGGTATATTGATTCTTTTATAGATTGTTACGCAGTAACGGTACTTCTGGTACCATCCACCCTTAGTAAACACGTATCTGGACTTTTCCCGCTGAGTTCTACCCACTCACGTTCCGCTTTGGTTCTGCTCGACATGAACTGGGAGCATTCCCTTGACAAATTTCACTTCCTGTGGAATGTACTGGAAATTGCTGAGTAGGAGCATGTACTGTTGGCAGTGAAGGGGGAGGGTGTGATCTGGGGGGGTCTTTCACTGCACACTTCATGCCTGCACCATGAGCTGCTAGCCCACAGGTTACACATCGCCACGACAGATACACCACCAGTGAAAAGTTTTTGCACACACTGAAATTTTCTACATTTGCATGTTACTCACGTAACATTTCCTAAAAATACCCTCAATATTCATTGCTAACAAATAAAGTTACAATATCTTCACCATTTCAGTACCTATTTTAGCAAGACAATGTCATATCTTTGATTCATCAAAGTAACCTCTTCTAGCAGTTATAACAGCAGAGAAAACTTGAGGCATTCTTTCTAGAAGGGACATTAAATACTGCTCTGTTTCATGGGATGAAACGGTTAACAGTTACAGTAACTAAGTTAAAGTACAACCTATAATTTGACTATGCCATAACTGCATAACCAGTTAATAGGATGTCAGACATGCACTGTTACATAATCTTTCCATGTTATAAAGGAAAGTTGTTTTATTTGACACTGTTCTTTTAGCTCAGAGTTTAAGACATTTTTAAACATGAGTTAGAGCTCTGGCCTCCTCGTACACCCCAGGGCCCCCCCTGAGTGAGAGAACCAGCCTGAACGTAGCTGACAGCATCGAGTGTGGCAATGTAGCACTGACAGGAAGGCGGGGGGCGGGGGGGCATTTCATATCAGTGTTTGGAAGAGTACTTGGTGGATCTCTATCCAAGGTGAGGACCAACTGTTATTCTGAATTCAACAGAGCTCTTCTTCACTTTGACATTTGCCACCATTAGAATAACTGGATACGGCAGTGAACCCAGTGGGAAAAACCAAGCCTTGTATTTGACTTACATAAATCGCCGTTTTGTATATAGGGTATACCTACTAGCCTGTAGGTGTTTCTTCCTCTGGGACTAATTTCGGAGCACATCCAGTTCCTGGAAGCCATTTAGAATCACAGCCGGGGCTTGTGGGAAGTTGGGGGGGGGGGGGGGGCTGCCACACAACCCACCTGACACACTGTCAGAGAATTCCTATTCTGCACGTAGGCAAAGACCCCAGGAATTAGTGGCATCATGCTATGTGAGTCGACACACAAGTTCACCTTGAATTAACGTGTGCTCTGGTGACAGCCGTGCGTGCCGAGCCCGTGGGGGGGCGGAGAGAAATGATGGACTCCTGCCGCTATCTTGCCTGAAATTTCTCACCTCCTCCTGTCCTGCCTGGGCTTCCTTTGTAATACAGAAGTGAGTAGATGCTTGCTAAAGATTTCCGTGCTGATAAAAAAAAAAACACAGGAAGCATTTCCTGGGAAGATCTTTTGAAGAAATGCTTCAAAGTAAAAGCCTTCAAGACAAAAAGAGCAGCACAGGCATTCCTTCTGATAAACATTTTTGGAGGACACTGCGTCTTAGCACAGTTCTCTCAGAGTACTAAGAATCAGCTTCCATATTGGTTATTTTATGATTCTAGGGTCAAATTTCACTATTTCCATTTGTAATTCTGCGTTAGGCTCCATGTGTAGTTCTGGTTACTGCTACACATGCAACCCACCATGATTACTGGACTTGCTGCTTTTGTGTGTAGATTTAGACACAGATTTGAGAAAACAAAAAGATTGATTGAGAAAGACTGAACAATTTCTACTATTAAGGGAATCCTAACGTTTGCGGAATGTAGGGGAAAGGGGATGAATACCATTACCTGAGCGGTTTATCTCTTTCCTCATGTAAAATAAGGATGGGTTGGTAGAAAAAAATCGGAACAAGCTGATCAGCGCTGAAGGATTTGCTCTGAGAAAGACCCACCTGAATGAACCCCGTTATTTACTGCAACCTTTTAGGTAATTATTCAGGCAAAGATGAACCGTCCTGGGATGATATATGATGCCGAGGCAAATAGCATTTCTCGCGATAGCGGGACGAAGGCAACAAAACGTTGATTGCCTTTGAAAACGGGCAAAGTCACGCACATATTCCTTCGGTGGCTCAGGAGAAGCGGCTCCCGACAAGGAACGAAAATTAATGGCGCCTGAAGCCGGCCTATAGCGGTTATTGATGTGCCGTTAGCCTGGAGATTTTTCTTCATTGGTCATACGCTAAAGGAAGGCATCTGCATGGAAAGGGTGCGGCGGCCCACCACCTCCGCAACAGGCTCACAGCCCATTGACTGCGGCCAGCGTCCGTCCCGCATCGCCTCCTGCAGCCCGGAGAGCGAGCCTGCGCCGCGCAGGGATTCCACGTTTGCGTATCTGCGCTCCAGATCTATATTCAATTTACTTTAAGCATCTGTGGTGTAATTGAACTATGCCTGGATCGCTTTAAAGCCAGGTTTTCAGTACATTTCTTATATATGTTTAAGAGACAGACTCTGAAGGACACGGATTAGGGTGCCTCAAATCTGGCTATACAGAGCTTGGCATGCAAATTAAAGGTTGTTTGTTACATTGACTGATATATAATGAGTGATAGGGAAATGGTTTCAGAATGCTATACCTTTCCTTCTCTATAAAAAAAGCTGTAAATTAAATATGTGTCCTCTAATAACCATATAATGCTTGTTGTGGATAAAAAAGATTTAATCCCTCAGTTGGGGAAATTACTCATAAACTATACATCAGATTTATATTGGCTTTATGTAGCTCCAGGTTTGCCCATAAACCATTCTAATGTCACGTATCCTTTGTTTTTCAACTCATAAAGTGTCCAAAACAGCCTTCTGTCATTTAAGGAAATTGCAAATGCAAATCATCCACGGTGCACACTTTTACACTGACCAGATTGTCACCATTCAGTGCCTGCTGGCCAGTATAGGGTTTAATACCCTCTAGCTTTCACAAAACCACATAGCTCCAAAGCCCAAAAGGCTAGCAGATTACTCTCACTCTGGTCACGCTCCACCAGCCAGCTGCACAGTTCCAGATGCGCTTAAAATGACTGCTATTGATTTAAACAGATTTAAAAAGGACCTGATTGTCAGGATTGCTTTGCTCCCAAGGGTAGGTTCTCTATAATTTCCTGTGATCCCAAAAGTAAAACTTGTGCTAGAAAATACTCTCGGAGAGCCCCTAGAGCAATCTGGAGTGGGGGGGAGGTGCCACCTGACTTATAAAGGAGAGTCAGGTGATAGAGAGTATTGGAAGTATTCGGGGTGGGGGAGGGGGGTGCGTCTGAAATTGAATTGTTTGCTGTGTGGTAGGCAAACTGTAGTATTCAAAGGGAGCAGTATATCTGAATCAGGGACAGTAGGTGAATGGTATGCTGATGACATACTATATTCTGCGAGATTCCAAAGTATGCGACTGGTGGATCTTCCCTATTCCATATTAGCTTGCTCAGAAATTTGTGTCAAGATGGCAGAGGAACAGACTAGCACTATGACACTGGTAAACATCTGTGAAAGTTTATATGCAATATGGTGACCATAGTCTGTTCAAGTGTACTATGCATTTATATATATAGTATATACTACGTACAGTCAGTACATACTACGTTAATGGTGGAGTAGTAGGCTTCTAACAAAATTCCGTACTTACTGTGTAAGTATGCAATTTCAGATTCACCCTTCGAGCTTGTTTCTGGAGATGCTGTAAGTTTCTCCAGACACCAGTCCGGAGACCACAATTTTGTGTAAAATTGGTACATTTGTTTTTCTTGTTTACATGTGATGTTATGTCGATAGCATTCTCACCCTGTCACCTTTACCCCATTAAGGAAAGAAACCTACCTTAATGAACCTGCTGTTAAGATTTAAGTGCTACAAGGGGAACAGACTGGCGCTTACCAACTGGAAATATTCAGTGTTTATTACAAAGATAGCACACACACACACACACACGCACATACACACACACACACAGAGGATGACCCAGATGGGTACTTACTTTGCCTTTAACAATAAATCCTGAATATGGCCACGCCTTACACTTAAGGTGGCACCAGGACTTGCCACAATATCAAGAAATTATTTCCCACCACTCATAATGGCTTCAGTAAATGGACTTAGACTGAGTACTAAACCAGCAGTGACTTAAAGTGACTGTAATTTTTATGAGTCATAGCCTTTGTTCAATTTGCCCCATTTTGTACATAGTTTTCAAATAGCTAGAAACTACTAGATGTGTGTGTGTGTCTGTGTGTGTGTGTGTGTGATTCTGTGTGTGTGTGCGTGAGCGGGTTTACCTATCCTTATGGGGACATAAGGAAGCCCCAGAAGCCAGGGGCCCCATGGTAGGGGCCCTTGTAATCAGATGGCCCTCTAAAGGTACACTACACCCTCCTCCCTAGGGCCTCCTAGTAGGGCCCTCTTAATCAGAGGGCCCTCTAAAAGCCCCCAAAGCCCCCATCCTCCCTAGGACCCCCTGGTAGCCAGAAGCCAGGACCATAATAGGAGGGCCTAAGAGGGCCTTCTAAAAGTAGGCTCCCATGCACCCATTTCCCTTTAAAGTTCCTATAGCAGGGCCGGGGGCCCCCTGAAAGCTGGGCCACCTGCCCACTGTGCTTCACTGGAAGTCTATGGAAAAGTACACTTTGTCTAAACCAGGGCTGGCCAATCTTATCCGCATAGGGCTGGTGTGTTTGCAGGTTTTTGGGATAACCTGTAGGTCATCCGTTCAATCCTAAGTGTGAGGACTCAATCAGTCCTTTAATTAGTAATCTAATTAGGGAGTTGCAGCGAAAACCCGCATACACAGCGGCCCTTTCTGGATAAGATTGGCCACCCCTGGTCTAAATGGAGATTAGACAAAAGCTAATTGGTGAATAAGCTCCGATGATGTGTTTTCTGAGCCCGCCAGGATGCCGTGCTTCACTGGGTGTCTATGAGAGCTTCATATACTGTATAGTTTTTGCTTAGGCAGTGTTGATTGGACAGATCAACTTGCAGTCAGACATTTTTGACCCGTCTGGAAGCCAGACTTCTCTGCATGGTCTTTGGCAGATGGACCGGATAAACAACCAATAACATTAATGCTCACGGTTGACTGTCGATGGTGCTGGCTTGTAGTATTCATTCATTCTGTCACATGCAGTGGCACAGAAGCATTTCGTTGCAGCCCAGAGTCACAGTGTATTGTCTCGTATGTCATCTTTCACCATTGGCATTTGTAAATATTGTTATTCTTCAGCTTGATCGTTTGTTTAATTTTCAGGGAAAGTTCACACCATTCAGTAGCTCCAATTAACCTTAGTATATATTTGGACTGGGGGAGGGGGTTGTGAGTTCTTAAAGGAAACCCCAAAACTCCACAAAGAGGCAGCCATGGCAGAGACTCCAACCCTGGTGGTGGACAATTTTGTCACCTGGAGCAAGGAAAACCACCTTCAGCTCAATGTGACAAAAACAAAGGAGTTGGTAGTGGACCTGAGGATGAGCAAAGTGCCAGTGACCTCGCTTAACATATAAAGGGTGTCTGTGTGGACAGGGTGGAGGAGTACAAATACCTGGGAGTGCACTTGGACAAAAAACTGGACTGGTCTAAACATGTGGACATCGTTTACAGGAAGGGCCAGAGCCGTCTATTGTCTGAGATGGCTAAGGTCCTTCAACATCTGCTGGACGATGCTGCGGATGTTCTACGAGTCTGTGGTGGCCAGTGCCATCATGTATGCTGTTGTCTTCTGGGGCAGCGGCCTGAGGGTCATGGACACTAACAGACTCAACAAGGTCATTAAGAAGGCCAGCCAAGTTGTGGGAGTGGAACTGGACTCTTTCAATAAGGTGTTGGAGAGGAGAACATTGTCCAAAATAAGGACAATACTGGACTTTCCTTCACACCTGCTCCACTATATACAGTATGTTGAGCAGCTACAGGAGTTCGTTCAGCAACAGGCTAAAACTTCCACGCTGCACAACTGAGAGACACAGGAAATCATTCCTGCCGGTCGCAATAAAATTGTTTAACTCACATATCTGATCAGTCAAACCACAAACATAAACACAATCACCTTAAATAACCATGTATACTGTGTATACGTTTGCTGTAATAACCCAGGTACTATGCAAATCATGTTTAATATATGCCAATGTTAATATAATTGCTGCTATAGGTTTTATTTTTATTGGTTATTTTATTATTTTTATTTTATTTGATCTAAATTACTTTATTGTTCTTATAGTTCTATCTAAATCTCTTCTATCATCTGTACATAACTTTCCTAAATCTTTTATTTTCATCAGGAGTTTTTGTAATGTAAGAGAATTTCCCCATGGGGATTAATAAAGTAATTCTGATTCTGATTCTGGTCCCAGAAGTGCAAAGCAACAACATTAAGCACTGCACCACCATGTTACCCAGGAGATTCAGCATCGCTTACATCAATAAAGGGGAGCAGGATTTCCATATAAGCAGCTGACTGATTAAAATGAGAAAAAACAACAACACTACAGCTAACTGTCGACACCTATGCTTCCCCCATTTTAAAAATCACCATCCGCCACTGGGGCCAGGTGATCTACAGCAGCCCTCCATCTTTTTCTTAGTTCACAAGATAGTGCAGCACTTTTACAGCCTTGAGGTAAGCTTAGGGTCGTTATCACGTTGAGAAATAAATAATTTTTTGATTGGTTTTATGTATGTATATATGTATAGATATGTAATATTTATATACTGTATGTAATCCTATATGATGTTTGCCTCGTACATGGGCCCAGTGAGTCCTGCTCCTCTTCCTCCTCCTCCTCCTGCTCCTCCTTCTCCTCTTCCTCCTCCTCCTCCTCCTCCATGCTTGCTGTCTTACTATCTGCACCGCTCCAAAGAATTGGCAGGTGACTGATACCTTTGTTGTCGTGTTCTTTCTTCTCCACAGGAAGCCCCTCAAAGGACGAATGCACTTATTGTTATGGAAATCACTGTTTTTTTTTTTAACAGTAGCAGGTGTAGAACAAGGCTGGTGGCTGGGAGCATGAGGAGCTTCGTACGCGCCGGAAAAACACTGCGTTTGGAACCAAACGACACGCGAGTCAGACAGTCGGGGAAACACACATACACATGCTGTACGTATATGGAGACAAACTACTGTATGGAGCTGCAGAGATCAGTGCCCGAGAGCCAGAAGGGGCCTGTAATCGTAATTTTAGAGGCAAATTTCTGCTGAGATGGCAGAACCAAAGGGAGGTGTTGAGAAGAATTCATGCTGCTGCAATGTTGAAAATCAAGACAAACAAAAGTATGTTACATCTATTAATCATTAATGGTTAAAATAATATGGGAATATCTAAGTGAAACACTCATCTGCTCATATTCAGCATATTTTCCATGTTGTATCCTGATCAATGTTCCTATTATTTAGAAAATAATCTTCTCTACAATCTGAAGACATGGAGGTTATGCTATGAATTAGCTACAAAACAATGGAGTTGATGCATTATACAAGCTAAGCCCCTACTGGCAGGCAGGCCGCGTCAAGGAGAGAGTTGTGCTCGGATGAGCTTAACCCCAACCCCTGACTCATGACTCATAGCCAGCTATCTGCTGGTCTTGCTGATTCATTCTGTTCATGACTAGGCTGCTGTGACTCCATACTCACAGGGCTACCAGCTTGTTTTGCCGAACTGCTGCAGATGATTCAAAATGCGGCAGCACGTCTGGTATCAATCAGCCTAAATGCTCTCATGTCACACCGCTCCACCCTTCACTGGCTCCCTACAGGCGCTCACATCAAGTTCAAGTCCTTGGAGTTGGCCTTCAGATCCAGTAATGGACAGGCACCCATCTCCATCCAGCGGCTCCTTAAGTCCTAAGTCCCATCTCTCTTCAGTCAGCAAACCAACACCAGCTTGAGAACCCTCAAACGTGTGAAGTCTCACTCTAGATGTTTCTCATGAGTGGTTTCCTGATGGTAGAATGAGCTGCCCAGCTGCAACTGGACATCAGATTCCCTGTCTGCCTTCCATTAATGCTTCAAGATCCATCTGTTCTAGAACCACCTCAACTAGCCCTTCAACTACTGACCTGCTCTATCTTCATCATTGATTTCTTAGCTGGTCTTGTTTTTGAAACTCTGATTTGAATCGCATCCAATTAGCATTTTGCTGTATTCTTGTTAACATATTGAATTGTTCAGTGCTAACACATGTTTGTTACTAGTTATTCATTGAAGGCTCAGCCCAGCCACACTTATGCCTGGCTGGATCCCTGACAGCTGTATGCTGCTGATGTACTGTACTATCTGCCTCACTTGTACATCACCTTGGAATCTGCTTAATAAATATAAATGCAAAATAAGACCTAATTGATGTTGCCTGTTTTGAAAGCCTTCGTGACATTACACCAGGGAACATTTTTTTCCCACAGTCGCAATTAATGTCAAAGATTTTTTTAGCCCAAAGGGTCCAATAAAAGCAGAGAAATGCCAAATAATTTGCATATTCTGCCATATCAGCTCAGGCCTTAGAATAAATATCAACAACAATGAAAATATGGATCAGTAGTTGGACCCAGAAATTAAAGCAACGCATTGATTATAATTTTTTTTAAACATCAGATTTTATTTGTGTTTCTTCATTTTCGGTGGTCATGGCTGAAACAGAAAATACTCATTACCACTGGCACAGGCTGAGGAAGAAGCCACTGACTTATGACATGAACACTCTGTATGTCTAGAATCAACAGCGCAGACGGTAATGAGGGCAGTCAGCTGACGGGGAGCTGAGCTGGCTCAGCGTATCAGACGCCGTCGCTTGCCGTTCGCCTCGACGGGCATTTCCTGCATGTTCATTAAGTGCTGCTCATCAAATTTTGATTGATTTTATTGAAGCCGTTCAGGCTTTTAAAAGTGCAGCGGAGTACTTTGAGGAGTCTTTAGCTTTATGGATTAAAGGATTTGCGCAGGTCTAAGCAGCAGGATAGGGCTACAATGGTGTATTGGGCCTAATTGACCGAAGACACGGTCAAAGGTTTTTCTGTAATTTTATGCATTGACGGGACCTGTTTTGCAATAATTGAATATCCTGTTTACACCCGGCTGCCAAATTACTTTCTGAGAGCCTCTTTTTTAAATCAGTCGCCTTTTCAGCTGGACTTTTTTTTTTCACATGCTTAACAGTAACTCGCTTCTGTCCATTTGTCATTTATCGGAACTGCTGATTCTAAATGTCATTGCGGAGAAACACCCGCCTGTTATGGGCAGCAACACCAATAAAAATCAGACCTCAAAAGCAGGAAATTGATATTCGGTGAGCCTTTTTTCTTTATGTTGAAATGCAAGTAAGCGTATTTTTGGCAGTAATTAATGCTGAATAGTAGATGCCCCATTAAGACGGGAAGATGGGGTGTGGACATCACAGGCCGGTCAGATGAGGGGCCTTTCATTCTCTGCCCCCCCAGCCTTACCAAGCATATGAGGCTGGGCTCTTGTACACAGAAAATGCACACAGACACTGATGTCCTTCGCTTATTGGGACCCGAGCAACTCCTCAGAAAATGTACTATCTTTCCAAAATGGTAGTCTTTTCTTTTTCCTCACCATCATTTCATTAAACCCATCATCTCACCACCAAAGAAGTCCCATTCACTCCCCCCGCAGGTCACATGATTCCCTTTCCCTGGAGCCATTACATTCTCCAGCATTCCATTAACTCTCAATAACTACTGGAAGAACTGGTTCATTCTGTGATTTTAAAGACAGGAATAGTTGAAATTTGGTGGGGTGAGTGCGGCATGGTTTTTAATTGGGTGATTAGAGCACCATTCTGTTCACGGGTAAAACGGTGAGCGGATTTTTGTGAATATGAATGAGGAAAACTGAATCAGGATCACCTGGGAAAAGGTGGACTACTTAATCATTTGTTAACACTTGATTACAACAAATGTGCTCCAATGAGATCAGCAAAGCAAAAAGCAGCATAGGCTAAATAGACCGTAGAGCTGGCAATCCGCCACACTGCTATCCAGATCTTGCAGTTACAGGATGGTTTTAGCTGCTAAACACAAGGCAATGAAGGAGGGAGAAGAACAACTGAGAAGGTCAGTATAGGATAAAAGCTGAGAGCCCAGGGGATGCTAACCCTAATACAGACCGATGATCGGTGTGTCTGTGCTGTGTGCATAATAATTAAGAGGGTTACTGTAGGAATCTAGCCGGCCCTTTGGTAGGTCAGCCAATGAGGACAGGTCAGCCAACGGGGTGGGTCAGCCAATGAGGGCAGGTCAGCCAATGAGGGCAGGTCAGCCAATGAGGGCAGGTCAGCCAACGGGGGCGGGTCAGCCAATGAGGGCGGGTCAGCCAATGAGGATGGGTCAGGCCACAGCAGCATGCCTCCTAAGCTGAGGTCAGTTGCAGTGTATTCTTTTCTCTGTAAACCACCTTAAGCACTACTGAGTCATTATCACACTACATGATCAGGCACAGAGAACAAGACAGGAATAAAACGAAATATGAAATGCAGTTGCTGCAGGTCTGGCTGTGAGCAGGCCGCCCCCCCCCCCCTCTAGTGGGACCCGGTGCTGGAAAGACCCGTACACTCACTGCGAAAGTGTTGTGTCAGCCTGGGAACTGGGAGGGCTCCTGCTGTCTGTGCTGTTGACGGCCACTCCTGAGAGCGCCGGTGGTAAAGCGGTGGGGAGAGGTGCCAACTCGGAGTGTGAAACAGATCTCAGTCCGTGCTCAGGCTGGCTCCCTGTCCGTCAGTCATGTTTGCAGTTTCTTTGTGAGTGAGAGGGAAATTGGAGGCAGGGATCACCTTTTAACTGCCGAACAGCCAACAAGATGTTGGCAAATTGCCAGTCGAAATACAAATAAGACTTTTGCTTTACTTTAGACAAACTGCGATGTTAAGCATATTGATTTGTAAAAAAAAACTGCAGCCCTAGATCTGCCTCACGCAGAGTTTAGAGAAGAGTTTAAAGGCTGTTTACGAGAAACCTAGCCAGGACTTAATTGATGTTTCAGGCTTATTACCTCATAAAGCTTGATGTCACATTTCTGCCAGTCTTTTTCAGGGAACAGAAGCAGCATCCATGCTTTGATTCTAACATGAGCCAAATTCTAAATGATCTTACCGCTGCAGGTCACATGACCCATTTCCCAGCATGAAAGGAGAACGTCAACTTTAATGTTTCTGCATCATACGCTGACCTAGGTTGACCACGTTTTTCAGAATCTCTAGTTTGTGACAATGTAACTATGATGTTTAGTGAGGTGAATATTATTCAGTCAATTTAAAGGCACACTTTTGTGTATCTCAATTTAAAGGCAAACTTTTCTGAGCCTTATATCTGATGCAGATATGGACAGATGGGAAATGATAGGGGAATATTAGTTTTTTTGTTAATTTGACTTCCCATTGGCTGTTTTTATTATGAAGGGTGGGTTTATTCATGACATCACACAGCTAATGCATTTAAGGGTTTCAATGGTCCTCCATTGCTATCTGCCATGGTCACATGGAGACTAAGTATATAAAGTAAATTAGTTCATTTTAATTAGTAATGAAATTACTCTCATAATGAGTGCACTATCTTTAGCACAGTTCTTAAGCCAGTCTTCTTACTTCAGTATGTTTCATGCTTGATCATTTTCATGCTTAATCAAAGTATTTAAATGCAACCATGAATCTCACAAATGAGCGTGACTCAATTTTATGGTCAGAGAGCCAATCAAATCTGCTGATGCATAATCTGTAGATGCCAGCCTTCCTCACTGTCGCAGCTTTGGGAGACCCAGATTTATGATGTCACAGCTATGTGAGACTTAAACGTATGATGTCACGCTTCATGATATTTGAATTTATGATGTCACAGCCCTCCATTACTGCAGTGGCTTTCAAGGAAAATCGCATGCAGCAGAATATTTAAAAAGCTGCATGATGAATAATCAGGAAGTAACACTGAGGGAAGGTGGCCTTTAAAGGGCGAGAGTGATATTGATCTGGGGCGGCGGGCAGGCAGGAGGAGGAGCAGTTATTCAGCATGAATGAAAAGATGGAGCGTGGAGGATATGGGGGGAATAACAGCTCTGGAGGGAAAGGACACAAGTTACAGTGAATGTAGGTGGAGGGGCAGTTGGAGCTGGAACAGGTAGGGGTGAGGAGAGCCATCGTCAGACACCAGACTGTAAAAGAAGGAGGCACCATTCAGGCTGGCTAGAGGCCCTGATGCTCAGGCAGAAGGGGAATTATAAAATCAATAGGTTTCAGCCCACATTAGCCGTGCCGCCGAAGGGGTGGACAATAAAGGGAAGCGACAGGGACACCTTAGCGGTGCTAACAGTCTGGCAGTATGACTGAGGGAGACAGCAGAGGGAGACACTATGGCGAGTTAGCAAGGCAGGCCCAGGAAACATTTACACAGCTGAGTGAAGGAGTGAAGGGGGGCTGTAGGAGACGCCCCCAACCCCCAGGTGACAAGCAAATGTGCGTCTGATGGTTTTGATTTTGATGAAACTGAGGTGATCTGGCAGAAAAAAAGCACAGGAGCCCTCTTGTTTGTATTGTTATTGTCTAAATGCACAGACCGACGATGTTTTCACACCTACGACACATTCGCATGCACATTAGCAGAAACAATTAACAGGGTTTACAGTCGTGGGGGCTAATTGTGGTGACTCAGTCACTGATGCAGGTGCTAATGGTTGGCAGCAGGTGATGTTCTATCTGCAGGCAATCAGCAATATCGCTGTGAAACTCTTTATTCATGGTGATCAAACACACAAACTTATTCTATTGTTGGTTTGACCACGATTTCATTTTGCAGAAATGCCACCAGCTATATTGATGTGTTTTGGCACATAAAAGGTAATATAAGCAATAATGAATATTCAGTAAAGTGCTTGCTTGTAAGTGATGGACTACATAATCTACCTGAAAGGAATAACAAAACAGAACGAGCTGGGTTGGGGACGGGGCTGTTTGCTACCTGCATTCATATAGTGCTGGATATCTCAACCCCCTAAAGGTCCTTAAACAGCATGCCTGGTATGGGGAATTCCAGAGGGGGAGTCGTCATTTGCACCTTCTGTTGCTAGGGTGTTGATGTAATTAGTCAAATTAGTGTAAGCAATCTCAGTTGGGAGAAACCCTATCAGTTGTGGAATTCCAAGTAAATATGATCGTCCTTTGGGAGCCTCTGATGCCTTTCAGGACACTGCAGTGATGCTGAACCGATCACTCATAACTAATCCAGCTCGAGCAGCGACCCGCATCGGTAACCTCTGCCCACCAAAGAGTCTTCTTCCAGATAATGGCATCTGCAGGACCCCATCATTTTAGGTGACTGATTCCTGCCTGAGGCAAAGTACACTGGTCACAATGTGTTTCTGCGTCACCTTGTGCTCAAACCCGCAGAGCGCCATCAGCACAGTGTATTCTGTAGTTGTCTTACCGCCCTGCCAAAGGAGAAACTGAGCTGTTAAACTACAAGGATCCTACTCTGCAAAAAAAGCTGCATTAATGCAGTATTCATTTATTTTGTGGTCTGTTGAATTCCACTGTCTCACTTTACCTGAAGCCTTGACTGAAATGCTTATCCACTTGTGTAATTACCATGACTGCTTAAACATTTCATTGTATTATTAACAATGGAAAAGACTGAGAAGGTCCCAAAGTGCCAGGTTGTTGCTAAGATACAAAAAAAATATGAATCATGTTTCTCACACTGACATTTCAGACCTGGAATCTCACATTTATTAAACTGTACCGTACAGTTGGCACTGTTATTGAGAGTAACATAATAAGGATAAAAATCGCAAGGTTCCGTAGGAGAAATGTGCACTTCCCGCAGTTACATCATCACATCAGTGTGATTACACGCCTTCCCCTGCTACCGCCAGCATCGCCATCTTTCTTTGCACGGTCTTCCATTTAAACGTCTGTTTCAGGACTCCTGTGCTCACAATTTCATACATGACAGCCTTGCACACCGGCAGTCTAAATGGAACTTAAATTCGGGGGTCAGTTCCAATTCCACTGATATCAAGATTGAATCAAGCAAAAAATTGCGAGAAGACCAATGAAGCCAAAGTGGAGCCACACTGTTAGAGAGACGCAATAAAATGAGTAAATCGAATCTTTGTTTATATTATTCATTTAAACGCCTAATAATCTATCTTCTGCCCTGCAGAATGGAACCCTGCATGCATCAAATGAGTTCTGCAGAGCAGAACAAACTCGTCCCGCTGAAATCCCCTGCTGTAAAAGTAACGTGTATGTGATATGTACCTTATCTTTTGGGTTTTAATGAGTTTCCAATCCTCTGAAGACCCAGGCCAAGAGGTAGGAAGTGGGCAGTATGTCAGGAATGTTCATGGATGAGACCAGTCCATGCATGCATGCATCCATCCATCCTGCTTATCCTATTCAGGAGCACAGGAGCCCATCCATGAAGCACAGGGCACCAGGCTGGGAACTCCCTGGATGGGATACCACTGCCAATAATTTCAGCAGCAAAATTTTGGCTCACAGCAGGTACAATTAGATACGCTGTATAGCAAACGAAGGATGAAATTATTGGCGGTGAAATAAAAAGGAGGTTGTGTCAGAGAGAAAAGGTAAATATACTGAGGGGGTAGTTTTGAGGTAACACCCAACCCCCTCCTCCCCAATACGGCCCCCCATCACTTATCTCTCAGCTGTGTGGTGCGTCTCACATGACATCTGCAAGATTTATGCGGGCAAGACGGGTCCGGACGGCCATCTGAGAATAAACAGTAAATTACCTCTAATAAATATGGACAGCGCACCAGAAAATATATTATATTTATTGTCTCGGCCGTTGCAGTAAGGGTAAGGGCTGGGTGACATTCACCGAGGCCGCTCGCAGTTTGGGGAAACATTAATCATGGCGCCCTGGGCCCACCGAGCGCCTCGAGCCCCTCACCTCAAGTTTACAATAAACACTGCCTGACGCGTTTTTTGCACGGCGTGCAACAAGAGGGCAGGCAACAGTGGTAATTGGGTACATGGGGGAAGGTACAGTATGGCCACTTGCATGTCGACACAGCCGCCTTCCCGCTGCTCTCCAAGCTCCGCACGTGTTTGTTGCCGTCAGGAAGATGATGATTCATTGCTGGGAGGTTCAGAGAAGCAGCGGCGCGCCACACGGCCGATCCATCAGCCAGAACTTTCTAGGAAAAACAGCTCGGCTCATTGATAGCCGCCGCGTTATCGAACGGCACCGTGGTTGTGAAACCGTATCTCCTGAGGATAATGGATCATTTTAACATGTTTCTTGTTTTCTTTCTCTAGTCACCTCAGCCATGTCGGAATGGAATAAGAGTTCTACAGAAACTCCCTAAGTAGGATGAGCAATGGGGAAATGACCTGACTTTGTCATTGTGGTTTTAGTTTCACATGAGAGGAGCAGCTAGGCAGGCTGCCCAGTCAGTCTCCATGAAGGCCACGCAGAACAACGGCGAACAGCAGAGCAGATGCTCATTAGGGGGACGGCGTGACATTGAGGCTAGGTAAAGAGATGGCTATTAAACAGACATATGGCAGACGGAAGTTCAGCTAGATGAAATGAGAGATGCGAGACTCACTTATTAAGGTGCAGAAGTTTGTCTGGGGAAAAAACGATGTAGCAGAATGCTGGTGATTCAATGCGGGGCGGAGTTTGTGTGGCAGAGTAGAGAGAGAGGGTACGGAAGTCATGGGGGAGAGACGTACAGGAGGAGAGAGCAGGTGTGTAGGGGGGGGGGAGAAAGGAGATGTGTCTGGTGCATGTGTACATCCATGGAATATGGGGGTGCAGTCACCAAGGAGCGGGCATGAATCCAGACAATAGGTTTGGGACGAATCTAGACAAGAACTGACAGTGAGAAGAGTGTGTGTAGATCTAGCTTAAGGAGTACTCAAGAGAGAAGACACTGAAGGTGATTGGTGGACTACTGATCAAATGTTGCCTTTTGACTTTTCTAGTTTTTCCTAGGTGAAGATCAGCTTCATAATTATCTATTATCCGCCTGTTTGTGTGTACTGGTGATGCCCTCCATGCTGATAAATCCTAACGAGCTTGTCCAGATGATGAGTTCATGCAACACTGCCGCTGCGTGTGAGGGCACAGCCCTTCTGGCTCAGCGCTGGGGGGGCCTTCACTCTTATTTTAGCACATTGCTTTCTCTATGTCAGTCGTTAAACAGAGGCTCGCAGCCAGTTTTCCTGTAACTGGAGGTTTAATATGAAGGGGAGGAGTCTGCCCCAGGATACGTGCTGATTGGTCGGCAGCCCTGGGCATAGGGGGCAGCACCGGGGACTTGATGTACTGTAAAGGTGGCTGTCCTTTATAGGTGGCATGTGGCACTAGGAGTAGTTGGAAGCCCACAAACACTGCACTACATGCTCATCATGTTCGGTGACTTACCGAGCAGCACCGAACCAAACAACTGCCGGGCTTCCCGCTTCGAATGTGGCCCCAGTTCCCTGTTTGGGTGGTTTCTATATCCAGCCCAAGTTCACAGCCCGTTCCACGATCCATCAGAGAACTCGGAATTTGTTCCAGGGCAAGTGAGAATAAAAATATATGAAATATGGAATATAATCTCTCACGAGCCCACGTGACGGGCACACTTCTCGGTTGTTGTCGTCTTACGTTCCAGAGGAGAGCGGCATTAAAGAGTAAATATGCTCTGTGGATGGGTGGCGATCAGGCAGTGATAGATAACAGTCAGACTTTTCTTTTAATGACTCTGACTGCAGCAGAAGGCCGCATATCTGTAAACGTATGGCCCATTCCTCAGTCCTATCTGCTGGAAGATTCCGAGGGGCCATTTGAAATAACTTCTGTATCAGAACCATTTATAAGAGCGGCAGTGATGTGTCATTGTTATCTGACTGTACACAGCACACTGACCTCCGGCTCTGGTAATGAGTCTGGCCAGCAAGGGAGTTCATTTGTTTGTGTCTTAGCTGGAGGATCACAAACACATTCCTTTTGATCCAAAACCTTTTTCTTTTTTTTTTCCGGCAACATACATTTTGTTCATGTCATCCCTGAAAATGAAAATCGAAGACAAAAAGCAGGATACCCTCAAGTTCTCTGTCAACCTGAGTTTGGCAGCAGCTTAACCAGAGGCAATGCTAATGCTAATGCTTAACCAGAGGCAATGCTAATGCTAATGCTTAACCAGAGGCAATGCTAATGCTTCAGCATGCCTTCCCCAGTGGAGGAACCGGGCGACCTGCAAACAAGCATTCCGTTATCAACTCTCACCAGTAGGCACATTTTCATGGACTAAAGCAGTCGGCTTATTTGTCTGGCAAATTCAGGTACATGAAATCACTGATGAACTGTAGATAACTTAGCGTGATAAGCTTGCGGCCACTTGCTCCCTATTCCAGTTTGCATTCTGCTGGTATATAATGATATAATGACCATGTGACCCATTCCAATACCAGCTAAAAGGCACCACCTTGTTGTCACACCCAGACCAATTATCAGTGACAGAGAGGCTGGCAATTTGTGAATCTCATCTCTGTAATGACACAGCACAGCTCATTAATCTACATCAGTGTTTCCCAATCCGGTCCTCCGGTACCAGCAGCTGGTCCATGTCAGCTTCCTCTGCACTCCCTGCCAGTCAGTCCACGTATTATTGAAAAACGTGGACTGTCCATTGGTCCCCAAGGACCGGACTGAGAAACGCTGACCTACATCATGAGGTGCCTCTCCTGTGTGTCAGTGCTTTATGAAGACAGTTCTGACCCGTAGACATAGTCAGAGAGGACTGTCCTCTCATAATACAAATACACATCCCAGTGTAATTCTCTATATTGAATTACTGTATTCTCTTCACTTACTGGCTGATCAGCCTCATTGTTCCACGTCTGCATAGCGACGTATCTGGCAATTTTTTTGACTCTTTTCCTGCAGTTCCCATGTCATCTTATTGGGTTTTCAATTCTCTCTGTGCCTGAGCACCACACCCACACCAACTGGGAGGCTTTATTTGAGTGTTTGTGGTTCAATGGCAGCGTTCAAGATTATTTCAACATTACTGATTCCTTTCATTGAATTTAACAGAACATGACTCCAGCTTATTACTGGTGCCGATGAAATGTCAAAAGCACAGACACTCAGACTGTTTGGCCATTTCTGCCTCCCCTACAGAACTACAGGGCCGCAGAGAAATCTCTCAGGGGCAGACAGACAGACGAAAACACTGAGGAAGTTGTGAAAATCCCACCCTGTCACTGTAACGGCACTCAGCAGCCTAGCTAATAGATATCACCATTAGAAAAATAAGAGGGACTCACTGAAGTGGCAAGGTTTGTTCAGGGGAGGATATTCAAAAGGGTCAGGCAGGAAGCGACAGCCTATTCAAGAAGGTCGTCCCCCAAGATTCAGGCATGCAGGAAGCAGACACACAGCCGGAATGCCCTGTTCCTCTCTGCTTCATCCCAGTGTTTGCTTAGAGCCTGTCAAAGGAAGAAAAGGAAATCCTTCTATCTGTCCATCATCCATCATTCATTTTTCAAATGGTTCTCCCACTTTCTCAAGAATGCTGTGATAAGCAACATCAGGCATCCAGTTTGTCCCTCACTGCAACAGGCCACACTTTAATCGCCACAGTTAAGCAGTGCTAATAGTGCATGTAATTGAACATGGGGAAAGACAAGAAGGCACTTACAGTATTGATACACAAATTACTGCATCCATTTGATGCATGTTATAGTGCGTTCTCATTGAGAACACATTCTGCATGAGATTATAATGCATGCGATACACCAAAGGCAGGAAGCATTCACTGGTGACTAACCCAACGGCTCAGAGGGACTGGTCTTCCTCTTCTGTGAACGACTGCATGGAAATGAGGCTTCCGGAAGAAAAAGTCGATTTATAATGCACCGTAAACGGTGTTTACTCATGCAATTTTCAGCAAAAAAGAGAGGAAACGGTTCCTGATTGCGTGCAACAGACAGTCACTTTTTATTTATGGAAAATAACCAGAAGTAATTTGAAATCTCTGAAAAAAAAAATAATAAAAAGAAAAGACCATGTAACAAACAAGCTATAAAATGCACAGGGTGTGCCCAAACCAAATGCAAAGATTTAAGAAAATGACAAAGGTTGACCAAAATATAAAGTCTGGCTATTGAAAATGAAACAAGCACGATGTGACACACAACGGAGAGGGTGAGACTGATCTCAGCTTATTTTGTTTTGTCACTTCAGGGAAATCAACATATAGGAAAGCCCCCGGTTGCCTTCCCCTCAATGCAGTGAGGGACTGGAACAGCAGCAGTGTGAGACTCACTGCAGTCACTGCTGTGCAGTATCCGCAGCTGCTCACTGCACTCCACTGTACTGAAGCTGCTTAGCTATTCAGGACACCCAGATCACCTCTGATCCTCAGGGTCGGCACCCTGTGCTGCACTGGCAGTCAGTAACAGACTGTCCCGTTATATCTAACAAAGAGCATGTATCTGGGAACCTTACATAGCACCAGGAAACTGAAAATAAAATGGACTTCTTGTTTGTTCACTGAAATACACGTCATCCCAAGCTGGGGTTTCATTTGGAAACGTGAGAATTTCGTCTTTCCAGAGATTTAGGAAGAGACCCATTAATACGCTCCATCATCACTGCTGTGACCAGGAGTCCGTCAAGTCTGGCTGCACCTCGGTCACCTGGTCCTTGACGAGAGGCTCCGAAGGTCACGTGTTGAGAGCAGCTCTGAGGAAGAAGCGCTGCTGATTAGCATGTGTATGGGAGAGGGGAGGGAGGAAACCCACAGAAGCAGAGTGTGCCGACCGCCACGCGCCGCTCACACCCCCACGCGCCGCTCACACCCCCACGCCTTGCAGCGGCAAAGCAGCACCCCGCTGCGGCACGGCACATATGCAAAAAGGAAACAGAGGAGGTGATATGAAAAATCTTCAAAGCACCTGGCTGGATTTTAAAAATGATTTTCCCATAATGCACTGTGAGTGTCTCACTAACTAGGACCCAACAAATTGTACAGTGGCTAGAAATGCCTAATTATAGGCAAAATATCTAATATAATAATCTTCCATTAGCTATGTATTTTTTTTCTGTCCAGTTGCATTATCAGAGATGACAGCTAAATTCACTGTGCCTGGTGTAGTTTGAGCAATAAAGTCAAACGTTAGTGCAGAAAACAAAAGCTTAAAAAAGAATAAGGATTCCTTTTATTTATTGAAACATTACCATGATCACAGCTCTATGAATACTGTATAAAAGGCTCGCTTGTATTTCTCAGGGTTTTTGCTATCTATTGTTTCTGAAGATGTCTTGGTATTCTTGAGACTTCATTGTGCCCTGCACAGATTCAAGGTTCCCTGTGCCAGATGCAGCAAAGCTGCCCCAAAACAAAACCGAGCCCCTCCATGTTTCACAGTAGGTTTCTGTTCTTTTCTTTTAAAGCCTCATTTTCCTTCTGTAGACATGAAGCTGATGTGACTGGCCGAAAAGCTCCAGTTTTGTCTCATCAGTCCAAAGGACATTCTCACAGAAACTGTGGGGCTTGTCAACATGCATTTTGGCGAATTACACTCTGGCTTTTTATGTTTTTCTGTCAATAGTGGAGCCCTCCTGGGTCTTCTTTCATGGAGCCCATTATTGTTCAAAATGCGGATGGTGTGATCAGAAAGTGACGTACCTTGACCTGCTCAGCTTGAATGGATTCGGATGGTTTCCTTGGCTCTTTTTCTACCATCCACACTATCCTTCTGATCAACCTGGGGTTGCATTTCCTCTTGCGTCCACGTCCTGGGAGGTTGGCTACAGTCCCATGAATCTTATACATTTTATAATATTGGCAGCTTATCACAGGAACATGAAGCTGCTTGGAGATGGTCTAATAGCCTTTCCCTCTAACATAGTTATCTATAATCTTCTTTCTGAGCTCCTCAGACAGCTCTCTCCTTTGCTTTCCCTGGTCCATGTTCAGTGTGGTGCACACAATGGTACCAAACAACACAATAGCATGTTATTTTGCTTTAAATGGGCTGATTGGCTGATGAAAAGCTTGAAGGCACCTGTGATACTTATTAAGGTTAAACACTTAGTTTGAAACATAACTATAATGCAAGGATAAATATTCTCTTTAGGGGTACCAACAAATCTGCCCATACTATTTTATCTTATTATTGTAAAATAAACAGCAAATCATTTTTTTCCCACAATTTCATTGGTTTACTCGATCACATACTAAAGACTTGAAGGTATACATTAGACAATTGCTTTTTACTGAATCACTGTTTGGGAGAAATGAAGCATTGTTTCAATGAACTGTAAGTGTACCAACAAATTTGTCTACATCTGTAAGTCATTCGGGCTTATGCACAAGCAACGTTCATGGGAGTTTTACCTATACAGAAATGTTCTGATGGCAGACCAAAAAATGTTTGGTTTAGAGAGATAACCTTTCAGATTATACAGGAGGTGGGTCCAAGCAACTAGAGGAGGCAGGACCAACCAATCAGATGTCTTGCTCCTGCCTTCTCTAGCTGCTTGGACCCACCACCTCTACAATGTCATGTAGAGCCATTCTGCCCTCAGAACATTTTTATGTAAGTAAAACGCCCACAAGAACAAGCAACAGTGGACAAAGAAGAAAGTGAAGTGTTATTACAGAATTCTGACTATTATGAATGGAGACTGAAAAGCCAGAGTTGGAAATGGGAAATACAGTTGGCCAGTGTGGAGCTGGGAGCTGATATCAAGCTGGAGTGACTACTCAGCTTTTGCTGAATCCAACATGTCAAGCAACTAAAGAGTCACCTTTGGACATCACCAGATGGAGCACATACAAATAAAAAGGACTGCATTCTCAGTGCCAAACGATGGAGCTCGATTTGAATAGAAAAGATACAGCCTGCAGCAGATTGCAGGACAAATCATTAACTACTATGTGAGGCTAGAAGTGACTTCTACAAAAGGACCTGGAGAACGTTGCCATTGGCTTCAAGGAAAGCACCAGAAGCTGATCTGAGATGCTGGATATCTACTTAATAGAGAACTAGAGGAGCTGTTCAGTTTTTCAAAATGAAAGAGGCAGAGAAATCAAAGCGGATGACAGAAAGTGTGAACGAAGAGAAAACAGGAAATCAGAGAAGATAAGGACCCCTTAAAAGTACTGAATTACAAATATCAGAATGCTACCTGGAGAGATCAATATTACAGCGAAACGGAAGAAGCAAATAAACACAGAAAAACAAAGGGCTCTTTGTCTAAAGATCACTGAGATCAAGAATCCAACTTGGGATGAGGATGCTGAAGGATTTCAATGGGCAGACAATTATTGACGGAACAAAGAAGATCAGAATCAAGCAGAGCTGAAAGGAATACACAGAGGAGCTTGACAGCAAAGACATCAACAAACAAGATATATGAAATGAGGTCAGATACATGGAAGAACCTTCAGTAATAGAGGAGGAGGTCAGATCAGATTAGCCCAGAGACCTCTACCAAAAAATAAGGCCAAGGAAGAGATGACATCTTTAGTTTTCAAAACTGCTTATTCAGAACATCTTGGACATGATGCCAACCCATCAGAGGGAACACCCACAACCTCACACTATGGGCAATTTAGAGACACTAATTCGCATAACAGCATGTATTTGGACTGTGGGAGGAAACACACGGGAGAGAGGAGGAATGTGCAAATGGAAACCAAATTCAGCGGGGGGAAGATTCACTGAGCCACAGAATGTGTGAGAGAGTGTGCAAACAATGACACTATTTCCCTAATATCAAATGCCAGGGAAATTATGCAAAAGATCACTCAATGCAGAGTGGAGCCCAACATAGAAAGGGAAACACCAAATGTACAAGCTGGATTCAACAAAAGCCAAGCTACAAGTGACATCAACATATGCTGGATAGTCGAAGAACCAATGAGTCAATGGAGGAATTTAAAATGTGCTCTATGTCTTATAACAAATCCTTTGATTGTGTTGACAGTGTCAAACTGGAATGTTCTCAAAAGCTGATTGCTCCAGAGCATCTTACATAAATGATGTAGTACTGGATTGCCATACACTCTTGTTAAGGCCCTTGATGTGACTATCTATTTTGCGATATGCAAAAATAAATTGAAAGTAAATTGAAATCTCATTGAAATCTCAACACCAGACAAGAAGCCATTATTAGGATGAAAGATGGAAAAACTGACTTGTTTCTGATTGTTAAATGAGTTAGAGATGGCTGAAGGTGATAGAGGAAGAGGGTGACCAACAAAAAGTTGGATGGACTCAATTATCACAACTATGAATATGCCACTAGGAAGCCTCAAGACACAGACAGAAGGCAGAGCATTCTGGGTAGATTCTGCCAGGTGCTGACATTGACTTGATGGAACAGGATAACAATAATAACCATCCTAAGTCATGTAATGACAGAATATATGCAACCTATAAAGAACGGTCAACGATGTCAAACGTGAACAGTGAGCCTACATGGGCAGTTTGTAGGGGCATCATTTAAATGGTGGGCAGTACTCGGTCATTCATGCCTAGAACATTTAATGTACTTGTTCACTGAAGTGGAACAGGGGTAACGCTGAAAACAGTAACATGATCTTCTGCCGGGATGGGGGGGTGGGGGGGGGGTGGCATCCCCAGGCCTGTCTCTGCAACACTATGGAGAAAATTGTGATTCCCCCGTCTCACAGGACCCACCCCCACAGCTCATCACCACAAAGATAAATAAGGGGATGGAGAAATGGGCAGACATGGGGGGGGGGCACTCGCACTCCGGGAGCCAAATCGTTTGTCACTGTCAGAGGGGCCGTAGACGTCTCCCCACACCCGAGTACCATCCCAATCTGCCAGGCAATGACAGAGCAGTTAACTCACAGGCTGTGACAGCTCAATCCTCCCTGACACCTCCCCGTCAGCACCCCCCCTCCAGCCTACCGCGTGACACCGAGGCCAGACCCCCCCGATTGCCGCTGTCATGTCAGGTGAACACCCGCCGCAGACCCAATTCTGATGAGTCCCCGTCACCGGGCCGGTCCGTTCTGTCACCGATTCAGGTTTCCCGGTGAGCGCTGCTGCAAGACACATGGTCGTTAACGGAACGCCTGGCAACCTTCCTGATGAGTGATGTCACAGAGCCATAACTCATACGTATAAAAACCTTCAGTCTCCATGGATTGCACTGGGTCCAAGGCGCAAGTGCAACATTTACTATAACAGATAATATAACGGCAGCCCACTACCCAGGGGCGAACATGAATGGATTTCAGCTTATTCTCTGCTTGAATCATTTATCCTTTTTATAATGACAAACCCCTTTGTAAAACAAAGTAAATTATTTATATGGAATTATTAATGATGACAGTGACTATGAATGCACTGACGGGAGCTTCATGACATTTATAAACATGACTCAGCTGTAACGGCAGACTATTAATAATCACCGCTGGCATTGTTTTCCGCATCGGAAGATGGGTGTGAACGTTTCCCCCCCGCAAGCTTAATTAATGGAACACGACCTCAGGAATATGCCGGAATTAACATTCCTTTGTTGTGTCTCCTGAAGAAATCCATGAATCAATGTTGAAAGCACGTGCCCCCGCCCCCTCCCCTCAATATCCTACACGGCATTGCTCAGGGATGAAGCAAATTGTGCCATTTATCTCTTTATTGGACAGCAAAGCGGGAACAGTTGCTTTGGCTGTGGCATATTACTGGCTGGCGTATGGCCTGCCTCTGTAGTTAGGAAGTCCCTGTATAAATCAGAGCCCAGTGTTGGTCTGTCATAGGCAGCAATGTGTCCTGAGAGGAGGGTCCTGAAGGGGGAGCCAGTGAGACCAGATGCACCTGACAGCGTTGTGGTTCAGCTGAGAGCTGAGCCTCCGGGTCATGAGGAACTAGACCCTGCTGATCTCAGACCTCCATGATTGCTTATCAACTGCTTAATTTTCAGACACTTAAGTCTGACTCTGACTAATTACACAGTGCTAATTGGCTTTCTGGGGAAATCTGATGGAGGCCTAATTGCATATTGACATTGTGCAATGACCAGGGGTGCTGGATCACTTTTCCAGTTTCAGCCACTAAATGACGGTGATGGGAGGGGGCTGCTTTCCTTGACCAGTTAGCAGTAACAGTTTAACCAGTTTGTCAGAGAGGTTTTGGGAATAAAACTGCAAACACAGACACGTCACACATCTGACTTCAGATCAGCCCACCAAGAAGAACCCGCAATGCAGTATGTAAGGAAAGGGCCAATTTGAACTTTTAAGGCAAAGCTGTTTTCTTAAACAAAACAAAAATAAACTGTGCTTATGCTTGTCTAAAATCTTGGTAGCTGTCTGGCTAGCAAAAAAATTTCAAGCTGTCTACCTATCTAGAGGTTGCAACTATATTCACAGAATAAAAATAAATGAAACATAGAAACAGCACATTAACCAGCTAACTGGGCATCTTAATCTGGACACCTTTTTGCAGATGGATGCTGTTTGATTTTTTCAAACAAGTTAAAAGACTTCAGCCATATTTCAAACTGTTTTTTGTAACAGAAAGTCCTTACTGATGTTGCCACCAGAGAAAAAAACCCAGAATCTGCCACCTTAAATTTCATTAAACATATTTACTCATAAGAGAGATAAACGTTCATGGGAATGTAGGGATGATCCTCCGTTGCTGCAGACATTTAACAGTTCAGTTTGGGGATCTAAGTTGCTCAGTTCACAGTTTCAGTCAACCTGCATCCTCACCTACTCTGAAGTGCTGTGGTTAATGACCAAATGAACAAGACTGCAAATACCAGAGGCTGAAATGAGGTTTCACTGCTGGGTATCTGGGCTCACTGGGTGTGCAGTGCAGATATTCAGAGGCACATCGAAATAGAGCTGCTGTTCCTTTGGATCTGGTGCAGTCAGCTAAGGTGGGTCGGGCATCTTGTAAAAATGTCACCTGGTTGGGGCACATCATCCTGGGCAGGGTACTTGAGGAGAGACCTGTCGAGGGATTATATCTCCCTGCTTACTCGGCTTTCCCCAGAAATAGTCCATAGCCTTGGAAAGAGAGGTCCAATCAGACCTTTGCGCAATTGCCAACCTTGCAGAAGCAGTCTGAAGATGGTGGGGTGGATGGCTGGATTAGAGCTAATCAAACTGAAATAACAGGCTATGCAGAGGCAGAGGTGAACATTTCAGCTCCAGAAAGTACAAATCCAGACCGATATTTTGTTTCAACCAACCATTTGAGTGTAATACAGAGGTGGGCAACGCTGATCCTGGAGTGCTGGTGTCCAGCAGGTTTTCCATCCTACCTGGTCTCTGAAGAACCACACCTGATCTCAGCCAGAAACTTATCTGGGAGGAAGACAAGCATCTGAGAGTAGTGACAATCTGTGCTTCGTTTTATGACTTACACCTGGATTTAATAAGAAAAACGGAACCAGCAGATCTGCCCAGGTTGCGTACTGAGTTTGTTCGCACTGCCTGCAGGTTCCAGAGTCACCAGCAGCTGTTTTGTGTTGTTTTATTCACTACTTTGGAAATGCTCTTGATGTTTTGAAGTTATTTGTATCCTTGGGCCTTAGCAAACACAGCCCAAGCTGGTCCACTACCTGACAGGAACTTCACAAGGTCTTTTCACACCAGCCAGGTCTGTGGACTCTACCGGACTACTGCTTTGTTCTGCCCTTACCCGCTGAGGTGGAACGACTGAGTGGCCAAGTTCTGCTGAACTGCTGTGCTGGCATGGAGAAAAAGTCATTGTCTCTTCGCCCATTTTCCCTAAGTCACGGCTTTTTTATAACTGGAATCGAGACCAAATCTTCAGGATCTCCTTGACCATAAGCTTGCCGTAGAGAACCAGCATGCTGGGAAATGCAAGCAGGAAGGCAACATGCTAACTAAGAGGACCTGGTGAAGAACAGGCAGCGCTGGTAATCTAACACTTTGGCTTCTCGCATTATGACAGGCCTGCGATGTGCAGATAGGGGACATCGGCATCACTGGAGTGTAAATGGAGCAGAATTTAAAAATGGGCTGCTGTGGCGAGGTTTGCACACCCTGTCCCTGACAGCCGGGAATTACTCTTACTTGTCGTCCCCTGACTCTCCATTCCATTTGCACGAATCCCGCACATGTTCGACGCGTGGGTGGCAACAGGGGACAAACGCTCCGAAAACATCTGCAACAGGTACAGGTGCCGCACGTCGAGCCGTTGCCATAGTGACCGAACATCAGCTCGGCTGACTCTGTCTTCCCACGGTCCCTTGCAGTGTCTGGAGCTCCTCCAGCAGACCACCGCTACACCGTGAGGCCACTGGAAATACAGACTGGCACAGAAGTGGGCTATTTACGAGTCTACAGAAGCAAGGGGCATCCTTCTGCTCTAAAACTTTTTCACAGAATTAGATCATTAAAAAACTTTTACATTTATTATTTTTAAGATGCACAGCCAACAGGTCAAAGTGCAACTGATAATTTCCTACAATATCCATAAGAACAGCTGGATATTTTGATTAAAGCGATCCGAGGTAACGCTGACTCGAGAGAAAACCGCAGCGATGTAAATAATGGCTTCTGCTGACTCCCCCAGGACCTTCCTGCGGCAGCCTTGCCCGTCAGCCCGCCACACGGCCCAGAGAGCAGGATGCGCCTCAGCGGCGCCCCCTGGCCAGGGCCGCATCGCTCGCTTCCCTCTGAGCGCTCTTGGCCGGCCCGCCGTCATCCCTAAACAGGTCATTAGCAGAGTTAATTAACACAAAGCAGATGAGACAAGGATAAGGCCGGGATGTAACATAACGGTCCGGCATCTGCTTGCCTCCATATGCTGCGCAAGCTGTAATGACATTACTGTAAGAGTGTGTGCAATGTGAAGCTGTCCCAGCCCTAATGAGCCTGCCGGGCCGGATCAGGGCTAAACAGCAGCACGGCACTCTGTCTCCCCCAGCTGTGACCCTCTCGAGAATCCCCCCCCAAGGACCTCTCCTGAACATAACTGGCCCATTCCCACTGCCTATTACTCCTGAGCAGTATATAGCAGCATGGCTCTCTATCGCCCCTCACAGGACAGGGTGCGAAACAGAACAATCACATCCTCTAACCATATGTTGCCATGACAGCCATCACTAGGAGGCTCACGGCACCAGACGTTCCCTTGATTCTCACCCCCAGATGTCTACGGTGAAGCCAAAGTAAATTGACACATTTCCTACTTCCCGCGAGTGAATTTTCACAAGCCTCGCTTCTCTTTAAACTCAGATCATCACTGCAATTGGGCCAGATAACAGACGCCACCGATAACCCGACGCCGATTCATTTCAAGGGCAGCGTTACACATTAGCATTATTAATGACACATTAGCATTATTAATGACACATTAGCAAGTGTGATTGCAAAGCAGCTATTAGCTTAAGCAAATTTGCATCACATATTAATAAAGCTGACTTTCTTCATTAAGGGCAGGTGTATGTTTCACACTTGATAGGCTAATCTCCTTCTCCACAGACACTAATATATAGCTGTTATACACTCACCTAAAGGATTATTAGGAACACCATACTAATATGGTGTTTGACCCCCTTTCGCCTTCAGAACTGCCTTAATTCTACGTGGCATTGATTCAACAAGGTGCTGAAAGCATTCTTTAGAAATGTTGGCCCATATTGATAGGATAGCATCTTGCAGTTGATGGAGATTTGTGGGATGCACATCCAGGGCACGAAGCTCCCGTTCCACCACATCCCAAAGATGCTCTATTGGGTTGAGATCTGGTGACTGTGGGGGCCATTTTAGTAAGTGAACTCATTGTCATGTCCAAGAAACCAATTTGAAATGATTCGAGCTTTGTGACATGGTGCATTATCCTGCTGGAAGTAGCCATCAGAGGATGGGTACATGGTGGTCATAAAGGGATGGACATGGTCAGAAAAAATGCTCAGGTAGGCCGTGGCATTTAAACGATGCCCAATTGGCACTAAGGGGCCTAAAGTGTGCCAAGAAAACATCCCCCACACCATTACACCACCACCAGCAGCCTGCACAGTGGTAACAAGGCATGATGGATCCATGTTCTCATTCTGTTTACGCCAAATTCTGACTCTACCATTTGAATGTCTCAACAGAAATCGAGACTCATCAGACCAGGCAACATTTTTCCAGTCTTCAACTGTCCAATTTTGGTGAGCTCGTGCAAATTGTAGCCTCTTTTTCCTATTTGTAGTGGAGATGAGTGGTACCCGGTGGGGTCTTCTGCTGTTGTAGCCCATCCGCCTCAAGGTTGTGCGTATTGTGGCTTCACAAATGCTTTGCTGCATACCTCGGTTGTAACGAGTGGTTATTTCAGTCAAAGTTGCTCTTCTATCAGCTTGAATCAGTCGGCCCATTCTCCTCTGACCTCTAGCATCAACAAGGCATTTTCGCCCACAGGACTGCCGCATACTGGATGTTTTTCCCTTTGCACACCATTCTTTGTAAACCCTAGAAATGGTTGCGCGTGAAAATCCCAGTAACTGAGCAGATTGTGAAATACTCAAAATTGCTTAAATCACCTTTCTTTCCCATTCTGACATTCAGTTTGGAGTTCAGGAGATTGTCTTGACCAGGACCACACCCCTAAATGCATTGAAGCAACTGCCATGTGATTGGTTGATTAGATAATTGCATTAATGAGAAATTGAACAGGTGTTCCTAATAATCCTTTAGGTGAGTGTATATGAGCACCTTTTCTGTGGCCATTCCAGGACCCCTTTAGTGGGCAACAGGAAGCCCAGTAGCCCCATTGGCACCTTGCCACTCCTATCATTCTCCTTGACTCCTTTCATGCCGCTGGAAATACCAAACTCAAGCAGAGCCACATGCAGTTCCCTCTCGTTCCCGCTTTTCTTTCCGAGATCTTTTTCGCCAGTTCTGCCGCCCCTGTTGACATGCTCACGTTTGTCTCCCTGTGGCTTTCGGATAATGCAGCACTGCTGAATGTGAGGACGATGGCAAATGACGCGTTCACCAAAGCTATTTTTTTTTTTGTCATTGAAAAACAGAAAATTGTCAATTACATAGCCCCGAGCAACATGGGGATGGGGGGATGGGGGGAGGGGGGGAGGGGCAGCTGCTTACTACCGATGACATAAAACAGAATTTTGCTTTTCTCTCAGCCCCTGGAAACACGCCCAGAGCCTGAGGCCTTGTGTGTTTCTTGTCCTGAAGCGGTCTGAGGCGGTCTTTGGGCTTCCCAACCCGCTACTATTTCTTTAAGTCCTTCTGCTCACCTGTACCCAGATAAAGCCCCTGTTCCTGCCATCCATCCCTGTCACATGGTTCTATTCACTGTCCCACCCAGAGCCTGTCGAAAACACATGCACCGTATATGTACACAAAGCCCATACGTATGCATGTGCTCAGATGGCTGCTCAGATCTGATACCTGCCATTGAAATTCACAGCCCAAACCAGCACCAACCCATAGTTATAACCACATACCAGACCCTTGCAAGGTTAAAAGCACTTAACTGGGTTGAATAAATAAAAATATGTGAATGTCAGAATGCCCTGAACAATGATTGAGAGTCAATCACACGTGTGGGGAAAACTCATAACTTGATCGAAATAAAAATGAATAATGAACAAAACTATAAAAATTGGCAGTCGAGATCAGTGGGGAGGCAATTAAATTTAATTTTAATGTGATTAGCAGTGTGCCGAGACTGAAATAGTCTCAGGCATAATGAGCAGACAGCAAATGTCTCAAGGCTGAATAGGAGTACATGGTTTCATGATGCCCTTGGGGGTAACGGAGCTACACAAAGGCAGCAGGCGAGGTGGCAGAGAGGCAAGACCGGCAGGCAGAAAATGCAACCTGCCTGGAGCTCCAATCAAGCCGCAGTCTTGTCTAATTGGCCTCTGAGTGAGGACACCTTCCGTGTGAAATTAAATCATTATGAGGGAGTTTCATGGGGGGACTTTGTGGTGGCCTCTATGTTTATTTCGTAAGCTGTTCCTCTGGTGCTACTGCAAACCCACTTCCACTACTACTGTTGGCATCACCACCACTAATAGTAGCTATCATGTTTCTAATTCGTTTAGTCATAAATTTGATATAAATTAGCGCATTCCTAGCATCTGCGGACCATAAGGACATTCATAGCAGCTACAGGTCCAGGGAGCCACTCATTCAGCTGCATTTTGCTTTATCACTTGCAATTAAATTGTCGTCAGAGTCCATCAGGGTGTCATCAACATGGCTGATACTGATTCTCTTAGTGTATTAGTACGTGATATTGCCCTATATGAAATTTCAGATTACAGCCAATTGTTGTGCAGGAAAACAATTAGAAAAATGGTCATGATCGCATGGCTAAACTGTAATGCTAATTGCTTCATTATCTTGGGAGTGAGCTGGGCTTTGCAGGACCTTGTGGGAACATTTTGGGGCCGGTGTCAGGTGGCGTACGCCTGTGTGGCACTGTGTCGGATTCTGTCGGATTGCATGAGAATGCAGGGGACTGCGTGGGTCTGTGCAGAAATGTATTTGCGGGAATGTTTTGTACCGTGTGGGACGCTGTGGACTTGTGTGGGCCTATATCTATATTTGGGGCCTGTTTAAAGCAGCAGTGAAACAGGCCTCGCGACAGTAAGGACTCTTCCCTCCACCCTTGACAAATAGGGAGTGAAAACTCGGCAGGAATCAGAGCCCTTCTGCTTGGTTCAGCGTTTCTGTCCACTTAATTCATTACCAAAATTAGACCCATAATTACATCTTCAAATGTCTCTGTTCATCAATTAGACTTCATTGGCTCATCTTGTATCTTAGCTGAAGATAATCACATTTCCTAATTTCTCCAGTGTTCCTCTTCGTCTTTGTGGATCTGGCAGATAGAACCCTGCCGATTGCTGGCATGGCCGGACTGGTCCGCTCACAGGACCCCCACCCCCCAAGCCTGTCTCGTATCCCTATCAGTGATAACCCCAGCCCATAGTCTGCTCCTCACTACATCATGCTCTGCCCCCTAGTGTGCATCTCCTTCTCCCTATTAAGATTAGAGTTATGAGATTCTATCAATTCTGTGTGTGTGATATTTTCACAATCCAGCGCATGTGTCCATATCTCTGTATGTAAAGACCAGACTCTACCAAGTAAAGCCAAGATGTAATTTAATTTAAATGTATAAAATTACATCAATTTAGTAATACATTGAGAAATATTAAGATATTTTCTGTATTACTTATTACGTTTTGAAGTTGGAATCATTATACAGTTTGTCAGTGTTTAATAAAAAATACATTTTACACCATAGTATAGAGATTAAAATTAGTTTATCCACTGAATTACGGTCATATATTGCTACATTAGATATATGCACAAATTCTAACATATTTCTGTGGTCTAATAAAAGCAGTTGAACAGTAACATTAGATTTAAAAACACAAATCTGACTCAAATTTTTTCCACCCAAAAAAAAATAATCAGCATATTCCCCAGGTGAATTTCATTTGATTAACAAGCATTGTATTTTATAGAGGGCTAACTGCTTTATATAGAAAAGTTAATCAAGAGGTCCAAGGCTTCCGAAGACTGAACCAGCCGTCCTGACCCTGCATTTCATTAAATATTTAGGACTTATATTTAGTCTGTTTGGGTCGATATGGAAATACCTCTCCGCAGCTCAGAACACCAGCATTTATTTTTATGTATCGATTTAAGCCATAACTCAACGACTGTTTGACCTGGTTCATGCTTACACTGCCTTACAAAAGCAGGAATTTAATTTAATAAAACAGTATTTTGTTTCCATGTGAAAGTTCAACAGATGAAAACCAGATGGACCAGACAAAGGCTACTTCTTTACTGCTATATTTCCTTTAAAATTGAAGTTTTTGAATGAAAATGATCTCCATCTAAACTAGTGTTTTCACATTGTTTACAAAAGTATTTCCATCCACCCTGAAACAAGCGAAAATGTATATGTATATGGACATGTGTGCATCGATACAGTGATTGGTAAATTAGTTTCTATTGTGTATCACAGCAAGCTGCATACAGGTCAGCAACAGGGAAAGCACCATAGAAAGCAGCTCCTCCATATCCGCCATGTTGGAATACTGTTTACTTCCGTGTTGGGTGACCAGGTGACCAATCAGAGAATGAGAAGGTGTAACTTGCAGTATCAAATCAGGGAAGGCCCATGTGATGAGTAGGGACCAATTAGGGTGCTTTTAGAGTCTGTGTTGTCATAAGTCTTTGTTTTCACTCATCCATACTGCAATGCTAAAAATATTTTCAAAAGTGTACGCCTCTGAGAGCATTGTGAAAAGTTTTTGTATTTGGGAGCTAAAAACTACTAGCATGGATGAAAATGTCGCAGTGTGGACCTAGTCCAGGGGTGGCCAATCTGATCCAGAAAGGGCCGCTGTGTATGCAACTCCCTTATTAGATTACTAATTAGAGGACTGATTGGCTGAAGAGTCCAGCTGACCTAAAGGTTACCCCAAAAACCTGCATACACAATGACCTTTTGCGGATAAGATTGGCCACCGCTGACCTAGTCAAAGGGAGGCTGTCACGGGGTAGCGAATGTGGGGGGCTTGTGAGGAACAGGCTGATTATCCTGGTAGCTGTGATCAGGCGTGACTGGTGCTGTGCAGTACTAACAAAGACCCCAGACTGTAAACCCCACTGTTTCTACTGCAGACCCTGGGTTCTCCCCTTCCGATCTCGTTAATGACAAGATTGATGAGCCTCCCTAAAAATAAACAGACTAGACGACTCTGGCATGTGTGCAAGGCGTCTCACTCAAAAAGAGTAGGATGCAGGCCCCCCCCACACCCGCCTGGCGAAACCCTGAAGCTGGATCCAGTTCATCAGGAGACAGCACTGGGATCTGGGCTGCGTAGAACCAGGGCCACCACTGACATCACTCATGTCACAGGAGACAAGGGGCCGGAAGGAGACCACCACACCAAACATCTCAGAGAGAGCATCCTCACCTCGAAGATCTTGCCCTGAACTCCTGTGAAGCTCAGAGTCCCGAAGTGAACTGTAGCTCTCCTCAGGTGTCTGACGGATTTGCAAAGAGTTTCACCTTTTATAAGCACCTGGCATGAAGCATATCTCCTGACTTCACCACTGCTGTCAGTGCTGCTCAGTGCTCTTGCTGTTCTCGTGCTGGCAGGTAAATACTGTTTTACTCATTATTATACAGGCCGGCTTCCCCATCTGTGTGGCTGACACAGAGTGAGTCCCTCGCTGACCATCAGCCCGACAGTGTCCATAAAGAGATGCATAAAACCAGCAAACAAATAAATCCAGTTAAGCCGAATGTGTGAAAATGTCTTCATTTGGGATGGCGAATGTAACTCCGGAATGTGCTTGTTTGAAAAGGGTTTTCCTTTTTGGGATTTGATTGGTTAACATGGGCTCATTTTACAGGCTAAGGTGGGTAATTACCCAACAAGCACAGGTGTGAGGAGGGTTTTGGGATGGGCAGACAACCAGGGGCATTAGAACTCAGGAAAAGCAATTCAAACATACTGAGGGCAACAAGGCACAGGTGCAACTAATCAATATAAATGTCTCTGGTCACCTGATCCTCCTTTTGGAATCAACTTGAGAACATGCCCCCCCCCTACCCCTTTTCTCATAGGAAGAGCCTGAATCATCCTATGAGAAAAGGGGGCTAATCATCATTATATCACAGATACATATAATGATAATTCATCGCTTGGACAAACATGACAGGCCTCATCCACATGTTCCTTTGGCGGTGCTCAGCCTTGTTCAGTTTCTTACAGCAAACGGGGCAGGGGGGGGATAACCAGCGGGGTAAAGCTGCGGCGGGAAGCCAAAGCAGCTCAAACATAAAACAGAGAGAAAATAAAAATTACATGACAGCCTCGCTGCTGGAATGGGGTGGGGGTGCCATGATTAAACTACAAAAGGCTGCCTTTGAGACATCCCCCCACTCCCAGTGGAGCTTTGTCTGTGTAACTGGCTCTAGTATACAGCCCTGCCCCCCTTCTGCAACCACCCCCCCCCCACCAGACCCTTCCTGGGATGTACAAGTCTTCTCAGCAAGCAACTCATATTCCAGAATAATTACAACATCCTCATGGTGAAATTACCCACGTACCAATTAAGGATCAGCTTAGCAGCATAACCGGGTATTACAGTGTGCTTTGTACTGAACACTCGAAGTCACTGTCATGCCATCTTTCATCTCCAAGAAATCCAACGCTTTGCTCCGCCCAAAACCCGCTTGCATGTTTGCCTTCATTTGACGTGAGGCACTTAATAGCCACTGCCTTGCATTTTTGGGCAAAGTAACTCATTCTTCCATTCTGTGTGCCGTTTATGTACAACAGGGCTATTGTGAGCTGGCAGCTTATTCCAGAAAATAGAGGGCACAAGGCAGGGGACCTCCTCGTGCCCACAATGCGCCACTTAGATGTACCCTTTCACCGAAACATACCATTGTGTAAATTAGAATACCCGGATAGCATGAGAAGAGAGCGACACCCAAACTGGGAGACCACTGAAGTGATGGTGCCGCCCAGTGAGACACCACGACCCCCAGTTTGCTCACTGCCTCTGCTAAATCATCACCAGCTCATAAGTTTAAATTTAGATGCTTCTTATGTGCTTGAGGACTCAGAAACTGCAAAGACTCAAAAACAAGACCCTGCTTGTTTGGCTTCTCCTGGTGTCTAATTCATTCCACCGGTTGAGTTTTCTTTCTTTGTAAATCTGTGACATCGTCTCTGTGGTCATTCCCACAGAAAATCTTCAATACGGTTAAGGCGTTAATCACTGCCCACGCAGAGTAATTGTTTACTGCACACATGTCAAGTGGACGCCTTCAGCTCTGGCTAAAACGATTAACAGTATTGTCCATCACGGCCTGCAGTTCTCACTTATCCTTGGCGGTTTGTAGCCTCTCTGCGCCGCATTCGGGAAACAAAAACATCCGATCTGCTTTGCGGCTGTGCCCAAGGCCGTGGTGTTTCTGGCAGTGGTCTCCGGCGCCGGCTTGGTGCTGCGCTTGTCATCAGATTTACGGGATGCATAAAGACTCCGGGAGATGAGCCACAGCATCTCTGCTGGCTTGCCTACATCCCGAGAACATAAGGCGTATATAGGGGCGGCGTCACGAGACTCTGGCCCAAGCTGAAAACTGATTGGCCCCCGGGTGCCATCTCCCTTGTCACTCACCGATTCAAAACATATCATTGGCTAAAGATTGGTCCCTCTCTATGAACTATGGCCCCTCTTATGCTACCCTGAAAAAAAAAACCTAGAATCTCCCCTGGAATACAAGTGTCCCTGTGTGTTTTGTTGGGTTTAATGACAGGCTACACTGCCTAGTTCAACCACAGGATCCCTGCTCGTAAACTGCTGGAGCACCTGCCCCCTTTACCTGAACGTATTAAAGTGATGCTGATGTTCCAAGTGGCCTTTCTCAAGAACTGAAGATCAAATTAAATCTCCTGATGGCCAGCAAGAAGTATTGGCTTCCCTGCACTGCAAAAAAAGAATAATATAGGAACTGTAGCTCCAGCTTTTACTTTATCATTTAATTTATGTAATTAATATTTAAGTATAATTGCTTATATATTCCAGCATTATTATTATGAATTACAGCCATTACAACATACAGCTGCAGCATCTAGGGCAATAAATATCTTTAATTTTGCATTGTTTTCAGTTCGACAGTTCTACAGTTTTATAAAATTGGACATTTATAGCTTCATACGCCACTGTATCCTAACAATACCGGCATATTAAAAAGTTTTAAAACTTTTTTTTTTTTACTGTATTTGGTTTTTCCAATAAGTGGCTTGACTATAATTCCTAATTATTGTTAATGCTGCACAGGAACGTCATCAGAAGAATGAGCCTGTGATGAGACAATGGCTTTAATCGCATATTCCGGGGGGGATCCCGGGGAATTGTGCACATAGCCCATTATTCTGAGGTTATTTCCTCTTTCATTGCCTGTTCTTCAGGCGGTGGATTGCTGTGGAACATTTTAAATAAGCTACACAATGGAGGGCAGGCTGGGGGAGCCACAATGGGATTTGCCAGATTCTACCACCCAGCTCCGAAACCAGGAGGGGGGCTCCTTCAAACCTGCCAGGACCGAAGGTCAGTATTATGCTGAATACTGCTCCTTAAAGGACGAAAGAGGCTTCGCTCTCACATGTCAGTTTCAGCCTGAGCTCCATGCATCATATGCTGCAGCAATGCATGTGTCTAATGCGCCGCAGCATCTTCCTGCAGGGTTGGGTAACATGATGGTGTGGAACTCTGAGCTCTTCGACTGAGAGTAACACAGATAAACACGGTCACCTGACCCACCCTCCCTCCTTACAGCCCCATCCTCATATTGCAGCATTAAGGCTAAAACAAAGCAAGCATTAATATTATGTGGGTGCAGGATACTTTTGGAATTCCTGAGAAAATTAGTGCACAGAAGCTGTTTGATTGTAACCAAAAATAAAGGGGCCTTATTTACTTAAACATGTAACTATTCTATCGATTCCTCTTCAGATTTGGGAATTCTTGCATGTACCTGGAACTACTCATTAATTTTCATTCCTGTACTGCACCGTGGATCAAGAATTTCACTGTGTTCCCCAAAAACAAGCGACAATAAAACCTCGAAACTCGAAAATTTCTCTTTATATATAAGGCTCTGTCTCAATTGGGGAGCATGGTGACTCAGTGGGTGGGACTCACCCCTCCAGGGTTAGGGGTTTGACTGCCTTCCCCCTGCCTTCCTCCCTGTGGTGTGCAGCATTACTTCAGGCACCCCAGTTTCATCACGCCCTCCAAAGACACTCGGTCTGATTAATTTTTAAATTGCCCATAATGTGTGATTGCATGATTTTGATCTGCGATGGACCAGCATCCCATCCAGGACACACCCTCCCCCCCCCCACCACCACCCCTGCCCCATTTCCTCTGCTCCTCGGAATGCTGAACTAGATGAGCAGCTGTAATATGGATGTACAGATCTACATTAACACCGACAGAGTGTAAAAAAATTAGTGCCGAGGGCAAAGCAGGCGCGCAGTCAGGTGATTAGAGACGTGTCCTCATGCATGGAGGGAAAGAGCAGGATGAGGAGATGAGATCCTGCTGTCAGGGATCCCCACCTGTCAGGGAACACGGCAGAGCCCTCCGTCAGCTGTCAGGCTCGGCCTCGTCCCCCTGACCTTGTCTGACTTCTGCACTTCACACTCACTCATCTGCCACAACAGCTCTCCACCCCCCCAGCCACCCCCCTCTTGGCACCTCTCTCCCTCTCCACTCTCGCCGCCCTCGATCGTCGGGCCATCTAAATGTTACTAATCCGGAATACAGATGACCAGCAAGACACCTGCCTGTTGGGGCTAAGCAGACCCCTAAAAGCTGAGCCCTCTGTTCCTGTTCTTTGGTGGGAAGGAATTAAGCAGCTGCAGCAGCTTCAGTTACCGAATCCTTATGCTGGGCCACAGGTCAGATAACATAACCAAAGTAGCCTCATTGGAAGGACACGTCCAGCAAGTTGGTGAGAAGGCCTTTGTTGGTTTTGTGCGAGATCTTGATCAGATAGCCCTACAGCAAATGGATCTGTCAGAGGCTCAACGTAAAGGGTCTCAGATCTTACGAATCCTCAAAGTCTACACAGAAAAAAGGCAGTCAGAGTGGAGTTTCTTGAGATCTACCTGCCCGGCACAGCTATATATATAGCTCACGATGCTCTGCTTCATAAGAGCTTCACCCTTACGGCAGGCAGATCAGTGCTGGCTGCCCGCGGAGGCCCCCTGTGAGGAAATAAACGCTGACACAGCCGTAAGCTTTCATGCAAAAGCCGTGTCACAGAGCTGTGAGGATGGAGGGTATGTTCCCAAACTGCCCTGCTGGGGATAGCCTCACACGGCCGCTGTCGTACGTCACACTGATGACACCCAGAGCCGTCGCTTAACTCACAGTGGCAGCACTGACCTGCCCAATGCACTGAAAACCTGATGTTTGAAAAGAGAAAAGCAAGAGAGAAGCAATTATTGAAAATATTTCCCCTGAATATATTAATGATTGCTGACAGAAGGCAGATGTGGGCAGGGACAGTGTGATTCAGACTCGGTCACACTCACACAGACAAGTATACACAGATAAACAGATATACACTTACAGATCAGGCATAGCACAACAAACCTCAATCTCACACACATACATACACATACATGTTCAGCATTCAGTAGTACTAACGCTCCTAACCTCTCTCACACAAACAGACACTCACAGATAGTGTGCAGCAGTGTCAAAATCCCAAAAATCTCTCTCACAAGCAGATAAATAAAAAAAGAATGATGAATCCTGTGTTTGCCATTTGCACAAGTATGAACACAAGTATATTAGAATTCTTGTCTTTGCCTTGCCCATCTTGCTCTCCATAGCTTGGGGGTCACAATGCAGGGTCATCTAGCATGCAGTGCCCCTGGAGCTGGGGGTTAAGGACCACATTCAAGGGCCCACAGAAATGTGATTGCTCTCCCGAGGGCAGGGCTTGACCAGGTGCCCGTCTGATCGCAGGCACAGAGGCTCAGCCCACCCAACAGAAACACTGTTGAGTAGAGAGCACTGGCAACCCCTTTACTCTCGCCCTAACACATGCTCAGATAGAATCACGAGCATATGCAGACACACACGCAGGCTGGAATAGTGGATCAGGAGAACTGTGAGAGGATCTTTGATATGGTAAAGAGACTGTTTACAGAGGAGCCTGCAGAAGGAAGCGTACTGAGAGGACATACCCAAGGGGAAGGTCTGGACACGGACTGCTGATGTGTTTCACCCTCAATCACTGTTTTCGGTGCTTTACTGACTCTAATAATCCATTGGAATGGGCTCTTAACATGTTTACTCGCAAACCCCCTAAGATTCTGCTTAGACTGGGTGAATTCCAATAGGAATGAAGTGTATGGAAATCATATTGTGGTCCCTTCCCAGTACACAAATCCTCATAGCCTGCCGCATGCCACTGGTGATTCTTAAGCAGCTGCTCAAGTGGAGGTACAAAAATGAAAAAATAGGAATATGGATTCAAACAATGAACAACTTTTAAAAGAAGGCAGATACACATGGCTAACAAAAAAGCATGGAAACCTGATACACACACACACACACACACACAGAAGAGCATTGCTAATCAGCACCAGAACACAGAAATGAAGGGAAAGTGTTTGCTTTGATGACCAGAGAAACCTGGGGGGGGACTTTGCAGATGAGCGGCCTTGAATGTCCCTACACTACAGATTTGAATGTAAATGAATGACATGAGTGGAACAATCTGGTTATTATAAATTACGTGGAATAAGAAACTGCTACCACTGGTGATTGTCGGCATCTGGCTGCACGTAAACAGTGGTGAAATAAGCCATTTCCACCATGTCCCTGTGTGACAGGTGCTCCCAAAAGCACCATCCCAAGCATCACTGCTGCTTGAGGGTCTCTGTACATCAAAGAATTAAGCTCAATTTAATATCGATCTCCTGCAGGTCCAGACAGGGACCCACTCTGAGTGTATAAATGCATCAGCACTGGGCAGGAGGCTTCTGCTAACCCCTAGAAAGCTTAAAGAGCAAATGGATCACAGAATATGTCTTGGTTTTCTTATTATTATGTTTACAATTATCTGGTCGATACTACTCCCCCTCCTGTTGTACCCACATACCTTGAAGCTGCTTTCATGGACACACACACACACACACACACATAGACCTGTACTCATTCTTTTGTGGGGACCATTCATTCATTTCTATGGGCAAAACCGTAAACCCAGCAATGACAACCTTAGCCCAGCCCTACCCATCCCTAACCTTAACTATAAGTAACCAAACAAAATGTGAGACTTTTGGCCTTTTTAGCTTTTTCATTGCATTCACAGATCTTTGTGGGGACCTGAAAACAGGGACATTTGGTCCCCATAATGTAATATAAACCTAATCCACACACACACACACTGTGGCTGCTTCATTATGCTCACATAAATATTACCAGGTAAGACCCCCTTTGTTTCCAGAACCACATTAAGACGAGTCACGCATTCAGAGAAGCTTCTCATGCTGACTTATTATTTTTGCATTTGCGACCTTCTTATTAGCTTTAACGTGTTTGGCTGTTCTCCCCTGTCATTAACAAGGTGTTTTTGGCAATAGAACTGGACCGTTCTTTGTTTATTGCACCATTCTCTGTAAACTCTCAATTGTATAGTGCCTGAAAACCCCCAGCAGGGAAGCTGTTCCCGAGATCCTGGCACCAACAATCATAAAACATTAAATATTACTTAGATCACGCTTCATGTCGCTTCTAAAGCTTAGCTGCAGTTACTGAGCATTTAGACCCAGTATGCATTCTGCATACTGTATGAATTCAGGTGCAGACCCATGATTTGCATTAGCCAACAGCTGTATCTAATAAACCGCTCACTCAGTCTCACACACACAGACACAGACACACCCACACACACACATTCATATATTTGTGTATGAGAAACTTCCACTTAAAAAAAACAGTGTGAGATCAATTAAGTCCATCTATCTATCTATCTATCTATCTATCTATCTATCTATCTATCTATCTATCTATCTATCTATCTATCTATCTAAACTACACTGCAGGGACTGCCGAGTACAACTACACAGCTTTCATTCACCAAGCTGACGTCTGTTTGCAGGCTCCAAAAATAATGCCAATAAACTATCCAAGCTGTTTTAATTAGGATGATTCAAAATCCGGTCTCCTTTTAGGGAGATCGCCGTCCCTCTTTCCCTCATTCCTGGGTAAAGTCAATATCTCCTCGTCCACGTGGTCCGAATCTCTTAAGGCATCAGTTTAAACCCCGCTGTCGCCTCCACAGACGAGCGGAGTATGCGGGAGGCTGCAGCTGAGTGTGTTCAAGCGAAAGGACTTCGGGCTGTATGGACTGAGTGTATTTTCAACATAAAGTAAATCGCCGATAAATTATGTTTCTGCTAGGAGGGTGGACGAAGAATAAATGAAAGCGAGCGAGAGCGAGAGAGAGGGGGGGGAGAGAGGATCGCATCCGGAAGGGAGCAAATATCAAAGAAGGGGGCAACCGGCCGGCATGATGCTGATTCTCTCTCGCCGGCTTGGTGGTAGTTTTCAGGCTTGCGGAGGACTTGTCTTTTTGCCCGTTCCCATGACTGGACAATACTGAGCCGAGGGGTCGCCATCGACAGCAAAACCCTCCCGCCGAAATCCACATCCGTGAGCCACGGAGCGGATTAATCATCATCCACCGTCCGATTCCGACAGCAAGGAGATCAGCACTCTGGACAGCGACGAGCCGCTGAGGTAAGCGGGAGGAGAAACGCGTTTTCCCCGGAGCCTGCAGTTTGTAGTTAAATGATCCGGCGGGGTATCTAAATGCACAAAGTATGCTTCACATGCGCGGATGGACGGCGGCAGAAGTGCATGTGCATGCTTTGGCGTTTGATGCCTCCGTGCTGGGCACAGGACCATCTAGATTGTCGGGCGGAGGAGGCGAGTTGGTCTTTTAAGGTCCGGAAACTGCTGCGCCTAAATCCCCGCAAGTTTATCGAGCAGCCGGCGACGTTTAACGCCGCCACTTAACTCCAATCATACATCGCGCCATCCACTGCACAATCACTGCATTTCTACACGGCTCTGTGACTTATTAATATTATATTCTTGAAATAAGTGTTTTCACCACCTGGTGAAAGTGACGCCCAACCTCCTTTGGAGGAAGATCACTGTGGTCTAATATAGACAGCCATTAATCTGAACACTGTCGATGTACGTCCACTCGGCAGTAAAACAAGCTTCTTCTTGACACGGTCTCCAGGGGGCCTGGGGGAAAAATCATTATACGAAATGACTTATTCTTCGAGATAATGCTTAAAACTATTCAGCAATAAATCCATCACATATACTGTATTCGGAGGCAGCCTGGACTTGTTTTAATTGATTTTATTTAAACTCGGGAGAACAATAAATCATCTCCATTTCAGTCCTTAGGAAGAGCAAATCACCGGTCCATCTATGTGCACTCTCTCTGGCGGTGAGCCCATAGTCATTTTTCAGTCGTGATACCAAATACTGCAGCGGTGTCCACTAACAGGCCAAACAGATCAAAACAGCCCAAGCTGCATGTTAAATCTGGAGCTTTCGGAAACGTGGCAGCGTCCGCCAGATGAACACTCTTCCCAATGCCTGTCCAAGTCTTTAAGGAAACCATTTATTCCTAAAGTAAGATATTCCTTTCCATTAAATCTCGTTGTTTCCAGATCTCTAAATATTAAAATAAGATTGATATTACATGCATTATTTTAAGAACTGCGTGTGCATTCAGTCTGTAGTTGATGAAGCATGATGCAAAATGGTGTGTGTGACCAGCACTATCTGAAAGAATGAGGCAGGCCACCACCTCGGACGTTTCAGGAGCCTTATAGTACACACACACCCTACCTCTCCCCATCAGCACCCATAAAACAGCTTTCAAATATAGTATTCAATATACCATGCAAATATAGCCTTCGTTATCACATTCAAATGGCAATTATCTGTTCCAGTCTGGCTACAACGGCCGGCGGAGCAATCAGGGTAATGATACTGGCATTTTATTTGCCCTGTAATGCTCCTCACGCTTTAGGAGATGCGGAGATGAGACGGCCGTGCAAATGAGGCGTCTGAAATCGCGCTGTTTGTGAAAAAAGTGCTTACCCGTATCTGCACAAACGAGAAAGGGACACTTATGCACAAAGTGCACGAACCACCGGTGTCACACTTGCTTTGAATTGTGAAAGAGAGAGAGAGAGAGAGAGAGAGAGAAACAACCCGCTGTCTCTTTTGTTTGAATGACCAGAGGAATATGTTCATGTCAGGGTCTGGAATAAGGTATTTGCACCTTTACATACAAACTCTTGCATTCAGTGATGTCCCGAATAAAAACAAATCGGCTGAAAGAGCCGAGTTTCAGTATAAAAATGCCTTTATTGGATAAAAGGCTCTCCAAATGCCATTTGTGGCTGTAGATCCACGTCGCTGAAGCTGACAAATTCATGGAGCAGCTTTTCAGCAGCTCATACGTGCTCATTACAGCTTTTAGCATCTGGCTTTGCTGTAAAGCACGGCCATCGGAATCTGTCTCGATAAATAACCTACTGACGGCTGAAATAAATAGGCACCATATTAGACATGGCTTAAACACCGGCTAGGTCTGATCGGCGCACTAAATTACGGCTTGTTTTCCTTACAAACCGCAGCACAAGCGCAGCTTGATTACTGAAGGGCTTCCCACTTAAAGTCTTACCCGAACTTGCAGCGAACACTTGGTGGACGAGATGCTGGTCACATGACTCTGGAGCTCTTAGAAATGGCAGAGAAAGCAGGCCGGGCCCCTAGCGGCCCGGGGCCACCCCGGCTTTTAAGGAACGCACAGCTGGCCGGGAATCAATTAGCTCAAGTGGCTAGGCGGATGGAAGTCACGTCCCCCCTGTGCAGAAGCTCCCCCCCCCCAGGCCATCGGCCTTCCCTGTTTCCCTGTTTAAGGGAAGCAAAAACCTGAGGTATTAATTAGTCAGCCGAAGATGCCCAGGCCAAAAAAGGTGAAAAGCAGGATATGGGAAGTGCCTCTGGGGAAGGGAGTTGGTGAAAGAAGTTAGTGCTGCTCCCGTCACTCTGAGACGCAGTGAATGCAGTGAGGGCTCAGTTATGGCAGGGGATTTGTTTGTATTCATCATAACCTGACAGGCAGAGGGTCCTGGCAGGTATGTATCAAGATATATAATTTATTTAAATAGCCCCTTGTGGCTGTTGTATTTTACATACCTTGAAAGGTGTGACTTTAGGCAATTACAGCTGTGTTATTTTCTCTATGTGTGTAGTGAGGGAGGGGGAAGAGAGCGTCACATACCCCCATCTGGGTTTGTTCCTGGCAGGTGGAGAGATGAGAGCAGGGTGGAACAAAGCTTCAGGCGGCTGCCCAGATATCTGTCTGGGAGTGGTGGGCCCCCCCGGTGGTGATTATATGCCATACGGCTCCGGCTTCGGTTCACGTTCCTAGTAGGCCATTCGCCAACTCGCCTCCAGCTCAGGCAAACTTATCGGCATCGTTTGTGTCGGCGAGGGCGGGGGGGGGGGGAGCATAATGCTGGCCGTGTGAAGCGGAGTGATGCAGTGGCTTGCTGGAGGGAAGCGGCATTTTACCACGGCTGTTTGGCCCCGGCTGCGGAGCCGGCAGGTTTAACGCGTTTGGCTCTGTGGCTGGCCTCACCTCAGCGCTGCACCTCAATCGCTCGGAGACGACTCCAATGATAAAAACCATCGGAATGCGCTTTCAAGACGACCATACCCATTTCCCAGGAGGAGCTTTCCATTGTTCCATTCTATGGCAGAATAGCTGCTCAGTAGCCAATCAGGATCAGCCAGATCCAGGTCCAGGAGCTTGATTCTGCTGTGGGCCATCAGTTGAAGAGCGTACAGAGTACAGCCGAGCTGAGCCTCTTTCTCGGGGGGCAAGAGACATGGGCTGCTATACAGCGCCGCTCTAGGGGTGGGCAAGAGGATGGTTTGTGGTTGACTCCTACCAGAAGTCTGTGATGTTCTTGAGGTAACACCCACAAGGTGAACCAGCCCCCGTTCTGCCCTTTTCCCAGTCGAGAATGACATCTGTGGCCTTATTTGCGCGGGACTCATGTCAGAAAAATGATTTATTACACTCCATAGCTACAGAAGAGAAACTTAGCACAAGATAGAAAATAAACAGATTACCTTTTGTTTTGTCCAGTGGGATTTAAAGGTCAATGCACACAGTAGTACGGGCATCATACAACAAGGTCAGGGCAAACACACTGCTGGTAAGTTCAGTGAGTCCCCATCCAGGTTGCATATCTGTTTTTCCAGGGTGGGGAGCCAGCAGCCAGTCCAGTAACTCAACAAGAAGTACATTGCACTAACATCTCAAAGGGTGTGGGTACAAATCCCTCTGGGTACACATAAATTGTAACTCTTCCCCCGATGAAAGTTGTTTTGAATAAAGACGTGATATGGATGAATGAATGCCCCCAACTAGCTTTCTCAGGGAGTGCAGGGGCTAATCGCAATTTTGGGACGCTCTTTCACCTAAATCGCATATTCTTAGACCGTGAGAGGAAACTGGAGTACAGGGAGGAAACTCCCATAATGTAGGGAGATCCTTTAAAATCCACGGGCCAAAGCCCCAAGTGCTTCATGCATGAAATATCCTAATACAAGACACTACCTTATATGACGTAAGAAATCCCTGAAAGAGAGAAAGATGGGAATGGTAAAGATCGACGTGTTTATGCACTGTTCAAGCAACATCAAAGGAAGATCGATTGCATTAAAATTCCAAAAATGCAATTAGAGATTGACTGTAAGCAGCACCTCCCTGCTTTACAGAAGTCATGGGCAGGGACCCGCACTTTAAATGGACGAGGGAGTTTGTGGCTGACGGCGTATCAGTAACTAGGAGAATGGGAGGAGGTACGATGCCAGAACAAAAAGATGCAGATTGTCTTTGTGGTCAGGCGGCACACGGGGGAGTGGGGGAGGACTCCACACCGAGGAATTCAGTCTGAGACAGGAAAAGAGACAGCAGAAAAACAACAAAAGTCACCGGCACTGTTTCATTACCCTGCGCCTGGCTTGTTCTTCTTGACACATGCTCGTTATTTCAGAATCGGCTCAGTTTCTCCGTTTAATTAAGTGGCGGGTTCCAGAGCGGCTGGAGTTGGGGGGGTGGGGGGGGGGGGTGGGCACAGAAACAGCGTGGCCAGACGTGGAGTGGATACTCATCACACCACAGCAGCATCTTCATCACATTTTGGTCCTCACTGTTGCTGATCCATGCCCCCCCCCCACACCTAATCACCCACCCCAGATGGCGAGATGGAGAGTACAGATGCATCAATGTTTTTCTGTGCCGTGAGATGCAGGATGCAGCCATATGAGGTGGTAGAATTAGAGAGCCCTGTTATGAAAACACCCCTCCCCCCATCATTTGGGCTGCCTGTTAGCTGAGGGTGTTCCAGAGATCTCAGCATTCACAGTCACAAAACTGGGGCAAAGCCGCCCCCCAAATAGGTCTTTGGTGTCAGGTAAACACACAGAGCCGCTCCAATTTCCATGGGACGGTCATATACCCAAGGCCCCTACTGTTCCTCTTTTTCTATCTCAGCTGACCAGACTGTGCACTGCACAGCACAGAGAGCATCACTGTAATCCACACCCTGCACATCCCCATCTGTGCACTGCACCGACAACATCACTGTAATTCTCACTCTGCACATCCCCGTCTGTGCACTGCACCGACAACATCACTGTAATTCTCACTCTGCACATCCCCGTCTGTGCACTGCACTGACAGCATCACTGTAATCCACACCCCACACGTCCCTGTCTGTGCACAGCACAGAGAGCATCACTGTAATCCACACCCCGCACGTCCCCATCTGTGCACTGTACTGACAGCATCACTGTAATCCACACCCCGCACATCCCTTCTGTGCACTACACTGACAGCATCACTGTAATCCACACCTCACACGTCCCTGTCTATGCACTGCACTGACAGCATCACTGTAATGCACACCCTGCACGTCCCCATCTTTGCACTACACTGACAGCATCACTGTAATCCACACCCTGCACGTCCTCATCTGCGCACTGCACTGACAGCATCACTGTAATCCACACCCTGCATGTCCCCGCCTGTGCACTGCACTGACAGCATCACTGTAATCCACGGCCCGCATGTCCGCATCTGTACACTACACTGACAGCATCACTGTAATCCACACCCCACACATCCCCTCTGCGCACTGCACTGACAGCATCACTGTAATCCACATCCCGCACGTCCCCTCTATGCGCTACACTGACAGCATCACTGTAATCCACACCCCACACATCCCCTCTGCGCACTGCACTGACAGCATCACTGTAATCCACACCCCGCACGTCCCCTCTATGCGCTATACTGACAGCATCACTGTAATCCACACCCCGCACGTCCCCGTCCTTGCACTGCACTGACAGCATCACTGTAATCCACACCCTGCACGTCCTCATCTGCGCACTGCACTGACAGCATCACTGTAATCCACACCCTGCATGTCCCCGTCTGTGCACTGCACTGACAGCATCACTGTAATCCACGGCCCGCATGTCCGCATCTGTACACTACACTGACAGCATCACTGTAATCCACACCCCACACATCCCCTCTGCGCACTGCACTGACAGCATCACTGTAATCCACATCCCGCACGTCCCCTCTATGCGCTACACTGACAGCATCACTGTAATCCACACCCCACACATCCCCTCTGCGCACTGCACTGACAGCATCACTGTAATCCACACCCCGCACGTCCCCTCTATGCGCTATACTGACAGCATCACTGTAATCCACACCCCGCACGTCCCCGTCCTTGCACTGCACTGACAGCATCACTGTAATTCACACCCCACATGTTCCCTCTGTGCACTGCACTGATAGCATAACTGTAATCCACACCCCGCACATCCCCACCTGTGCAGTGCACCGAAAGCATCACTGTAATCCGCACCCCGCATGTGTCTGTCTGTGCATTGCATAGCACAACATAGGGATATTTGGTCCCCAATGTTATATATACATGACTCACACGTGCACATACACACAGACACACGCACACACATGCACATAAACACACACGCACACTGAGGCTTCTTTGAGTGACACCTCACACACATCTTATCTCAGACGAGATCACTCCCAGTTTCCGGGTAATCATACGCGAAATTGCCAGGAATGAGCCCTCCAGACTCACAGCACTTAATCTCTTAATTAGCCACGGCGCGTGTTAGCAGCGGGGCTGTGCGGAGGGGGAGGAGCCTCCACTGACGGCAGCGTCATGAAGGTTATTTAAAGCGGGAGTGATGAAGCGTAATTATGCTTCACGATGACACAGCGAGATGAGCCGAGGAACAGCGGCAGCTATGCGGCTCGGCACAATCCGGGCACCGTGGCAACAGGCAGCGTCTCCACGGGTTTCAAGATCTTCGCTGGCCCCCTGTGACACAACACAGTCTCCCCCAGGAGCGGCTTTACAGACTTGGTGGGGGGGGGGGGGAGCTAGATCTCTCCTTCCTGCTGGCACTCTGAGAAAAGGAAGATTGAAATCAGCCCACCATCTTTCGGGCCAGAATTGACGCATACGTGTGATCCGATCCACTGTGGTGGGATTAAGATAGGCGCTAGTGGGGAGGCAGGGGGGGGGGGGGTAAAGACATTACAGCTGCAACATTATCGGGTCTAATGAAGAAGCTCCAACTGAATGTTAATTTCCCAAATTGATTGATGCAGGCGGCCAGTGGCTCCCAGAGACTGAGGGAGCGCCGAATCCCGCCGTCTGGCCTCATTAACCTCCGTATGGCCATGCGGGTCAGGGCCACTTCCCGTTGACATTTCAAACCCCAAAAACACAAGGGGGGTGGGGGGGGGGCAAGGTTTCCCTCAGAAATGGGTATCGACACTCAGTCTTTAACATGGTAATTAGATTCACGTGGTAGGGTGATACAGTGCTCTTCGTTTAGGTTCGGGATCTCACGTGACGAAGTTAATTTATTTGCAGGAGCCTTTTAAACATAATTGATCGAGCTGTGTGTGAAGTGAATCTATGAACTGGAACTAAACAGAAGGATCAGAGGTGAAGCTGCCTGTCTTTCTTCCAAGTCCAGACTGATCAGGGGGAAGCTGGTTGTACACAGAAAAAGGACCTCAGATGGACGGCGTTCCCACACTTCAGCAAAGCCCTCGATGGAACATTGCCCAAGTCATTACCTTAAGAGTGTGATTGTCATCTGATACCTCCAGGGTTGGGGGTCTGCATCCTGTGTCCTGTGTATGTTTGTGTGCAAAGATTGCATGTTATCCTGTGTTGCTTGGATTTCCTCCCACAGTCTGGAGGACTGCAGTTAGTCTGATTTATGCCTCTAAATTGCCCATAAAGTAGACCTGTAAGCATGTGTGAATGCAGTATATGCCCCATTGAGGGTGCCCCCCCCCCACCAGTGCCCAGTGCTGCCAGGGATAGGTGCCAGGTGACCCTGACCAAGATATGGGGCTAGAAGATGGATGGATGGATGGATGGATGGAACCATGCAACCATTTTAACACAACTGATTTAAAGGGACAGACCAAACATACGAATGGGCTACTTAATTAGCTAGCCTTATAATGGCTGCTTGGCTGGTCTCAGTTCTTCACTGGGGAGTTGTTCTTTGTGAGCAATGGACCAGGGAATGCCAGGGTAACTGTACTGCCCAGATTGAGCTCCCCAGAGCTCCTTTGGTAACCATGTGGTACAGGGAGCCAAATGGACAGAAATATGCATTTGACATTTCAAGCTGATGTCTATAACCATTCCCACCCCGTGCTCATATGTAAGCCCCCGGTCTTAAATCCATCATTAGGGAAAATACGACATGTAATATTAAGTAGAAATTAACTATCTGGATAACTGTGAAATAGGCAGAATTTGACGTGTCCTCATTGTAGTTAGGAGAAACTTTAAATGCAGAATTCTAATGACTTGGTTTCAAATGGTTTAGCATCTCACAAGACTGAGGCACAGAGCGCTGATATTGCACATTCTGGCACGGATCGGTGTTTACCGGGGACACGAGTTACTGCTGGGGTATCAGCCCGAGTCCCTGTTACCTTCAGCCATGCACACACACCGTCATACCCCAAAGTCACCTCAGCAGAACATTCCAGATGAATCATAGCTGTCCACCGATCCAAGCACACTCACCATTTCCTTACTCATTTTCAAAAGAATCGCATTGGGCTTCCATCCGCATGGATAAAACATATGGCTGTTGCGGTCAGGTTGGGGTGTGAAATTATCCGGTGATTTGAGTATCTGCACGACACCTTGCTTACACTTTGGATGACCAATTGTTTAAATGACCTGGAGGCAGCCAACAGTAATTAACAAACCCGAGGATGTAGCGGTCCACAGGAAAATTTGGAAATTACTTCATCAATGCATCATTGCGGTATTAAGATATTTTAGTAAGGATAAATAAATGAAAACAGCATTCTTCCCGCCTGTGCACACATAACGTCAGGTAATCTTTTGGTCAGATTTGTTCTTTGTCACTCTGTAAGCATGATAATAAGACTTTAATGAGAATAATCTCCACGTAATGCATTTTGAAATCAAATTTAATGCAATGCTTGCCATTGCATCACTTACGAGTTACTAGTAGTTGCCAGGGAGCCAATGCATAGCTCGCAAAACACCTTTTAGAAATAGGATCAATTTTTTTTTTGTATTTTGTATACAGACGCTCCTCTACTTACGAATGAGTTATATTCCGAACAGCCGTTTGTAACTTGAAATGGTCGTAAGTCGTTATTCAACATCATTTTAAGTGTATACGCAAGTACAAAGAACTAGGATATGCCGGGAGTTTGCACGCTACGCTGCTGCGCAGCGGGAGTAGGGGCCAGAAGTCGTACCAGGCGGAATTGGCTCGCAGAAAAAAAAAATTGATGTTGCGGACAGGAAACAGGAGCCCAATTAGCACAATTTGGACTTACTGTCCTCTTCGTTCGTATGTCTGAAAGTTCGTAAGTTGACAGTTCCTAAGTAGAGGAGCGTTTGTATTAGCCATGTAATGAATCAATGTAAATGTATGACGATTTAAACCGGCTGATGTGGAAAATGAATCGCTACTTTAGGAGTACTAAAGTAAAGCATGCAGGGTAGGTCGATTGGTGAGTCTAAATTGGCCCTGTAGTTGTGTGCGTGTGCGTGTTTTGGCGACTGTCCGGGGTTGGTTCCCGTCTGCACCCATTGTTCCCATGATAGGCTGTGGTCCCCCCCACGACGCCAGTTGGGGTTAAGCGATTTCATGAAAATGAATGGATAGACACACTGCCCCATCTTAAATCGGCAGTGTGGCAGCATTTTACCTTTCCGGCAATCACAAACGAAAACGTAGAAAAAAGCACAGACAAGACAAATACTGCGTATTTGACAAATACTCACCTCTCCAGCAAACTTCCATCTGCAACCACGTAAACTCACCTTCATTCATTTGATAATCTAGCCTGTCCTGTTCGTCTGTTTTATAATTTTGGGCCGCGCTTTTAGGATCAAAGGCTTCTGTGCACAGCAGTATTTCCATAAAGCCATCTTAAAGGTTCTTATAGACCTGTATCTTATACAGTAGGTTACTGCTTTCCCATATTCTATCTTGCTCATTGATTTAATTCTGTTTTATTCCGTTGTTTTGCGTTTGTTTCATGTTAAGTGTAATGTCCATTGTGTGTTAGTTGTAGTGTTAGAAATAAATTCATGCCTTTTATACATCTTAAATCTGCGTCTGAGTGAATGCTCATAATTAAGTCACTTTACTGGTGCGAACTGCCCTAAGCTTTTATAAGTCTAAAGTCTAAATTCTCTCTACAGCCGTGAGCAGAGTTTTGCTATAGAGTTGCTAGATACCTGGTGAGTCTTACATTTACGGGACGAAGGTTCTGACCCAGATTAAGTAGTTATACTGCAATTAATGAACTCCATTCATATCCTGGAACTAAATCTGAAAAATAACTGAACAATTGGGACTTCCATAATATTGTTTATTGGAGAAACAAGCCATTCAAGCATAAAAATTAATTAATAATTAACTAATAATTAATTTCCCCACATATTGGTGGAGACCTAAATTATTTGAGCTAATTTTTCCTACACAGTGTCTCCCTTTTATTGTGTGGGACAGAAGGCCTCACCTTCATCTCCTGGATGTCACCTGGCGTGCGTGTTAGCATGACCTGGAGCACCTTAGCGACCCACCCCCGCGGCCAGCTGTCAAGTGGCTGGGGCACACACCCCCGCCCGGTTACCTGCCTGATGGGCTCCCCTGGCGGCTGGGACACACGCCCCCGGTTACCTGCCTGATGGGCTCCCCTGGTGGCTGGGGCACACGCCCCCGGTTACCTGCCTGATGGGCTCCCCCGGCGGCTGGGGCACACGCCCCCGGTTACCTGCCTGATGGGCTCCCCCGGCGGCTGGGGCACACGCCCCCGGTTACCTGCCTGATGGGCTGCCCCGGCGGCTGGGACACACGCCCCCGGTTACCTGCCTGATGGGCTCCCCCGGCGGCTGGGACACACGCCCCCGGTTACCTGCCTGATGGGCTGCCCTGGCGGCTGGGGCACACGCCCCCGGTTACCTGCCTGATGGGCTGCCCCGGCGGCTGGGGCACACGCCCCCGGTTACCTGCCTGATGGGCTCCCCCGGCGGCTGGGGCACACGCCCCCGGTTACCTGCCTGATAGGCTCCCCCGGCGGCTGGGACACACGCCCCCGGTTACCTGCCTGATGGGCTCCCCCGGCGGCTGGGGCACACACCCCCGGTTACCTGCCTGATGGGCTGCCCCGGCGGCTGGGACACACGCCCCCGGCGACCTGCCTGATGGGCTCCCCCGGCGGCTGGGGCACACGCCCCCGGTTACCTGCCTGATGGGCTGCCCCGGCGGCTGGGGCACACGCCCCCGGTTACCTGCCTGATGGGCTGCCCCGGCGCCGAGAAACGCATCAATCAGCCCCTGACAGCTGTCTGCGCGCGGCCACTGGGACCGGCACGCTCGCCGCCATAGTAACAGGGTCCCCGTCTGCCAAGCGCATGCCTGAGGAGGATATTAACGAAGGAGAGTCTGTCCCCTGGCCTGCCAGCGCCCCGCTCTTCCAAACGTTCTTTTACATCTTGATGAGGGAAATCCATTTTTATTTTTTTTGGCCATTAAAGTTGATTCTCGGATTTAGCGCCGCAATGTGACCGTTTCAAGAAAACGCATGATCGCTGCCTGAGAAGTCTGCCCATCCATAAACCGAGATCGCCGGCACGTCACATTAGTGATGCCATCTTTAATCACAGAGGCACTTTCACGCATACGAATGAGACGGCCGTTGCCCTCCTTTATCTTTGTGCCTCGCTCCCTCCATTATTCTAGGCAATGAGGCCTATGGATCAGTTTACTCTCTGCGCTCCAACTCTTTATACAGAAAATTGGAATTGCTCTTTTGCTTCACGTCGAACTGCATCTTCTTCCTGTTTCCATTGATGAGCCACGACCCATTTGTATGAGGCACGTGCGAGCAGCTGCGGAGGCCGCGAGAACGCCGTCGAGACTCCTTGCCAGACTGCATCTTTCCTTCTCGATCTTTTGTGGCCATCTTTCTGAGAGCTCAGGCAGCTAAGCTCCTTCACAGAGGCTGTCAGAGTCAGAAAGACCTGCTTACTTCCCGGGGATGTGCCATGTTCTTTTTGTGGAAACCTCCCCTACTTTGGGTCTTTCTGCAGAAACATTGAATTTTATCCCTCTCCATACAGTAGATTTTCCAGCAATGACAATTTCTCTGTATTTTACTTTCTAATATTGTTATTGGGCTTTGGCTAAGCCAAGTTTTCTCTTGGATGCTGACAGCATTCATAGAGATATTCTATTTTTTTTTACACACATATGCTTTTCGATCCAGCAGCCCCATCGGTGTGCCAGGGTGGCATTAGGTTTCTGCCTGTGACGTCCAAAACGTGAAGAATTTACTTCAGCTGATTGGACGCCGGAAGTTCTTCTCAACCAGCACCTACCAATGATATCACATCGCTTAAGCCCACAAAGGACCCAGAATTCCAGCTCGTGGCCGCCCGTGCCAGTTGCCCACAGGAACACGCAGATTTTAATCGCTCATTCAGCTGCCCTGCGCTGCCCATTTTTTTCTACTATCTTTTCATTCTCCAACCAGCAGCGGCCTCCTTCTCAGATCCCAACAGAGCACTTTGTCCCTGGTGTCCAAGTATCTCCTGCCCTACTTTTAGATCCTAAATCTGTTTTATTGTTCTTACTTATAACTGTCTCGTCGTTTGGCATCCCATCCAGCGCCTTTTAGTGGTTGCCCTAACCTTGTCTGGCCGGATTTATTTATGGTGTGGGCAGCCTTTCGGGGTGCCCCTTCCTCTGCACGGCTGCCCAGGCCCAGCAGCGGAGAAGAGACCTCATTTCGCAGATGCATTGGCAGGCAATCGAGATGCTCCTGGTCACCGGTTTCCGCTCTGAAATATGCATCACCGGCCGTGGAAGCATTATGGGATGCCACCCGGACCCCCCTGCTGCTGTTCCTGAATATCCTGAATATTTTTATCCAGTATATGTTTATAAAGAAAGATATTTCAAGTCCTATTACAAACCTCCTCCATTCTCTAGCATGATTGCTTGTAGCCAGCAGGTAATTTGACAGCTGACCTCATTGCTGACACTGATTTATGTTGCTGGTGTGACAGAGTGCTAGCAAACACAAAACACCGAACCCCCTGCTTTTCTCTTTTACAGCTATGACTCTTGTCCCTCACCGTGCCCCCTGTCTGTCAGTGGGCTGGAGTGGTGTGTGGATCTCTGGGTTAGGACTTTGTGCCCCTTGCTGGAAGCTCGACAGCGGGGGCCGGTCAACACACATGTGGCACCCTAGGCAAGCTCCAATGCCAGCATCCCCTCACCACTGGCACAAATATGGGAGTAACTAAATAAAGATCATTTGATGTTTAATAATATATAATAATGCAATAAATTGTTTAATAAGTTACATTTTACGATGAAAAAAAATCATTAATTGAAATTTAAATGAATATTTAGAAATAACAACAACAACAATAATAGTATCTTAAATAGCAGGGGGGTGTTCCACGAAGCAGGATTAAGGGAAAGTCGGACTTATTTCGACAAGTCAGGCTCATTTAAGCGGGAGTTCTGTTCCATCAACATGTCTTAAATGAATCCCCGCTGAGCTACCATGGTAACTTAGGTGCGCAAACAAGTCTGCTCCGGACCAGGTTAACTGTCTCGCTTAGTTAAGCGTTGTCTCAAAGAACGTCCGACATGTGAGAACAGATTCCCAAAAGATCGTTCCGAACGAAATTCTGCACTCTCATTACTCATGTCATGTAATAAATATAATGAAGCCTATAAAAATCACGTCTCAGCATTCCAACTAATTCCAAAATAATTCAAATAAAAGCTTACCCATATTACGAAGGTCAAACATGAAATGCAATGAAAAAATCCGTTAAAATAATATGAACGGGAAGATATTTTTATATTTTGTTTAGTCACAGTCTACTTTGAAAGTTTATTAGTAAAAAGCAAAGACAAGATATGGTTATTTGTGCAGAACATTTCACACGGATGCGATTGAAAGTATTTTACAGAGATCAAATAATACAGAATAACATTATACAGTAAGAATGACACGTGATGGTTCCCCGTTGGGTATAGGGATTGAACGAGGAACTTTCGCGGTGTAAGTCGACAGCATAAACCACTGTACCACCGTGCCACTGTACTAGGCTCTTGTAACATTTATATAACTTACGCATTTAGTCTGTTTGCAATTCTATGTCAAGCCAACTCCCTGGCTTTATTTATGGCCACAGTATTGCCTTTTTTAGTGATTGCATCTTTGTATTCTACATACAGCTCCATCAGCAGCATTTGTTCTGTGGCAGAAAAACAAACACCGCTCTCGTTTTACACGACTCATTTGATTGATCTATCATTCATCCATTCATTTGGGCTTCTTAAATATCTCAGGTGTGCACATTAAGTGAGACTATGCAAGTCTGTCTTGTATGAGCCTTGATTAGTGAAAGCTGAACTGCGTTAGTGGAACGACATGAGGCTAAGTTTAGAGATGGCACTAGTTTGAGTCTGACTTTTTCGGGAAAGTCTGGCTTTCTTTAGCTACTTTCATGGAATACCCCCCTGGTGCTTTGAAGGAAGTACACAATTTGAAAATATTCATGCAACATAACCAAAGAAAGATGTATGTATACATCATCACATTATCATTTGATTGCATTAACTTTAATTGTCTTAATTTCAACATCCCAATGGAAGAATAGTAAAAGCAAAGATTTAATTCTAATTCTGTTCTGAATACACTCGCAGAGACACACTGAGAATCAGATCCGATTTTGGTGCCCTAGGTGGTCTCCCATGTCGCCTACAAGATTGGCTGGCCCTGCTCTCTGGTTCAAATACCATGGCTAACAGGATGATGTCACCATTGGGCTCTTGAGCAATGGCTTGAACCCCAGTTTCTCCACACACTCACAGAGACACACTGTGAATCAGACACGGACATTCGCAGAGACACACCGAGAATCAGGCACGGACACTCACAGAGACACACTGAGAATCAGACGCAGACACTCGCAGAGACACACTGAGAATCAGACGCAGACACTCGCAGAGACACACCGAGATCCAGGCACGGACACTCGCAGAGACACACTGAGAATCAGGCACGGACACTCACAGAGACACACTGAGATTCAGGCACGAACACTCACAGAGACACACTGAGAATCAGGCACTGAGAATCAGGCACGGACACTCGCAGAGACACACTGAGATTCAGGCACGGACACTCACAGAGACACACTGAGAATCAGGCACTGAGAATCAGGCATGGACACTCACAGAGACACACTGAGATTCAGGCACTGAGAATCAGGCACGGACACTCGCAGAGACACACTGAGATTCAGGCACGGACACTCGCAGAGACACACCGAGATTCAGACACTGACACTCGCAGAGACACACTGAAAATCAGGCACGGACACTCGCAGAGACACACTGAGAATCAGGCACGGACACTCGCAGAGACACACTGAGATTCAGACACGGAATCTTCTAGACACATACAATCAGATATGGACTCTCCCAGAGACACTGAGCATCACATACAGACAATCCCAACTAAAATTCACCTGCTGGGACCTGCTGACCAAGATGCAGGTCAGGAGTCAGGGGAGTGGAGAGCTAAAGAATGCTGTATCAGCAAGCCCAAAAGCATTCTGGGAAATTTCCTAAGCCAGGGAAATCCATAATCATGACAGACAGCAGGATCCCTCACACACTGAAAGACAGAGCCGTAGAAACCGCTAAGAGTATTCTTGTTAGATCCTTAACATGTCACATCTTCTTATTACGGGGAAATCAACCCTGGCTTGCACAACTGCAAAACTGATAGGTCCCATTTCCAGCTCCATAAAACCAGGCAGTGTAGAAAGCCCTGCTCCATATACTGACCAACTCTTAGCTCTCTGGTAAAGCCCTGTCCGTCTCTCAGACCTCCACAAGTGCCCGATCCTCAAACGCTGATGCTCTCTGACTTTTAAGGCTCCCCTATGAAACTGCATGGTGACATTTGAGATCCAGATTTATGCTACATAGACACAGAAGGACAGAGGCTTGTAGCACCAGAGGCGCCATACCATGTTCAGTGACAAATCTCGGTTCTGCATTATCACAGATGACGGTCGTGTGCACGTTTGGCGGCGCAGATGGGAGTGAACCAATCCTGCCAATGTTGTGGAGAGACGCACTGGCATTATTCCTCCTGGCTTCAGGGTGAGGGAAGCTGTAGGGTATGACTTCAGGTCATCTCTGGTAGTGATTCGGGGACCCTGTCAGCACAGCGCTATGCCAGTGACATCCTGTGTCCACATGTCTTACCCCTCCTGAGACAGCACACTGGTACAGTCTTTCAACAAGACAATGCCCGTCCACACATGGCACATGTGTCTATGGACTGCCTGTGTCATGTTGAGGTCCTCTCTTGGCCAGCCAGATCCCCGGATTTTTCCTCAATCGAACATGTGTGGGATCAGCTCAGAAGTCACCTCAGACCCAATGACAATCTGCAGGATCTCGAGGGTCATTTACAACAGCTGTGGGCCGACTTGCCACAGGGTGCTTAACTTTGTGTATATACCTTCTGTGTACAGTATGCACTCAAATAGAAACATAGCCAAACATATTGCTACCTGGGCATTCCTTTCAGAAAATGCATCACTTCTCCCAGAAAATTGTTGCAATTGCAAATGCTAGAGTATTCACTTGTTTGTTTGTTTTGTTTACAGTGGAAAAAGCAGAGAAAAAACCCAAGAAATGGACTGGACAAAATTATTGGCCGTGTTCTTTTCTTTTAAGGTCTCATTTCATCTTCTGTAAACAGTGCAATGATGTGCTATATCAAAAAACTCTATTTTGGTTTTATCTGTCTACAGGACATTCTCCCAGAAAGATTTTGGCTTCCTCAGCAAAGTTTTGGCAAACTTCAGTCTGGCTTTTTTATGTCTCTTTGTCAGCAGTGCTTCTCCTGGGTCTCCAGCCATAGAGTCCCATTTCATTCGGACAGCCATGGATAGTGCGAGCTGAGACTTTTGTACCATGTGTCTGCAGGTCGGCTTGAATTTGTTTAGAAGTTGATAGAGGTTCTCTATCCACCATGCAAACGATCCTTTGTTGCATTCTTCTATCAATTTTTCTCTTCCATCTACGTCCAGGGAGATTAGTCACAGTGCTATGGGCTGTAAATGTATTAATGACACAGTGGACAGAGTGATATTAAGATCTCTGGAGATGGACTTATACCCTTGAGATTGTGGAAATGGAACAATTTCGGTTCTCAAATCTTCAGACAAGTCTTTGCTCTTCTTTTTCTTTTCTCCATGCTCAGTGAGATACACACAGATGCAAAGATTGAGTCAGCTTTTCTCCATATAAATTGATTGCCAGTGTGATTTTTATATCACATGGTTGTCATCCAATGATTTCTTACAATTTTAAAAAGGTTCCAATAATTTTGTCCAGTCCATTTCTGGAGTTCTGTGGAATATGAGATTTTACTTTTTTCCTCTGCTTTTTTTGTGCAGTTCCAATGCAAACAAATGAAATAGCTGTGTCAATAGCAAAGCATTTGAAATTGAAACAATTTTCTGGGAGAAGTGGTGCATTTTCTGAAAGGAATGTACAGGTTCCAATGACTGGTCATCGTTATTAGACACAATTGAAAATGTACTAACTTTGTATCATCAGCATATTTCAATGGTATGTCCAAAGTCATTCAATAGAGAGATGCTCTTTTCAACTTAAATGTAGTGATTTTACAGGAAAAAATACAACATAGACAGCATTAAAAGCACCCTTCCCTGATTTTTGGTTGCACACCCCTTGGCATCAAAGAGATCCTCCAAACACTTCTTGTAGGTATCTGTAAGCTTCCAGTACCTGTTTGCTGGTAGTGTCTCCTGCTCTTCAGTTGCAGATTGTTGCAGCTCTTGAATGTTTGCAAGATTCCTTTTCCCAGTGGCAGATTTCACCTCTTTCAAAAGATTCCCCTGGGTAGACCATGTGTCTCTAACATGCCTTGATAATTTTCTAATTTCATGATTCCTTTAACACATTCATGGCTTCCAGTTCTGACCAAGACCAGCCTTTTTATGCCACTCTTTCAGCAGTTCTGTTTTCCTTGGTCTGCACCCATAAAGTGTTCCTTGGTTTAGTGTGCAGCATATGGAATGGATCTAACCCATCACTCCAGTTTGCTCCAAGTCAGCCTTAAGCAATGTGGATGTCATTTAAAGACTTCTCTGGTTCTCGACAGTTCCATTAGCAGCAAACTTATTACTAAAATTGTGTGCCAAGGTCTTTGGAGATGCCCTCGTGCCCTTTAGAATGCTTTGTGATCATAGCATTTCTGATGCTCTCAGATAGCTCTCTAGTTTCTACCATTGTGAAAGAGCAGATACTTGATGTGGCCCTTTTAAGCATTAAAGCCAGCACTCATTGGTCAATTTAAATCTTGTGAGCACTGAAACATTGTCACAGGTGAAACTAATTTCACTGCAATGACAATCAGCTTTCAGTGATTTTATTTTTTCAAAGTGCGACAATAATTGTGTCATGGCAATGTTTTTCCTTTAGTTGTTTTTCCTCAGCGGAAAAATTGCCTGAAATCAACCAGTTTGAAAGAAAAAACTTCATAAATAGGAAATATTTCAGGTACATACAGTACATGCAAATTTCAGGTACTCCAGCATGGCAACCCCCCCCCAAAAAAGCCAATTCTCCAGAAAAATTTAGCCAAACTGGCACAGCAGGCTGGGCAGGTCTGGACTAGCACACACATTTATATGACATTTTTAGTGTCTTAGTAATTTCTCGCATGGAATAACCTTCATTACTCAAAACAACAATAGACTGACGAGTTTCTGAAGAAAACTCTTTCTTCTAGGTCATCTTGAGACCATAATCAAACCTACAAATGCTGATGCTCCAGATGCCCTAGTAGCCCAAAGGCGGTCAGTTTTATTGCTTCCTTAAACAGCATAATGATTTCCAGCTGTGGTAACATAATTGCACACCTGAGCACCTGCCCCTTTTTCGCGAATGGTACAGAGTGCCCCCATTTTGAGGTTCTGAGTGCCTCTTTTGATCACCGACAATCGTGCACCTTCGTCAGCAGATGTTGCCAATCACTGACGATCACGCAAAATTTACTGAAGGAGTCCCCCGGCCACCCCCCGGCCACCCCCCACCCTGGAGCACCTGCCCCTCAAAAAGTCTCTGTGTGGCACTGTGTATGTATGTATGCATGTGTGTAAGTATGTGCGTGCGTGTGTGTGTGTGTGTGTGTGTGTGTGTGAGCAGGTTTACCTATCCTTATGGGGACATAATGTCCCCATAACATGATAAATATCCATTTTTTTTCCCTTATGGGGACCGGCTTCCTGGTCCCCATAAGGGAAAACTGTATTTTATAAAAAATCGGTGACTGCTATGAAAGAACTGAAAATGCAAAAACTCTTGTATTTTGTTAGGTTACTTATGGTTATGGTTAGGGCAGGGTAGGGGTTAAGGTTGTCATAGTTAGCGTTAGCATTTTTCCCATTGAAATGAATGAGCGGTCCCCATAAGGATATGTTTACCCTACATGTGTGTGTGTGTTTGTGTGTGTGTATGCATCCATGTATAAATGGGTGCTGCTCCTGGGCACAGATCCAGTAAAGATGTATGTTAAATGTGTGTGACTGTGACATGTATGACAGCCTAACTGACAAATAGGAGCACGAGCAGATGCCAACACGAGCACCATGACTTGCCCATCCAGGCTGAGGTCTCTGTGCTTCTGGATGTTTGAGGCTGATGCAGGAGCCGCAGGTCATTGGCATCCATTAATGCTGGTCTGCAGTCAGCAGAGACGCAGACACAAATACTCTGTCTGCGTTAACGTGTCTGGCCGCTCGGCTCGGAGCTCTCACAGACAACCGCGGGGGGGGGGGGAGAGTGAGTGGAAATGGCAGGCTGAAAGATACAATCATTAAAACAGGAGTAATGACTGTACACAGACATGCGTCATGATTGGTCAAGCTGCAGAGTAACAACTGTACACAGACACGCAGCGTGATTGGTCAAGCTGCAGAATAATACTCATATACAAACAAGCAGTGTGATTGCTCAAGCTGCAGGGTAGTGACTGTACACAGAGATGCTGCATGATTGGTCAAGCTGCAGAGTAACGACCGTACACAAACAAGCAATGTGACTAGTTAAGCTGAAGGGTAATGACTGTACACAGACCCACAGTGTGATTGGTTAAGCTGAAGGGTAATGACTGTACTCAGACCCGCAGTGTGATTGGTTAAGCTGAAGGGTAATGACTGTACTCGGACCCGCAGTGTGATTGGTTAAGCTGAAGGGTAACAATCATACACAAACAAGCAGTGTGATTGGTTAAGCTGAAGGGTAATGACTGTACACAAACAAGAAGTGTGATTGGTTAAGCTGCAAAGGGCATGCAAAGAGTCTGACCGGACCCATTTGATTCAGGAAACAGCTGTAGGCTCCGTATCTGTCACATCTCTCCCACGTTGGCACTGGTTGCCATGGGAGTTGAGCCTCCGGCTCCGAGAGAGCTGCACGTGATGCCTGGCAGGGCTGTTCGCAGTGTGGCAGTGTTGTCCTTTGTCATCCGGGGCAATACTGGGGGGAGCCAGACCTGACAAGACACCTGATCCTGTTTCCACCTGACATTAATTTCCAGTAATTCCGCGATTTCTGTGCGGGATCATTTGTGCCGAGGGCATTATCCCTGCTCCGCTTCGCCTCGGTGAACCCATTAAAGTCTGAGCAACACGGTTATCTCTGTCTTTTCTCATCCACGGAGGAAATAGATAGACAAGCTTTCACCTGTCTGTCAGGCAGGGGCCTTCTGCTTTGACATTGCATTTACAGCAAGATTGGGTTCCCCTTTGTACCCTCGCTACACGGCGTGTGTGTCAGCCAGCATTAATGACCCCGAGGCCCGGCAGCATTCATGCCATTAGCCTGGTAGCATTTCCCAAGCTTGCACTGAACCTTTGTGCTGCCTTCATATTGACATAGACCAGAGCCTCCAAGTCTCATGTGTACAGCGTTGCTAAAGCAAGACTCACTGACAGCAGCGATCAGACAGCTCACGCCATGTACACGTACAGAGGCAGGTCTTCTACACATTTCATCTCTGTCGAGTTGGGGTCTGAATCCAGGACAGCCTACTAGACAATGAACAATCCAGAGGTAAAACCAGAGATGACTGAACCAATCCAAATTCCTAATCTAGAAAACCAGGAAATGCTTTGATAAAAATAAGGAGTACAGAGACTGAAAGCAACGCCAAGGCAGAGTGAAGAAGTATTGGCCAGAGTGATCTTTAAATAGAGGGACAGACGTCACTCCACAGCCATACAACCACTCACACGCCGCATGGCACAGCAAATTGCTTTTCATGCTGCTATCTGAATACATGACGCTGACATTTGACATTTAACATGATTCTCCCCCCGCACGGCGCCCCAGACCCCCCCACCGACCATACATCTGGCATGAACATTTCAATGCACTTCTTCATCACTATCAGTAAAATCATCACGTGGCGGACTGTCCTACAGCAGACACTCTGAGCACTGTAACGTGATAAATGCTGTGAGTCTCACTCCAGAAGCTGGAGTCTCCATTAGCTGTTGCTCTTACTGCTGAATCATCCAGCAGTGAACAGATTCTTAGATACCGAGTAAGTTCTGCTCGCCGTTTGTCATTCTGCCCTTTCTGTTGAAGCCTCTCTTTGGCTGAATCACACGCTCTTTATTCTCCTTTTGAATATTTGGGTTTTTCATAGCCTTTTGTAGGCTCTTTGTGCAATGTTTTAATATGTCACAATAAAATACAGAATTAAAGAAACTAAACATCCAGTAGCTCAAATGTTAAAGATGTAACATACATATTGGATCAGACTGCTGACAAAATGCCTGTGTATAAAATTAATATATTATATATTAATTTATAAATAAATATAACATAAAACTGATTTTTATATGCATGTTTCAGTGTCTTATGCCCCTCTTAGGATTTGAGATTTAAAAGACTCAATTACCCACCATGCACTGAGTCAGGACTGACTAGGGGGTGCATTTCCCAAAAGCATAGTTGCTAACAATGTTAGCAACTATGTCCCAAGTCTCAACATAGTGGAACCCAAACCCTGTGCTGCTCTAGGCTTCTGACGTTTAACAAATAAATCACCTATATCCAACAAACAAAGATCCAAGAGCCTAGATCCTTCCTAAATCATGTACACACAACAATCTATGACTGTGGAACCCCATTTAACCATATCCAACAAACTGTGATTAAACATATTTGTAAAAATCGTATGCAAAAATAAGGATTCATATTGTTTTCAGAAGGGATTCAACTACATTATTAATCACATGTAAATAGGTCCTGAAACAAATTAATGGTTCTTAATGTGTAATATACTTTCTCTCAAAATTATTTGGTTAAAATTAATATCATGTTTTCCCCAAGAGTTGTAATTGAAGGATCTTGTGCTGTTTTGCAGATAGTTCTTTCAAATTTTATTCTCTTCTCTGTAGCCCATGAATCCCACCCACCCCTGGATTTGGCATCAGTCCTATAGCTGGAAGCTGTGACTTATGGCTCTACCTCTGCTGATAGGTCTGTGTCTGCTCTCCTTCCCAGACTGCACAGGGCAGTGGAAGATGCACGCGGAGCCCTCAGCTGGAGCCCCCCGCGGGGGAGGGACCGCAGGACGCCGAGGACAATGGGCCGCCCCCGGTGCTTTCAGTGACTGACCGCCGTAAGGCCTGACACACCCACCCTGTCCTCTCTGGAGCTGTGCTGTGTTTCAGTGCTGCAGGCCCCCGGGGGGGTCTGCTAATCACCATTGCAGCTGTGCTTAGCAAACTCTCTCAAATGAACTGGCGCATTGTCAGCAGGCAAAAACGCACACAAGAGATCGCTCCTCCTGAAACTCTCCCTGGTCCCCATTTTACACTCAGAATAGATGCAGATTTTAAAGGGAGATGTCTGCTCTCATTAACGCATAAACAATCATAATGTTTCAGCAGCGAACCCATGAGCATGGTCAGGATGGCAGCTCACCCAACAGAAGTCCTCTGAGAAAGAAGGGATGTTGTCATCGATAAAGTTTGAAAATACATCACATGCAGAGAGAGGATTTAGGGCCTGGCACTGTTCCACATCCAGACTCGCAGTCAAGTCTGCTTGGCCTTAAATTTCACCCGGAACGACAGGTCAGCGAGTAGGGGCAGGCAGGAGCGAGGTGGTCCCGAGGGCCCTCACCATGGTGCTGCCGTCTCCTGACAAACGTCACGTCTGCCTGACCACCATAGTCATCATGACCAGCATGGCCTTCATGGATGCCTACCTGGTAGAGCAGAACCAGGGCCCGCGAAAGATCGGGGTTTGCATCATCGTGCTGGTCGGCGACATCTGCTTCCTCATCGTGCTGCGTTACGTGGCCGTGTGGGTGGGCGCCGAGGTCAAGACGGCAAAGCGGGGCTACGCCATGATCCTGTGGTTCCTCTACATCTTCGTGCTGGAGATCAAGCTCTACTTTGTCTTCCAGAACTACAAGGCGGACCGGCGCAGCCTGGAGACAGTAGCCCGCAAGGCCCTGACGTTGCTGTTGTCCATCTGCGTTCCGGGCCTATACCTCATCCTGGTGGCGCTGGACAGCATGGAGTACGTCAGAACGTTCCGTAAGAAGGAGGACATGCGCGGCCGCCTGTTCTGGGTGGCCCTTGACTTGCTGGACATCCTGGACATCCAGGCCAACCTGTGGGAGCCGCAGCGGACAGGTCTGCCCATCTGGGCCGAGGGCCTGATGTTCTTCTACTGCTACATATTGCTGCTGATCCTGCCCTGTGTGTCCCTCAGCGAAATCAGCATGCAGGGCGAGCACGTCTCGCCACAGAAGATGATGCTGTACCCTGTCCTCAGCTTGGTCACCATCAACGTGGTCACCATCCTCATCCGGGCGGTCAACATGGTCCTGTTCCAGGACAGCCGTGTCTCCACCATCTTCATTGGCAAGAACATCGTGGCCATCGCCACTAAGGCCTGCACCTTCCTGGAGTACCAGAGGCAGGTGAAGGAGTTCCCCCAGAATGCCATCGCCATGGAGCTACAGCAGAACTCAGTACCCCATAACCAGGCCCTGCCCAATGCTACCAGCCTACCCATTGAGCAGTCCCCAGCCCGTGAGGTCATCGACACATGACCAGGGCGGTCCGGCCTGCTCCTGAGGCCCCGCCTCTCCCCTGGCCATGGGGAGCCTGTCCACCACTTGGCAGGTTCTGCTCCTCAGCAAATGCCATCTCCTTTGAACCCACCATTTAAATGTTGTGTTCCAGGAGGGGGGGAGAATGTCACAGGCCTCGAAATACCTGAGCCAGGAGGATATTGGCCTGTCCCCAAAATTGAAGGAACACAGCTTTGTGTTGTTATGTTTGTGCTTATTTTTGAGTTTACGTGCTCTGACTGACAGCTGGTCTATCCTCTGGCCGAGAGACGAGCCCTAGTCTGACAGGTAACTGGCAGGTGATCGTCAGTCAGGCATTTTTTTTCATGGATCGCTGGTACTTTTTTTTACAACTTTGTATGTGGCAGTTTATGCCATATGACTGTGAATTTGTCGGTCGTGAGTGAGAAGCAGGAAGTGTGGCTCTTTGTTTTGGGCGGGGGGCTAAATGTTGCTAGTGTTGGAAGAGAGAGATGGGGGAGCGAAGAAGAAGGAAGCCCAGGGGCTGGTGGGATGTGGGATGTGGGGGGGTAGGGGGAGGGCCAAGAACACATGGATCTTTGCCCAGGGAGAAGGAAGGCTGTTTTAGGGACCTTTACCTCCGTGACTGTGATGCTTTATGACCAAATGTTTGATTAAAACGGCGAATTTTGCAGAGCTCAGCATTTCTGGCCGTTTGTGGCACTAAAACTAGCTCCAGCTCTGCCTTTTCCAGAGGAGGGTGTCGATGGGGAAGACGTTGGGCGTGCGCGTGTGTCTGTGTGTGTGCGTGTGTGGGCGGTGGGTGCCTGAGAGAGCAAACAAGCAAGCGGTAAGGTAAGAAGAACGCTGTAATACTACAAAACATTCCTAATGTCAGATTGTGAAGGCGGGGAACTTGTTCATCGATTTGTGTGGAAAAGTATGACCCAAAGTGTGGTCAAATGTTTCAAATAAATCAATAAATCACTTTGTAATTAGTCTCATCAGGGCCGTCGTTGTTGAAAAAGAAACTATGACAGTTTATTTTAATTATTCCAATGATCTCTTCAACCATTTTCAATAACCATTTATCCAGTACAAGGTCATGTTAAGCCTGAAACTAATTCCAGGAATCACAGAGCATGGGACAAGGATTACACACATATTAAAGGCAATGAAGAGCTGAATGCACCAAAATCACATCCGTGCACATTTTTTGAAAAGTAAAAATTCCACACGTACCCTCACACACACATAGAGACACGAAGGCAGGAAACACAGCCCTGGCTGTGAGAGGCTACCCAGCACACCACCCAGATAAATACAAATATTAAAGCTTCCTTAGTATAATGTCCTGATGCTTGGAAAAGCAGCTCTGCTGTGTGCTTCTTCACAAAAAACATCATTTGCCAATGATGCATGTTGAGATTGCATTAAGATTTTACCTGGTGTGAACCCAGTTTAAAGAAGACTGATCAGCCCACACACTCTGTGATTTAGAAGAATTACACAACAGCAGCAAACAAAACACCAAAATGGATTGAATTGTTTCTTTTCCTCTGATGTATCTTCTTGGTCACCATTTCAGTTCCCATTGTGGCCATTTAACCCCTGCCCCCGCCGGCCCACCCCATCCCGGGGGCTCCAGGACACAGTGGCCAGCCAGGCGCAGTGGGGTGATGGATCACATCTGATGAGGATCATAACACCAACCTCTTGCAGAATGGCCGGCAGATAGCCATCTAGCGACTGATAGGCTGGCTGTTCAGATACTTGCCATTGTAGTCACTGGATATGCATCTCATTGTCGAGTCGTAATGATTATTTTATTCATCTTTCAGTAAATTATTAAGTTGCCAAAGGGACTCACACAGCATGCAGTCCTACCATTTATTTCTCTATACTGCTGAGCATCTCACTGAAGATATTCAGGGGGGGAGCACCCCCGCCTCAGGAGCTCCAGAACGAGGACTTCACAGGTGACAGAGACATTGCTATCCCAGAGTGCATTGCATTTTAAAGCAGGCACACACGGCGGGTGGCGTTTAGAGAGCAGGAGGCATGTTATCCACACTACAAAGAACCACAGAGATCCCCCTGCGTTTCCACAAACCATGAAGGGATGGCGGCAGTATTGCTGAAACAATACACACTTCTTCTGGGTACCTCATTGGCTCCCAAGGGGTTAAACCAGTTGGTGAATGACAAATCAGCCATGTGGATAGGGGGCGCTGTGTGCATCTGTCTCTGTGTTTGCCAAGCCCCACACCGCGACTCAAGGTCTATAGTCGCCAACATCCCATTATCAGCATTCTCACGAACTCACCTTGCACGCGATTACGTGATGACACAGAACAAAAGAAAATCTCCCCACTGACTTCTCAACTTGTCACATCTATGCCAGCACCAGCCTTGAGGAAGACAGTCCTGCCTGATGTGAATCCAAGCAACCTCCTTTTTATCAGGCTGGGGCGCCCACAAGGCCGCTCTCCAGAGTCAGGCACCCAGACAGCCACATCTTATTTAGCTGCATCTCCGGCCATTTCATCTAGCCTCTTCATTAATTGCTCCACGTCCTGATTGTGTCCCAACAAGTGTTAGTAGTCAAGCTCGTATCTCTGCATGTGCTGTCTTGCACTGAGTTCTGCGCGCACCTCAATGCTTGACCACTAGGGGGAACTCTAGATGCAACTAAGAAATGAAAAGTAATTCCCAGCACGCACACCATCTGAGAACTAATAAATGAGCCTCCGGTACATAATCAAATGTAGATTTCATCTGCATGTGCAGAGCAAGCCATTTTATAATTAGGCTCATTGTGAGCCCCTTTACAATGCTATCCTTATTTATCGTGCCTTGTTGGGGTAGCACATGTGTATTACATTTAGACGTTTAGCCGATGCTTTTATTCCAAGTGACTTACCCATCTCTAAACCATTTATAGAGCTGGATATTGCACTGGAACCATTCAGGATAAATTGGTTGTGCAGGGTATCAGATCCCCTTCTGGGAATTGAACCAAAAGCCTTCATGCTGCTAGCCCATATTCTTACGCACAATGCTTCGCAACAAATGAAGCAATGCAGCTTTCATTTGAGGGTTTAACACCAATCATTTCATAATCAGGCACATTAACGTTCCACTGAAAAACTATTCCTGAATGTCGTTCTGCGGCTGCACACAGGGTGCGGAGGCCAGAACTTAGATTCAAGGGTCTGTCTTTAAATCTGTCCTTTGTGTGTCACTTTTTGGCACCATGGTCACAGACATACTGATGAAGGGGGGGTTGGTGGTTCCAGGGTAGTTATGACACAAAACAGAAGATGTAGCAACTCGACTTTCTACAGCAGTGTTTCTCAACCCGGTCCTCAGGGGCCCCAGACAGTCCACATTTTCGCTCCACCCCAGCTTCCAGCACACCTGTACCAGCTATTCAGTCTTCACTGGCTGGCAGTTGGGAGGGAGCAAAAGTGTGAACTGTCTGGGGATCCCTGAGGACCGGGTTGAGAAACACTGTCCTAAAGAATACTCAAAAACAAATAACACAGGCATGTGATTCATGCCCTTTCAGTGCTTTTGTGCTGGTGAATATGCTGCATATCACACAAAGGTGGCTTTAAGTCATTTGTGCAGACAATTCATGCCAATGCAAATAATTACTAAGCAAATGTAACCAGAAATATCACAATAAGTTTTATACCAATATTAGCTGTTCTGACATCTTGATCCAGCAAGAGATAATAAACTTAATAAATGCAGTGAATAAAATTCCATGACAGCTATTTGAGAATGACCTCATATCGACTTCACTCCAGTTACGCTGCAGGAACCTATAATATTCAGTATAAAGTTGAGGATCTGGACAACTTGAGCCATCTAGACGCCACTGATTCTGAAAGTGGAGTTAATTAATGTAAACACTGGGTCTTAAAGAGCCTGTGAATGAAAACAGCAGGTATCAGATTTTGTCCCGTACATTCTGAGACTAGAGAGAAGAGCAGCCTTGACGACAACCCAAAACAGCCCCCGGGCCAATGACAGCTCAGCACTTCAGCAACACGATTCACTGGAAGAGAATGAAACAGTGATGTTCATAAAAAAAAAATGCATACACACATAAATACACGTCCAGTGCACGTGAAGTGAGGCAGTGTTACGTGCCAACACTGTGCTTGCAGAGAAACTGATGGAATCCTTTGGGCGAACAAAATCTTAATTAAATCTCCATGAGAAATTGTATACCTGACCAGAGAACACAATTTTTTTCATATAAATGCTAATAGATTCCTCCATAAGAGAAATCAAATGAATATGCAAAGAAATTATAGAATACCCATACCATAGTGGATAAATTATGTGAAAATTTGTTCTATGAGCTGCATTTGCAGTTTTTGTGTCTATGGAGAAATGCGCATATATTGGCAAATATATTCAATTTAAGCAGCGTTTTAGTTGGAAAGTCAGGTAGACTGAATGCTGATTAAATTAATCAAACAAACGATGTAATGTCTGCAGACAGTACTAAAGAGTACTCCAGACTGCTGTGAAAGGTATGCCTCTTTGATCATCACCTCAGCTCAGACCTACAGGAGCACCTGAAGGGGTTATATAAAATGAGGCAGCAGGTCTCCTCTGTGTATGGGCATCTGTCTGTTGGCAGATAGATAACTGACAGCTTCATCAGCGAATCAGCAACTTCATTGGCTTTGTGTCAGATATCATATTAATTACAAGATATTGCTGTTAACCTTTAAAGACCTTCATAATATGGCTCCTTCTTACCTCTCTGATCTTTTGCATATCTACACTCCTTCTCGCACTCGTAGATCCTCTCATTCCACCTCCCTTCTTCTCGCCTGACCACTATGGGGTTCAAGGCCTTTAGTCACGCTGCCCCCTGTCTTTGGAACTCACTCCCTCCTCATATTCATAGTGTTTCTCTACATTCAAATATCGGCTCAAAACCCATCTTTTTAAACTTGCTTATTCACTTTAATTTTCAACGTTATTAGGGTAGCTTTTAATTAATTTGATTATGGTAGGTTTTAATGTATTAATACACGTACAGAAGTATGTTTGCATATTGTGTTGATTGTTTTTTTTTATAAGGTGTCTTTGCATGCCTTGAAAGGTGCCTTTAAATAATATGTATTATTATTATTATTATTCATCAAAGTCAAGCTCATATAATCTCATGATACGGCCATGACTTCCCAGTTAAAAAAATCATAGAAAATTATACTATGCAAATACATATAACCAAGTCCTACTGGCTGATGAGATGCTTACATATTCACTTGAAATAGATGGTGAGTGTGGGTATGAGTCTTCCCTGGGTAACACTACCTTCACAATAAATCATTTCAACAATCACTGTGGTTCATATCATGCTCCCAGAATAATCTGCCATCAGATTTTTCCACCATTAAGAATTCTGTGTTGCTCACCTGATGCCATATCAGTCATTATCAGAAAACCAGCAACAGATGGTGGTGAACAATTTATGTCTGTCATTGTGGACTCAGCGCTGCCAGGCTAGTGTCTGACGAAAAAGTGCTCTCCCCTTAGCAGCACAGGGTCATAAAGCACAGACAGGCTGAGCTGTTTGCCGTCGCCTCCGGCCCACGTTGCCCCCCCCCCCCCCCCCCTCCAACTATGGGTGCCTTAAACATCTGTCAAACTCTCAAATATGTGTCTTGGACATGGTTCAGTGGATCTCTCTGGGTGGTGTCACCAAGGGCAGGTTCATATGAGGTTTAATGCCTTTACTCTCTCGGCACATCTCAACACATAGGGTATATTAATCATCCATTCATCCATGAGTCCTCCTCCACAAGCTTGTCCTCATCCACATGCTAAATTATCAGTTGTGATAGTTGCTCTGACAGAAAAAAAATCATTAATCTCGGTCTCCACCACATACAGAAGTTGCAAGATTTTACAGCAGCAAGATATAGATAGGAACTGTGGAATTAATCCTACCTAAATCATCCAAGATTTAAAAGTAGAAAACACATCCAGGTCCTGAAGGTAAAACTCATCAAACCTCACAGCTTCTCTTAAATGTGTCGACGATCAGCATCTTCCCGCAGTGGTCTGGGAACAAAATACAAAATATCCTTGGTCACCCTGGCCTTGCTTGCCCCATAAGATCTGCCTGTACAAAGTACAGGAGACAGAAAGCAAAGCATGTACAAGATAAGAAGAGAGGAATGTGTTGGCTGCTCTGTGTGTTCATAGGGCAGCGTTCGTCGCATGTGTGTGAGTGTTATGATACCAGCTGCCAACATCATTTGGATAAATGCTTTGGCAGGAGGTGCAGAGCAATAAAAAAAAAACAACAAACAAATACATAAAGTGTGTGATATATTATAATTCAATGTTATGATATCAACAATAATACAGTTCCCACGTGTAATATCTTTATAACTGAAATCGAACTGTTCTTGTGAAGAAAATTCTGTTTCATAATTACAAATCTTTATGCAGATACTGATGATCACGCTTTTATTTATGGAGAGACATGATGACCACGCTTTTATTGATCCCTCTGGGAAAATTCTCTATGTACTACCCCATCTTTGTGTCCATGACAGAGACACGTATGTAGGTGAGCAAGCTTGGTGCCAAAGGGCGGCCACCTGAAAAGTGCTGATGGAGCTGGTGGTTAAGGACCTCGCTCAAGTCGCCCACAGACATGTGGCTTTTTGGCTGAAGCTGGGCTTGAGCTGGTGACCTTCCAATGACAGGCACAGAGGCACACTGAGCCGCAAACCACCCCCCAAATATAACAGGTAGGGACAGTTAAAGAGATTTGTTCCATTCTGTCATAGTTAGTTCTTGTGAGCCTTGCAGCCTTGACAATAGCATGTAGGTACATTTGGGAAACCATTTCATTATCTCTTGAAAAAGAAATACAGTAATTTGCCTGACATGTCATGAGCAGAAATGTCTTCTATTAATCAGAACTAACATTCCAATGGATAAAAAAAGAGTATGACATTTAATGGTTTTCAAATCATTTTTAGTTAAAATTAGCTAATGTACTATAACAAACTCTCCCCATACATATAGCTTCTCCACACCAGCAGTTTATCTTCAGCTGTTTCATCTGTCCATTCATTTTTATATGATTCTGACAACCAATCAGAAGTCCCACTTCAGAAGGTCTAGGCCCACCTATTCTTCCGTCCTCCAATACAGAGTCACCCTGAAAGCTACTGGGCATGAGACAACTTAGGACCCAGATCAAAAGCCCATTACTCAGGAAGCAGACCTTGTGTTTTCTGCAAGGACCACATGAATTGCCTGCTCCATTCACAGGATGGATAGCCTCATATTTTGAATCATCTTTGATGAATGAGAGCTGGTGCAGAAATGTACAAGAAAATAATGAGACTTTATTGATAGGGTACATAATCACCTGAAATGGTACATAGTCACCTGAATTAAGTGTATCATATGACTGCGATTGCTGGATGAAAGTAGCAAGGTGCCCAGGAAGGAGTGGAAATATCACACACGCGGCAGACAACCAATAATCCTAAACCCACATGAGAAAATGGGATGTTTCATATATATTCCCATGATCTCATTTAGAGGTACAAAGTTCAGGTCCAGAAAGTACAAATCCAGACCAAGATGTTTTTTTCAATCAACCAGTTGAATATAAAGAGTCACATTCACTGAGTACTCAGCTGGTTGGTTGAAACATAATCTCGGTCTGGATTTGTACTTTCTGGACCTGAACTTTTTACCTTTGATCTCATTGTTCCTGCAGTGACACGGGTGATGCCAGGTATGCAGAGGAGAATGACCTCACCATGCTACACGACTAATGAGTGCAGCTGTACAACGTGTAGTTGACCAACAGGCACAGAAAAATCATCCCCCCCCCCCCCACCCCGACTTCCTGTAATAAGACGAAAGACACAAGGGCAACAGCTGAAGAAGCGAATATTCATTCTCAGCCATCAGCGCGACGAAACGGGCCTCTCCATCTGTCCTGGCCTCTTACTGGGATCATGCTGGGACATGCCCTGTCTGGCTCCTTCCTACGAACCCAGAAACACTCAGGACAGCATGTGCCCAGGGATGCCTAAGCATTAATCCTGACACATTGACATTGCTCTCCACGTGTAAAAGTACTCGGTTATGAAAAGGGTCGGAAGATGCGAGATATTTCAAGTGTCAATCTGGAGTGTAGTTACACACACCCTCCTATACTGAGGCGTTCCATCCATTCCTGCACCGGTGCAGACTGGGTGTTTCTGCTGCATTTAACTGGCCAGAGCATCAGTACGGACCCTTAGGGTAGAGAAATGGGTTTAAGACGGGATAGAAGGGGATTAGAAAACTCTGCAGAAAAAGATTGTTTTTAATCTATATTGCTGAGGGCGGCCCATGTTTAAATCCCCTTTTCTCTGTCTCTCTGCCATTTTCTCTTTCATATAAAGTGTATTTTTCAAAAAGGCTACATCTGCAAAAGGATTATGGGAAACCAGGGCTTATCAGATAAGACGCACACCCTGTGTTTCCTGTTCCCAGGGTACAGTAGAGAAGGAGAGAGAGACAGATGGGAGGAGAGAGATTTCAACAGACCAACATGGAGCCATTATGCTTGGTAATGGCTGTCAAAGATGTCACAGTCCATAAATCTCATTTTGAACAATTTATGCCAGGCAAAATGTCTTCTTTTGTATTGAATTAATTGAGTTATTACCTTATAGAATGCATGATTTATACGATCACTTGGGTCAAATTTTCACCAAATAGACAGAATTGATGGAGATAGATGTTGGAAAATCTTGTGATTTTTTTTGTTTGCTTGTTTGGTCATTCGGAAGTCAGCGAACTTTTGAAATTGAAAGCTCGTTGTAGATACTGACAGCTAGGGAACTGGATAACTCAGTTGGTTGGTTGTGCTGAAGGACCGGAGTGCACCAGGTGTGGCTCAGGAAGTCAGAATACTGTACTTGTGTTCAGAAAGTCACTAGCTCATATCTCACGGTCAGCAGAGTGATGTCACTGTTCAGCAAGACCAATAAACACAATGGCTTCAGGGCCAAATTTTTGTAGCCTTGGTCAAGCTGCCGCAACATTTGGCACTTTTAATGTACAGCTTACAAAATGAGAAAAACGCAAATGCAATTGTTATCTACACACCAGTGGTTCAGATTAGTAAATCGGCGCTAGATAAGATCTGAGTTTGACAGTAAAAATAAATGCTCGCTGCTGCTGTCAAGGAGGACTTCAAGTACAGTCAAGGACTCCCCCAAGGGTTGTATGAACATGTACCCAGGATGGCTTATCAAATTCTGGATACAATCCACGTCTGTAAAGTCTAAAAGGCTAATTCTGACCATATTAGCAGGAAGTGACTGGGCAACATTTCCTATAGGGTCCATCGTAGCAGAGGATAACCTGAGATTTATACCAGCTGATGAATTTGCCTGTCGTTCCAGCTAAACTTATGTTATAAATTGCTTTATAAATTAATTTTCCCTAGAGGGGGGCGGTAGTAAATGCTGAGGTGCGTTGTCTATGTGAGGGTGTGTTTTACTAATTTAATGAAGATTCCTATCTGGATGCTCTGATTAATAGGACGGCACTGTAAAATTAAATAAACCTGCAATTACTGATCCAACATTAAAGCTGTAAAAAAGGACCAGAATGATTGTATAAAAGCTCTTTGGTGAGTCATGAATTTTTCTATTTGACAGAAAGAAAGGGGCAGTTTTATGTAAAATGCAGCTGGATTATACAGTCCTGTCCAGCACAAATATTTGCAGATTATTCCGTTTTAAACGGACAGTCTGCTGATGTCTGTCAGAATAAATGCAGCCCTGGACTGGATCAGGATGCTTACACTGAAAAGGCAGACCACCACGTAATTACAATGTCTTTAAAATAAACATTGATGCAACATTTGGGGACATCAGTGCTACACGCAGTACGTGTTTTTGCAAATACATAAAAGATGTGCAAAGGAGAAGGTAAGAAAAACATGGGAAAAAAATGATGTCCTCATGGAGAGGCAGAGGGATGGTAATATGATCCTTTTCCCAGGTGAGCATCATATCAGTCAGGCTATTAAAACCTGAAAATCGTGGGACGGTTTCATCCGGCTGTTACCAGTGAGATTGTTACGGTAGATTTCCTACTCTAACGCTTCAGCTTTCAGGACCAAGCAAACATGGCTGTTGTGTTTGAGACGCTTAGCAGGAAGACGGAATTGAACCACGCTCTTTTCCAAGAACTGCAGACATAGTAAAACCAATTTTGCATTCATCTCTGAACCAACAATCATCACAAGTACATTTTAAATATCAGCGGTGACTATTTCAGCTGATGTTAAATATCAGCAATGACGCGCAGGCCAGACCAAATGGAAACAAGTGGATAAATTTAGATTAAATGCACCTGCTTTCAGTATCACTGCAACAAGTGAGCCACCGGCCCTGTACAGAATGCTGCAATGTCACACACTACACTTAATGCGTACTTTAATAGTCTTAAAGATGACAAACTACAATAAATGGTCAGTTGGGAAATTACAACGTGGCCCTGCTTTTGTGTAATTATATTTATTGCTGCGGGATTTCAGTCCTACATCTGCTTTCTATTCTAGATGCAGACTCACCTTCAGCTCAGGGACCCAGTTTAATCATATTAGCCTGTTTCCAAAGATTAATGCCACTCTGAAGTTTCGAACTTTGGATGAGTTACATTTTTTCCCTACCCTGATGAGCTGCTGTAGGGGTACCAGAGCTCGTTCAGCTCCTGATTAGTTTGTAATTTACATGGACTGGAGCTTCTCAATAATTAACTCCATCATTTAAAATAACGGTCTCCATAATTGAGCACATGAGACCGGGGACCTTTTTTCTGATTACTGTCATGCCAAAAGTAAGCTGAGCTGCTGGTGGGGCAGATCACTGCCCCAGGGTGGCTGTGGGAGGAGATCTACAAGTGACCTCAAGATGGGGGCGGAGCTACAGCATCACTCCTGAGGTCTTTAAGATGGAGGTGGGGGCGGAGCTACAGCATCACTCCTGAGGTCTTTAGGATGGAGGTGGGGGTGGAGCTACAGCATCACTCCTGAAGTCTCTAAACTGGAGGTGGGGGTGGGGCTACAGCATCACTCTTGAGGTCTTTAAGCTGGAAGTGGGGGCGGGGCTATAGCATCACTCCTGAGGTCTTTAGGATGGAGGTGGGGGCGGGGCTATAGCATCACTCCTGAGGTCTTTAAGCTGGAGGTGGGGCTACAGCATCACTCCTGAGGTCTTTAAGCTGGGAGTGGGGGCGGGGCTATAGCATCACTCCTGAAGTCTCTAAGATGGAGGTGGGGGCGGGGCTACAGCATCACTCTTGAGGTCTTTAAGCTGGAGGTGGGGGCGGGGCTACAGCATCACTCTTGAGGTCTTTAAGCTGGAGGTGGGGTAAATTCAGTATATACACTTCATAATTTAGCATTCTTTCCTTCAAGGTAACATGATATGGAAGACTGAAATATTATGTGGGCTAAACAGTATTTTCACCACTGTCAGAATGTTGTGCTCCCACTCAGCATGAGAGCCGTCAGAAACCGTAATTGTGAAGGAGGTCACTGTGTTCACCAGAAGGAACAGCAGGCGCTGTGATATGCAGCATGTTTTCATCCACAATATCTAGTGAAGCGAAACTTCCCACTCCCACTGTACATATTAATCAAGCAGCAACTGCGCAGAAGAAGAGAAGTCAGTAATAAATCAGACACAGAAGGCCAAAGTGGGCGCTTATGGAAGGGTTACTTACACAAAAATATTCTGAGGGCAGAAAGAAAGGAGAATTGTTCAGGTACATAACCAATCAGATTTAAGGGAGGTGGGTCCAAGCAATTAAAGGAGGTACGACCAACCAATCAGATGTCTTGGTCCCACCTCCTCTGGTTCCTTGGATCCACCTCTATATCGCTTTTAACCAATCATTTTTCATTTTGCCTTCAGAACATTTTTGTGTAAGTGAAACTCCCACGAGAAAAGTGAGAAGAAGATATGAGAAGGACCAGAGTAAGAGGGCAATTTATGTCAATTCATCCGGTCATTCATTCATTTAGTAATATTATTATTATTCTTTCATTCATCTTCTACATTGCTTGTCCTGTGCAATGTCATGGGGGTTCAGAGCCTATCCTGGAAACATTGGGCACAACGTACAACCCAGGATGAGGCATCAGTCTGTCACAGAGTACACAGGACAACAAAAAAACATTTTTTTAAATCATCAGAGACCAAAATACATTTTTCCAAATCAGTTTCAGTTTTTTCCTGTCACTTCAACTTTTTGATTTATGAGTAATGCTAGTTAATACCATAATTGCAAGTACAGTGGTACCTCAGTTCTCAAACTCATTAGAACTCGAATTTCTTAAAAGTCGAACCAACCAGTTGGTAATTTTTTTTTTCATAGAGCTCGATCTGAATCTCAGAAGTCAAACCGTGAACGCCGACCTAAGATAACTTCTACGCGCGGGGAAATGAGTCACGCAGCACGTCTCTCAGCGGAAACAAAGGGTAACGCTTCAGTCTCAGCCTCGCATTCGCTATAAAAGCTTGTGCATGTTTACACTAGCTGAATACATATATTTAGACAGTAAAAATACATTTAGACAATGATAGACAGTAACAGTAATTATCATTATATAATAAAATACATTTAAAAATAAAGATTTCTTATTCATTATTTTAATATTAACAATAAACCATTAATACATTTAATTATAATAATATTGTCGTGCTGAGCGGGATGGAACAGAGACAAGGCTCAGACGTCAGGCTATTGGGGAATACGGGGTTTAATTACAGGTAAGGCAGGCAAAACGCAGACGGACAATACAATGACCGGACTGGGGAAACAAACTGAAACGCAGACGAAATACAGAGGATTAATGACAATAACCAGAAACAGCTGATCACACGGGGATTCCACACAGGGTTAACGAGGGGGCGTGGCACACGATCACACACATTGTTTGGAACCATTTATTTTCTTATTTTACAAATTACTGTTTTGATAAATGTGCTTAGATGTGTTTAGTACAGTATATGCTCTTCTTGTTTTATCCGGTTCATTTTGTGTTTAAATGCTAAAAAAAAACATATTTAGGTGTAATTGTTTGGGGCTGGGAACCACTTAATTGGTTTTCCATTACTTCTTATGGGGAAAATTCGATCAGAACTCAAACTTTTTAGGATTCAATCTGGAGTTCTGAATGGATTAAGTTTGAGTTTCAAGGTACCACTGTATTGTGTACTAAAACAAAAGCATCACTGTAGTATAGAGCAAAATCAAATAAACAGACAGTGGCCATAAAGAAATTGAAAAGTGTTTGTTAACCACAATTGTTTCTTAAAAAACGCTTTGAGTTTGATTTTCTTGTGTACACCTTGTCTGGATTGTCGCGATACAGCATCCAGCAATAGTCGGCCATCATGCTTTCTCTGTAACCAGCTGCACCTTCTCTGTACTCATCACCTTCTACAGAATCAAGACCATCATGTGGCGGTACAGAAACAGGCAATGAATCGTCATGAGGAACAGGCCTGATTGCAGAATCTAGGCTGGGATATACAATTTTGTGCTTAGTTTTAGCTGAGAATCCACTTGTATTCATGCTGCAAAAGTAGCAGTCGTTGAGATGGCCTTGTGGTTCCCTCCACACCATCGGAATTCCAAATGGCATTGCTGCCTTTCGCCGATTTAGCCAGTCAAGCAGACCATTTGAACAACTGGTACAGATGACATGTGCAGCCCAAGATTTATCCTGGTCTCCAGGTAGATAGCCAAAGTATAATTTGTATATCTTCTTAAGATCTGCAGTGATTGGGCGACGTTGCGAATGAACCACACACATAACAGAAACTGTCTGGATGATTAATACAATTTCTAGGCATGATAACAACTGAAAGCCAACACAGTTGATGCTGTCTGTCACCTCCGCCTTTGATTTCCATTCGATGACCCAAAATTCAAACTCGAGAGTTAGATTTAGTATTTCTTTTGCAACAAGTCGAGAAGCTTACATCAGCAAAACGAAACCTGAGGCACAACTACCTATGTTTCCCACCATACTAAGTTGTATACACAAGACATGTGCACTAGGTCAAATTAATCATACTCAAATCGCAACTAGATAAGTATCAATAAAACAAATTAATATCTAGTCACCTAGAGAATGGTGATGCTGTCTATAAGATAAAAAACATAGACAACTCTTGTAATACACTTAGACAGACTACATGTGCGTAATATCATACTACATATAGCTTCATCACTAAAACTTGACGCGCTAGAGAAAAACTAAACACAGATTTGAAATCAGCATGAAAAATACTACAAAACCCACATAAAATTACCTCTGATGAAAATGTTAACCTGTGTTTTTATAATCATGATGATCTTCTTGGTCATTTAAAGAGCTTCATGACACAAAGTCTATGAGAAAGTGACTTTCTAGTGACCGCACTTTGCGCTCTGGAACAAGGGCCAAATAATCAGGTCAGTTATTTTATTTTACCTCTAAATTTAATTCATTATACTAGGATACACAATTAATTACATCCAGGTTTAGTCAGACAAACCATTATGATGAGATCTAGTATATATCTCTAGAAGAGTTTGGGTATATATGTAAATGAGGATAACGGAATAAAAACAGAAACTCTGTATAACTATTTCTTTGCAAAGTTGTATTCTATTGCTTGCAAATATAATTGTACTTGTCAGAGACAGTTAACATTTATTGCAATGATAGGAGTGATAGTTAAGTCAGGTTACAACAAATTCTGGGAATAAATGTTTAATATTTAAGTACATGCTATGTTCTTCAAGGAACTCCATCATCAATCTCACAGTGGAAAGGGCAGTCAATGCTAAATTAACTGTGGAGATTAATTGTTTGGCCAAATGATGTCAGGGATATTGAATTAGCGGGTTATGTGTGGCATCAGGGATGTAATTAGCGGAGCAACAAGGCCTCCGTGAGACGAAATAACAGCAGGAATGTAAACACTCCAAAGGCTCCAAACCAGCTCCGAATTGTAAATTCTGACTCACTGACAGTTGAGGGAAATCAGAGTAGCCAACTAGAAGGGCTATGTACTTCCCGAGTTATTGGATGTGGACAGCGATGGAAACACTTCACAAGGCTGGCAGCCATTTGCTGGCCAATGATGCAGCAGGCTGGGGGGGGGGGGGCTTCTGAGGATCCTCATTAGCACCAACCACCAGGTTAGTACAGGAGGCCACAGATGAAATCTCATTGGCTGGGGAAAGGGGTGGGGCCAACTGCCTGAGATAGAAATGATTGGCCAGCTGCACCTTAAGGGACAACAGCAGGGCTTATTGCTTCATCACCACCAGTACTTTTGAGTTAATTCCCCTCCATTCATCCAGGGGGTGCCATAAAAAAGGATTAAAATGAGTTTAAAACTACAGTAGCTTTTACATATAAAATATTATACAAAATGTTTTTTGGTAAACGTATAGCTAATTTAAACCACATGACCAGCACTTTACAAGGCCCTGTTTGGCCCTAGCCTCATCCCTCAGATTAAGCTGTCTGGAGGGGTGGGAGTCTGTAGAGATGCAGGCTCCTTCGCCATGCTCCCTGGTCTGTACACAAAGTAATACTCCTTGCGGGGTTCACTGTGATGCAGGCTGGACTTCACAGCCAGGGGCAGTTCGTCCAGGGTCAGAGGCCGGTAGTGGCCGTCTACCAGCACAAACAGTCCGTAGGACTCTGGCTCCAGGACGTCGAACTTCTTTGCGCACTGGGCGCACAGTTCCAGGGCAGTGGTGTTGGCATGGGCTCCCAGCGTCTTGGTGTTGGAACCAGCCTCTAGGAAGGACACATTGATGAAGTCCTGCATCAGAGAGGAAGGTGAGACATAGATGGTTAAAAACTAGACACCATGTTTCAGTTCCATTCTGCAGACCTTGGGTCCCACCAGTTCCACCCTACATCCTAAAGCAGTGTTTCCCAATCTGGCCCTCAGGGACCCACAGCAGGTCCACGTTTTTGCTCCTTCCTAGCATCCTGCCAGACAGTCCACATTTTTGCTCCCTCCCAGCTTCCAGAGCAGAGGTGATCCTCTCCCAAGGACCAGATTGGGAAACACTGACCTAAAGGCACAGCCTCAAGCAAAAGCTCTACCTGTGTCAGCCCACATTGTGAAGCTCACCTACAGAGCACACATAGTAGCTGATACCTGGACAGAGGTACGGGATCCTCGCGCTTTGTTGAGGGTGCGACGCCTCTCCCAGCGGTGGATGGAGTCTTGGATCTCCAGGCTAAGCTGGCCCGTGACCTCCAGCTTGTCATAGTTCTTTATATGCTCTAGTGCTCCATAGGTAGTCGTCAAGTAGTAGGAACCTAAGTCACATATAAGTGAAACATGACCAAATTGGTTCCCTAGCACAGGCAGCAGAGCCACAGAAGTAGCAGTAAAACACACACAACGTTTCATCACATCGAGGTCCCATGGAAATGATACAGAGATTACAGGGAATCATGTATGCTGAATGAGACAGTCTCCAGTTCATTCTGCTTTAGGGTTGTTTTACAAGAAAATCACAATTGTAAAATACAGTGGAGCCTCGGTTCTCGAACATAATCCGTTACAGGAGGCTGTTCGGAAAACTGATTTGGTCGAAAACCGAATCAATTTTTTCTCATAATAAATAATGTAAATAGGATTAATCCGTTCCAGACCACCAAATGATTGCCTATTTAAACCTTTGGTCACGTGTATGTGTGTGTGTCTGACAACTTTCCTTTTTGCTGCTATCAATAGCCTTCTTAGGATCCAAGGTGGCTTATTTAAAAACAAAATAGAGGAACAAAAGAGCAACAAAAGCAAACAATACAAGAATATTCCCAGCACAATTCGGCTGCTAATGCTAGCGTTAGCGGTAGACTGCCACATATACACGCCTTATCTCCTTTGTTTATACGTAAGTAGATGCGTGCTTAGTCAGACTGGTTTTAGCACGAAAGGGCTGGTTGATCAAGAACCGAAAATACGTGAGATTGCCCATTGCTGGATTAAACCATTCTGATCAGTGCCTCTACCTTCCCCCAGTTGCAGTGCGGGGTCCATCAGCTCCATCATGTACTCCACGTCCAGCAGCAGAGTCGTCATGTTGCAACGCACCAGGACATACATGAGCACGGGCAGGAAGTCATCTGCACCGTGAGGTTTTCCTGTGGGGCAGAAGCAGGTGTACGGTAGGGTTACTGCAGATGAGGGGCGGATGCAGGATATGTGAAGACACCACATGTCTATAAGCAAAGCTCGTACACATGCTCGGCGACTGGGGGAATATCAGTAGAGCTGGCCTTAGACAGGGGCGGTTATGGTAGTTTTTTAGGGAGGGGAATATAAAAGGAGACGATATTCATACAGAGGGGCCAACCAATGATATGTTTTGAATAGGTGATAGACAGTGGAGGAGGCACTGTGGGAGCCAATCAATTTTCTGCTAGAGCCAGTTTCCCTGTGACCGTGCCCTTGTGTAATGCCTGTAATGGACTTACACTAATGGAATTGAGGCATCATCACAATTTCTAAGATGCAGTTGGTTGTCCCAAACTTACCCGGGCTGCTCACAGACATGGACTCGTAGATAATCTTGCAGGCCTTCAGCAGGAGAGAGATCTTCTTCTCGGGGGAGTATTCCTTATGCAGGGAGCCCAGCTTGACCTGGATCTTCTCCATGGCAGGAGTCTCAGGCACACTGGTGGTGATGCCCAGGTCGGTGGTGGTGGTGCCCAGCACTACCTTCTGGTGCTCCCGCAGCCGGTCCAGGGAGCCGTCCAGGGTGTGGAGGTCTCGCAGGCGTGAGTACACAGCTTCACGCAGGGGCTTCAGCACGCTCTTGCATAGAGCTGCCTCGATGATCACCTCTGCAAGCCCACCAGCAAATGATTATTTTATATGTGTACACATAAAGTACATGAACATATGCAGTATCATGTAGAAGTCTTAGGCACCCCAGTGTTCGCAGGAAGCACCCAATACACCCATGTATTTTTCGGCTTGACCCTTAGCACACCTTGTATGGCTAATCAATACCCCATTGACTTTTTAACACTAATGAAACCAATTATTTAAGCAAGCTGGTGGTGAAATTTAACTAATATATGGAATGGCTGGGGTGTCCCAGAGGAGAGGTTTGGGAACTGAAACGGTGATCTTCTAGCTATCTGACAAGATATCAGTAACATTTTGGAGAACAGGAGAAATTCGTGTTAGTTTTTACTACATTATTTTTAATTAGCATATATTATAATTAGGCCTGTCAAAAAGAACATATTTTTGGGATTAATTAAAAATATTGAATGCTTCAAAATAAATTTACACAATTGACATCATTGCGCAGTGCATTATGGGGCAAACATATACACCTTATAAACCATATAAATCATTACATAAGACACTTTTTTGTTCCATTGCCATTCATGACCTGCTACATTGTATCTGATATATACAGCCTTTGTGATTATTCTACATTAATTTGGTGATTGTTTTTACATTTAAATATGCAATAACAAGAAGAAAATCAAAGTTTTTACTCGTGATTAATCACGATTAATTCTTTGAAAAATGTATGATGAATTAGTAATTTATTAATCGATTGACAGCCCTAGTTAAAATGTTTTTGTTATGGGAAAATTTACACTTACAACCCAGATAAATACCCTTACACATTTCCTATGATGGCCTAAGACTTTTGCAAATGCACACATCCTGGAAAGTCTTGTTATTTTTAGTATGTGCAATCAGAAATATTCAACCAGCCCCCCACCTCAAAAGGCTAAATAATGACTATAAGACTATAGTTTTGTGAAGATTAATGATAACATAAATTGAGCTCTGTAATGCCCTTGCTTGGGCAAAGTGCTCAGCCCCCAGTTGTCACGCAGTTCTTAAAAAAATGTTTTGCTAAAGTGGACCCAGAGTAACACTATAAATTGATATCATGGTACTTATTACAACATTGATTTATTTATCCGTTAAATGCATGGAATGGAGTGTATACCAGCTCACTAGCTGAAGAGTCCAATCATCGGCTTCTATTTTCCAACAGAAGGGATTATGTTCCACTTGACCTGGTGTTCCTGGGAATCCACGATGCCACGGACATGGTCAAGATTGTCAGTTCTTCCAGCCGAAAAACATTCCCACATCATCAGTGCCCTACCTCCATGCTTGACTGTGGTGGCATTCTTCTGGTCATGAGCCTGGCCTTTCTCACCCCCGACACTGCTCCAAGTGTCCAAACAGTCCCAGTTTAGTTTAATCAGTCAATACAACTGTCTTGTCAAACTATGCCGGCCTATCCAAATTCCTCCTGGCATATTCTAGCTGACCTATGATGTTCTTTTTGGCCAAGAATGGAATACTTCTCAGAGTCTAGCTATGAAGTCTTTGTTTTTCCTGTGTTGGTCTATTGTTGCCTATGGATCAATTTCCCCGGCCTTCGTCTGGTCTTCCTGTAGGTCTTTTGCAGTAACGTTTTTTTAATTTTTTTATTAGTCTTCCTGGTTAAGTTGCTATGGTAACTTGGAATTTTGGGATTCCTTCCACAGTCACGCAGGTTAGCAACTGTGCCATAAGCTTTAAATTTCCATATGATGCTCCCAGTTGTGTCTCTTGGAATGTTAAATTTTCTCGAAATCTTGTTATACCCTGTGCCCTTCAGGTGCAATGAAATAATTTCTTCTCTCAGCTTTTGTGAAAAAGCTCCATAGTCTTAACCATGATTGCGACTCACCTTCACCACATTCATGGATAGGATTTTCACAGCCGAAGCAAATTAAGGATCATTATTGCATTCCCAAAGGCTTAATTATGTTTTAACTCCACTTTAGGCCATAAAAACTAGGAGAAGGTTTTAACAACCGAAATAGTCTTCCTAATAGTGTAGTGCAAGCTAAAACCTTGGGTTCCTTTAAATCAGAGCTAGATACATTTTAACAACTACTATGAGCTATTAGTTAAGTTCTCCCCAAACGAGCTTGATGGGCCAAATGGCCTCCTCTTGTTTGTAAATTTCTTATGTTCTTACAATATATAGGAGATGAATAACTGTGACGTGTTTAAATTAACAAAATATCCTGTTACTCAGAAATTCTATATTATACATGGTCTTTGGAGATTTTCTGTATCACTCAACTGACAATGAAGTCATCAAAAGCAAAGTCTAGCTCTTTTAAATAAACTGGATAGATGGATGAATGGATGGATGGATGGATGGACGGACATGTATGTATTGGATCCTTCTTTAAATGTTATACAGGTAAGGTGATGACAGTTAAATAATAACATTGGTCACTGGGAAATCTGACCTACTTCTTTGCTTCATGGATGAGAAAATTGGTGTTGCAATGAATTCAGCAATGTACTATTAGCAGAGAACATTGGAGCAGGATCCCAAACACTGCAGCAGACACACGACTGAAAACCTCGAAAAAGATGTAATTTTAGAGTGAAGTCAGAATGAAGACATACATCCAACTGAAATGTTGCATTAAAAGAAGTCTTCAAAAACTATCCAAATGAAGCAGTTTGTGGAACAGTAAACCATGTTTTCTCCCAGCTAGTGACACTACAGTCATTTTGCCCCATTGAATCTAGTGCTGTATTTATTTTTCTGCCCCAAGCAGTTTTGTCGACTTTTATTAAATAAACAAAACAGAATAAATTATTGCAAAGTACAAATATCCATTGACTAGCATCCTATCCAGCGTGTACACCGGCCTTGCGTCAAACACCTTCCTGGGATCTGTTCTAGACTCCTGCTCTTCGACCCTGACAAGGATGAACAGTTAGAAGATAGATGAATGTAAGGAATGGTCCATTGTTATTTGTTAAAAGGGGTCACTGTAACCTATTGATGGCATTTAACTGCTGCTCAGATATCTTGCTGAAATATATTAAAATGTCAAACCTTTGCACGGGGTGAACTCACTCTGTCACACTACTGTATACATATTGTTAAATGTGCCTATACAGTATATCGTTTTATCTGTTCAAATCAACAAGCTTGTGATTCCTGCTTTAAAACACCGTGAAGGACATCCCTGGCCCGTGTCACACATCACTGAAGGGAGCATCGTCACAGCAAACCTGAGTATGATTGAGACCCTTGTTCATCGCTCCCTTTATCATCAGGATGGGATTTTCTTGCTACATTTAGTCATCATGGAGGTAATTACGTGTTTTGTCATATTAGAATTCCTGCGCCGGAACATGCGTGCATGCTCCACCAGTTCTGCTCGTAAACGTTTCCTACAGCGCCTTTTGACATCCGGAAACAAAAGGTGATGCCACAACAGGAATCGGTTGCCACATCAACCATGCATTAGGAGACCAAAATAGTTTTCATATTTTTATCTCTGAGCAGATCTGAGCCCTCACATTGCGCCGTTCATATGCTATACAGTATATGAATGATTATAGTTCTGCGACACTGAAAATACCAGTGAAAAGACAGCAGCAAGGCAACGGCTGGCTTTTACAAAGAGAGTTTCAAATGACTGGTGACACTGCAGCGATTAATGTGAAAATATTTCACTCCCTCACTCCCTAGTTATCAATGTTATACAAATGGTGGACGCTGGTTATGTAACAGGTTGTGCCTGCTCTGTTTAGCTCACACCGGTCTGTGAGAGTGCAGAGTGTCACATGCACCCCTGCTGACCCAATCATTATTAGTGACAGAATACAGCCAACACTGTTAGCAACAGGGTTCTGAGGCAGGGGGGGATCTTCCATAAGGCAAGTGTAGGTCCAGAGAATTTACAGAATTAACATTTATTTATGCAACATTATATGATAATTTAAATGATAGCAATACGTCTGCTATTAGGATTTTTAGTGACAGTTTTCAGGATAGACAAAGTTGCCCCTCCCCCATCCAAGCTGTAATGAAATATTACAGCTTTGAGGACCCCCCCCCCCCAGCTTTTTTTCCACACTCATGGCCACCCCTGGCCTGGCGGTGCTCAATTTGTCAGTTCAGTTATACATGAGCTGCTATGGTTTACATGCTTTTCAGCGTTATGTGTTTCTTTGTGCCGGGGGAGGGGATTATGACACGTTTAACCCCTTCCAGCAGCATTCTGTGGTATGTGACATCCCTGAAAAGAAGGCAATACACACAAACACACATCCATATACACACACAATGGATATAAAAGGTGTAATTGTTATAATGCATAGGTTTTTGTGATGAGACCACAATAAATCATTTCAAAAATCTAATGCCGTGAAAATCTTTTTGTACCCTTCTCCTGACCGACACCTTTCAACAATGAGACCCCTTTGATGCTTTGTAAGCTCTCTGCGGACCATGGCTTTTGCTGTAGGATGCTACTGAGTGAATGTCAGGAAAATCCTACTAGGACAGCTGAACGTTATTTGAGGTTAATCAGTCCCATTAATTGATGGCAGGTGTCTACCCCAAAAGACTGAATTAAATCAAAAGGCACTTCAACAAAGTATTCATTTAAGGGTATGCTAACTTATGCAACCAGCTTATTGTACGTTTTTTACATTTTTTTTATATGTTTCCTCCTAACAGGTTTGTTTGCTTTTCAATTGAATTGTACAGGTTATACGTCACATTACAGGGGGGATACATTTTGAAATGATTTATCATGGTGTATTTATTTTTTTTATCACAAAAACCTGGCATTTTAACAGAGGTGTGTACACTTTTTATATGTACTGCGTGTGTGTGTGTGTGTACATAGATGATGGATGGATGGAGGGATGGATGGATGGTATGTGCTGGAGGTCAGTGTTTAGAATAGTGTGAGCTCTAAGCTCCATGGCGTGTGCCCAAGTTGTTCCTTACCTAGTTTTTCCTCAGGATGAACCACCGGTTCTAGGATGGCCTTCAACTCAGCACTCTGGATCAGGTAGTTCTTCAGCTGAGTCATCATCAGCCTAATCTCCTGCAGCATCTCTGTGCTCGAGCTGTGCTGCTCCATGGTCTCCAGGTTGAAGGCCCGATAGTCCCGGACCAAATTTCCAAAATAGGATTCGCGGTCTTGGGCCAGCTCTACGATGCGCTTCTTCAGCTTCCTGTCGGCACTCATGAAGCTGATGAAGATGTGGGACAGATTGGCCATGGAGAGCCTCTGCTTGGCCTTGTCCAGCATGACGGTGGAGCTCTTCTTCACTGGGATCACTGGGCTGCCAGTGACGTCAGTCTCCTCTTCGGTGCTGCTTGTTGAGTAGGAGTCGTGGTCGAGCTGAGTCACGCCGCCCTCGGGTGAATACAGGGACACATCGGAGCCCTGGAGGTCAATGTGTGAGATGGAGCAATGCGTTGGTGTTGGGACTGTGAAAGTCTGGGAGGAAGCATCCTCTACTACTGTGTCCAACTGCTCCCCCTGTGGTTCTTCTCCTATTGTTGGAATCGCTGGAGGGAAAGTAACATGGGATTGTCTCTTCTTCCTGGGTGGGGGGACGGGGACCGGTTTCTTTATCGGGGCAACAGCAGGAGCCACGGGGTCAGTAGGCTTAGTCGGGAGGGTGGACTTGGTAGCTATGGGAACCCCCTCATCTGGAGGACCTGTCTCTGAGCCTGGCGCATCCTCGATGCAGACCAGGGTAGCAACGGGCACCGAGCAGACCTTCTCACCGGCATCACTTGGCATGGCCCCCTGTTCTTCTTCCTGCGCCGGGGGCTCTTCAGGCTGCTTTTCCAAATTCCTGCGACGGGGCGGGACGCTGGGGATGCACTGCTGGGCTGGAGGCAGCGCTGCTGCAGGAATGCTGGAGCTGCATGGCGGTGGTGGTGGCGGAGGAAGCTGCACAGGCACACTCCGGCCTTCCCCTACCGCACGCCCCCTGGGAGTGTACGGGGGGGGATTACTAATGTGCTGTAGGGCAGCAGAGGAAGTAGGCCAAGATGCCCGGCCTCTTGCCAGCTTGGCTGATGCTGATTCCTCTGAGAGTTGGGGCCGTGGTGGCAGAGGCGGGGGTCTCTTGTAGCGAGGCGGGCCCTGACCCGGGGTGGTCAGGCTCTGGCTCCTGGAGAGGGGCGGCGTGTGAGACAGGCTGCTGCAGTACTCCTCGATGAAGATGGGATTAACGTACCACAGCCGATCATCCCCTACGGACGGCTGGAGCTCGCATGAGCACTGGCTAGCGTGGCCATGGGTTGGGCCCCGGGATCCAGGGCAGACCTTCCCCACCTCAGGGCACCGGTTCAGGCCTGAGCCCCAGAATTCTGCAGGGCAGTGATGGTGAGAATGCAGATCAGAGTGGGACACTCACTACTGAAAATTTCACAATGCAAACTCAGACGCATTCAGTATGGGAAAAGTCTATGCAGCCTTAACACGTCTTCCTGCAGCTGGACCAAGTATCTCGCTCAAGGTTTGGTGACTCAAGTCTTGCCTGTTCTGCCAGTTATTAAGCTACATCACTACTGCCCGCTTACCTGAGCCCAGACTGGAGATCATCTCCATCTCCTCATACTTGGTTGCCCGGACAATAGCCTGGGGTAACTTCAGCTTGAATGGAAGAATATCTCTGGAGGAACAAAGGAGCATGATGCTTAATGGCAGGAGGGACTAGATCTCTACGATTTACAGCCCAACAACAAACATGCATGGACCATGGGAGAACATGGACGATAATGGACGATGCTCTGATTGTTGTTGACTACTGTTCTGCACTTTAGGAATGATACCCACTTTCAAAAAGGGATCAAGTAACACTGCATATATTTTAATTTTCGAAGAGATGAAAAAATTCTAGTGATAGTGACACAAGTGACTGGCAAGTGTTAATAATACAGTTCTGGCTGTGATCACAGCTTGACAAAGGAAAAACCACAGGAACCTTTTAAGTTGAAAAATGCCAGTAGAGTACTGATGTGTCAAGCAGGAGGGGAGCCCTGAGTGTTTAAAAGCCCCACCCATCACAGCGTCCTGACAAGGGACCAACACAATGGCATAAACTGCAGAGTGTTCCTCAAATTCCCCCCATTGAGAAAAATGATATCAGCTCTCACAGCTGTCGGAAATGCAAATGGATGTACATGGGCCGAGGAGAGCAGAGCACGGAGCAGGGCATCAGGACTCTCTTACCGACTGACACAGTAGAACGCGATGAGTTTGAAAATGTCATCGAACACTAGGACTGAGCCGTCCACGTAGATCACTGCATGGAGGACAGGAGGGGGGGGGGGGGAGGTGATAATGAGCACTGGGCTTGTGATACAATGATGAGGTCTTCAGAAATACATAAACACAAACACACACTTATAACCACACAGAAGAGAATTTCCTGTTTTGTCATGGTAGGAACCTTAAGCGTGCACAGGACTGCATAACACTTTGCCCAAAGCACTGCTGGGGCTCCTCCGTATTACTCTGATAGCATTACGCATCTCCTCCTGACAAACCGGTCAGAGGGGTCACAGGTCTCTTGGTTCTCTGTATTTAGAGAAGAAAGGAATGCTGTCTCTGGCAGAGTCATCAAGCAGGAAGTGGTGTTATCACATCAGCTCAGAACAGGAAGTGGTCACTCTGAAAAATGACCCAGACAGGTTTATGCGTTAAGCTTTCATGTGCAGCCTCGCTTGACGCCGGAGGAGAGAGGTGCGGTTTCAGAGATCTCAGAGGCAGCCGGAAGCCAGAACTGACTGAAAAAAAACCTAAATGTTAGGTAGCCGGATGTTAGCCAGGTCCCCTGCGTTTCTGGCCACTCACATGACTTCTGCTCCTTGATTAGCAGATCCTGGACTTGTGGCACCCCCTCCTGGTCAGAGAGGCGCACTGATAGGACCATCTTCTTCAGGCATGGATTTTTCCTCACTAGAAAGACCTAGTTTTTTTTTTTTATATACCAGCCAAAAAAAAAAAAAAAATAATAATCAATGTTGTTGTGACCAAACATTTACTTTTAACAGCTACCTGCCAATGCCCATAGCAGCACTGGGGGCATTATTTTTATAGCTTACTGAATAACTTTAATTTTATTCATTTTTATATCATTTATATTTTTTACTGAAACCAGGAAACTGCAGCAAAACCACCTCCATATCCTGCATTTTACTGTGAGGAGTGTGAGAGCCTCGCACTGCAATTCAGTACCATATATGGAGTGTGGGAGCCTCGCTCTGTGATTCTGTACCATATGTAAAGTGTGATGGCTACACTCTATGATTTACCCTATTCCCTGGATAGAGTGTAATAGCCTCACTCTGTGGTTCTGTATCCTGTATGGAGTGTGATAGCCTCGCTCTGTGGTTCTGTATCCTGTATGGAGTGTGATAGCCTCGCTCTGTGGTGTACCCTATATCCCGTATGGAGTGTGATAGCCTCACTCTGTGGTTCTGTATCCTGTATGGAGTGTGATAGCCTCAATCTGTGGTGTACCCTATATCCCGTATGGAGTGTGATAGCCTCACTCTGTGGTTCTGTATCCTGTATGGAGTGTGATAGCCTCAATCTGTGGTGTACCCTATATCCCGTATGGAGTGTGATAGCCTCGCTCTGTGGTGTACCCTATACCCCGTATGGAGTGTGATTGCCTCACTCTGTGGTGTACCCTGGATGCAGTGTGATAGCCTCGCTCTGCGGTGTACCCTGTATGCAGTGTGATAGCGTCGCTCTACGGTGTACCCTGTATGCAGTGTGATAGCCTCGCTCTACGGTGTACCCTGTAAGCAGTGTGATAGCCTCGCTCTGCGATGTACCCTGTATGCAGTGTGATAGCCTCGCACTACGGTGTACCCTGTATGCAGTGTGATAGCCTCGCTCTGCGGTGTACCCTGTATGCAGTGTGATAGCCTCGCTCTGCGATGTACCCTGTATGCAGTGTGATAGCCTCGCTCTACGGTGTACCCTGTAAGCAGTGTGATAGCCTCGCTCTGCGATGTACCCTGTATGCAGTGTGATAGCCTCGCTCTACGGTGTACCCTGTATGCAGTGTGATAGCCTCGCTCTGCGGTGTACCCTGTATGCAGTGTGATAGCCTCGCTCTGCGGTGTACCCTGTATGCAGTGTGATAGCCTCGCTCTGCGGTGTACCCTGTAAGCAGTGTGATAGCCTCGCTCTACGGTGTACCCTGTATGCAGTGTGATAGCCTCGCTCTGCGGTGTACCCTGTATGCAGTGTGATAGCCTCGCTCTGCGGTGTACCCTGTACCCTGTACCCTGTACCCTGTAAGTAGTGGGTGAGCTGCTGACTCACCCCAGGAACCTCTTTCTGTAGGATGAGAGTAGCACGCTCAGGCGCCATGCCCAGCTGCAGCCACACGGGACATGTCTTTATGAGCCTCTCCAGAACGCTGATGCTCAGTGGCACAGATGGTACCAAGGGCTGCATCAGGGTAGGGGGGGACTGGGATACAAAGTCCTGAGGAGGCGAAGAAGTCAAGTCCGGGGGGGAGGAGGGAGTGGCAGGTATGGAAGGAGTTGTGGGGCCTCCATGAGATGTGGGCCTGTGGTTCTTGGGAGAGAGTGGTCCGGGGCAGGAAGCCAAAGAGGGCTGCAGGTCCAGCAGGGACATAGGCCCCACCGGTCTATTTGAGGTGGTCTTCAGGAAAGCAGATGGGGAGGAGGAAGCTTCACAGGAGGAAGCTGGGACAGCTGACCCACTGTTGAGGGGGCGAGACTCTAGACTGACCCTATGGAAAGATATGGGGGGGGGGGGGTTGGCGTTACTAATAGGCATACGACCTTCCCATGCACGTCCTGACTCGTGCTGACTCACCCCCACATTGTCTCCCTGTTCCTCCTTCAGCACTTTGATTCAATCCCAGCAGCCCTGAACAGCCTTGTCTTTCGTTTCACAGATAAGGGAACTCCATCCACAATGCATCCAGACATCCTTCAGTTTACTTTTAAAAAACACTCAGTGTGATAGCCTTGCTCAGTAGTGTACCATCGAGGCGATGTATTTATACACAATGTGAACCTTATGCCTCGTTAACAAATGGTTCTGAAAAAAACACATCTATGGCCCCAGGTCTATGTATCAAAGCAACATGTTTACTTTTCAAGTAGCACTAAATTTAACAAGAAGCTACTTATTTGAAAGTATACTCTCTTCTCTCTTGTCTAATAATTTCAAATGAATAATTGCAAATATACTTGAATTAATATTTTTAATTGTTTTAGGTACTATTTATACACTAAAACTTCAAAATATTTTAATTCTGTTTCTTATTTTAAATAGGTTTTATGAGTTTTCTTCTTTATGTCATATCTGTTTTATGCTGTGATTTCCATTTGACACAATGGAAAAACCATCATAAATGACTGATTTCCTGATTTTAAACCGCACCTACATTCTGGAATAATAGGCAAGGCAGCAGTTTGTGACTTTAGCTCAGTCACCTTATGAATAAAAACACAGGCTTGTTTTCCTTCTGCCGCTTTTGTTTGTTACCTAGTTCCCCTGCGACCCTGAGTGGGGAACGCCAACAGCGGCTGGGGCTGCCTGCCTTCGGGAAGGTGAAGCGTCACGTACCGTGTTTCCTGAGTGACACCAGCCGTTCTCATCATCGCAGTGGCCATCGGAGCTGCGGCTGCACGCGCCCGCCGTCCTTCGCCGCCGACTCACGCGCCGGCCCGCGGCGCCTGGGCCCTCTTCAGGCGGGGGCCGCCCTCCATCTTCCACTCGCCGGTCTCCCTCCCGAATTGCGAGATCCTCGGCCCTGAGCTGAGAAACAACACAGGAGAGAGAGAAAAAAGAAGTACGGAAAAGGCTGCCCCCCCCTTCTCTCTCTCTCTCTCTCTTTCTACTTCCTGTGTTTCTAACAGCAGCTCTGTTTCTCTCAGAACTTGTCCAGAGTGGTCAACAAGTCTGCTAACAGCACATCCCCCTCCCACTCTGCTCAGAGCACAGGGCCCCGCCACATCTACCGGCCCCCAGCTTGTCAGTCAGTCCCCCCCTCCCACTCCCACCAAAAAATCAGCCATACCAGCCAAAAATGTTCATCTGCATTTTGGAACACCCCCTCATCTGCCCCCCCCCCCCCCCCTCAGCGGAGACCTTACTAATATATAACACCTCCCCCCCCTACATGAGATTTGTTGTTCTTGTTAGGAAAAGCAGCCTGTGCAAAGCTCAAAGCGTGTGCGGGGCTAGCAGAGCCCGCCCCCTCCCCCGCCCCCCCTGCTTTCCTGTGTAGATTAAACAGTTCCAGATGTGTGCTCACAGCACAGCCTGTGGTATGCAGGCGCTGGTCACCATGTGCACCCCCCACCCCCACCTAACTCTAAACACTGCCTCCTCCCCCCACTGCAGTAAAATGTGTTTTCTTCATAAATGTAACAATCCCCCCCCCCATGTCTGGCACTGTAAGTTGGGCAGTATTTATTCGCTGTGGCGGCATTGACCAATAGCGCCTCCCCTGTCCAAGTGCAGTTTTGCAGTGGCATGTGGGTTTCGCATCCTGCACATGCCTGCTCATCCAGCTGTGAAAGATCACAGCCGCCAAGCGGCCTGACGGAGCCGGGGCCGTGCTGCAGCGTGGGGGGGGGGGGGGGAACCAGGAACTCCACGCCAGAGCAAAGCGGGGATCAGGGATGGGGGACTGCGTTTCCAGGACATGGCAGCAGGACGAGGGGGGCACACTTGGGTGCTTGGGAAAGAGAGAGAAAAAAAGTTGAATTTGCTAGAATGTAAGGGGATCGAGCAAAATTTACTGGGGAAAAGAAAAGCAAAAATTTTCAGTTTATGTTACCAGCAGACATTAGGAAGACAGCAGGTGTCTGTCTATAAAAGAACCCAGTCATGTGACTCACCTCCCTAACAGAGCCAAGCACAAACCTGTATATATTTAAAATACGGTAGGAGTTCAGGGTAAAATCAACATTCCTGAACCCATACTAAAATCTCAGTAGCAGCTAGGCAGGACCAATCCTGTCTGCAGTATGACTGATGAGTTCAGAAAAGCATGTCTGCACACCACTGTTGTACCGTGCTGTTATTGTTGCACTTTCGATCTTCCTGTTAGTTCCAGTAGTTCTCTTTCCTCGTTCCTTAACAAGGTGTTTTTGGACTGACCCTGACTGGGTATTTTTTTGTTCATCATACCTTTCTGTACAGCGTGAAAACCAGAGGAGCGCGAGAGATACAGTACCACACGCCCGACACCAGCTTTCACACTGCGCGCACAATCACACAGATCACAGGTCGGAGCCTCACAGAATCCGTACCTCTTGGCTCTCTACTTGCTATACATATTCAAATTCACCCATTTGTAGGACCAGGCTGTTTGCATTAACAAGCAGGTATAGCTTAATAGTGGGGCCTGGCCGTTAAAAACAACAAAATGTTTAAAACATGCAGCCCTTAATGATTTGCTTTCGATCTGCTTTACCTGACTGCATTGAAAAACCAGAGCGGATGACAAAGAGGTGAAAGAGCTGCAAGTCTGACAGAGGTCAGCTGGCTATAAGAGACACAGCCAACTGGCCAGATACCCTACAGATATAATAAAATACGCTGTGACTGCCATCCCGAAACCTGAGGATAAATTAGGACATTAGGGAGTTTCCCCCCCAAGTTCAATTAAATTATTTCACTATTTTTAAAGTTATTTTTCCAGCTATCCCTCCTACAGAATTTTCCAACGCCGAAAAAAAGTCAGTCAATGTCCACTTCCCATTTCCGAAGCCTGATCACTCACTCAAGTTAGTAGAAGGCTGTTTTGGCGGAATCGAATCTTAAATATTCACACCACAACTACAAAGTTGTTCCCACCCAGAATAGTTGACGGAAACAAAGTTCACAACCGTTTCATTTCCCAAAAAGGAATAAAGGAATCCCCCGCTGTACACATGCAGCTCAGATTTCGCAGGAAACAGAAGAACGTCTACGGTGAGAGGTGGAGGAAGCTGGCCACGAGAAACACAAACCCTAATGCTAAAGGCCAGTGTTACAGGCCACTGCGGCACTGGGGAAAAGTGCACTGCAAACAGGACGTAGAAGATGGCCAAGCGCACTGCAGGCATTAGAGTAGAAGAAAGAGACAAGACAACACTGTGTATAAATGTTTAATTTGATCATACAGCCCATATTTTTAAACAATTGTACATCAGCTGTTTTTTTTGCCAATCATTAACTATTATTCATTATTGCTTTACAATTAAATGTATCATTGTCCACTAACAGCCAGATACAAGAAGTACATTCAGAAGGTATACAGAGGTCAGTATGCTTCAGCTAGATTTTATATATTATTTTTTTTAAACCATTTATTTTGACAAAATGACCCTACATCACATTGCCCTCACAGTGTGCAAAGTCACATTCATTCATTCAGGCTCACGCATCTCTCAGGTGTCTGCACAAAAACCACTGCATTTGCAACTGAACGTACACGCAGGAAGCCCAGTGCACACTGGCCACTACATTGTACACGGAGAGCTTTAAGAGCATCCGGGGAAAATAATAGCGTTACATTGTGTTTGGATACAGATAACTTTTTTTTTTTTTAAGGCCTGAAATTGACCACACGGCATCGCAATTACTGCGACGACCTGGGGGGGTGGGCTTTCACCTCCGGCATGCAGTTGCTATGTCTTCAAGCCACACAGGCACCAGATTAGTCTACGTCTGTAGACCCTCCGATCAACTGGCAGCAAAGATCACACTCATCCGCAACAGCTGATGGGGAAAAGGAAGCATGCTGTGCAGCGTGGTCATTCCCTCCCAGAGCGAAAAATCGCAGCCTGAGGATTCTGGGATACAGTCCACAAAACATCAGGAAGACCGGAAGCCTCCCACCTCTGCACCAAACAGTATCGATATTGCACTTTTAAGCTGAAGATGTCCACCTAAAAGCCCGCAGAATGGAAGCATAGAGTAACGCCCTCATATATTCGCAAGAGAGAAAACTCAGCTGCATGCAGGAAATGGTTCCCCTCCGTTCCACAGCGGCTGTGTTTCAGCACTTCAGATTTTTATACATTTCCTGGTACTGAAGGTCAAAGATGGGAATCAAAGCTGTGGCAGATGAACTATGAAATGAAAACCTCAGCACCGGGCACATGCAACTACGGCAGGGTACTTATTCCCAGCCTCTAGAAGGAAGCTGATTTTGGTTCAGTCATGCCCTCACAGAGAACCCCACCCCACAGTGGGCCGAGGACTGAACATCACACTGCCTGTCTAACTTTGAAGAAGCAGATACAGGTACAGGGAGGCTACTGTGGTGCCAAATCAGAGCAGATGTATAAACTCATCACAGGCACTGCGACTCCTCCCACTCCCATGAAGGCCAAGGTCCCAGCTGCGGTTTCGGTTGCAGCTGCCAGTCTCTCTGCAGCAAAAGCTCCACCTAGTGTTCATGCGCTGCATGTTCCGATTGATGTTAAAATCGCAGATCCTCTAAATGCCATCACTGGGAAAGGACTCTAAAAATTGTGGGGGGAGAAACGAGGAAGAAAATAAACATTTCCCACCCACAAATGCAGGCAGCAAAGCCCTGCTGAGACCAACTGCACAAAAGGAAGCACTGGTTCAAAATGGGAGGACAGGGCAGCAGCTGAGTAAAAGTGCAATAGTCCCAAACAAAACGTCCCTATTAGTGCTTTATAGATCCTGCTACAAGAAGCACCAAGTAGCCCAGACAGCCAAACACCTACAATTGGGGTCACCGCGACACACAGAAACAGAAACACACAGAAAGGTAACGGTAAGAGTCGAATGTAGGAGTGACTTACACACAAAGAAGGTCAAATTGTCCTAGATGAACACACACACTGCACACGCACAGGATGCAAGGCCAACCATATTCTTACAGATGGAGATAGTCACTGACACGCCCCCCCCCCCCCTCCAGAAAGGACACCAAGAGACCCTGCCCTATGTCCTTGCCACTCAACATGCTCTTTAGGGGGGGGAGTTCCATTCCAGTGCCCACGCAGTGGACGGATTCATGTGCAATAGACATTGTGCAACCCAGTGCCACAATGGGAAGTGAAATAGTCCCTGAATGGAAACAATGAGCTTTCAAGACGACAGCTAAACACCAGCTAAGCAAATGCCCACACACTGACCCTGGAGTCGTCGTGCCACACAGACCAGTGGGGAAAGGTTCTCATGCAAACCAACCCCACCCGCCCACACACAGACGCAAAAATGTGAGTCCTGCTTCTCAAATTACGATCTGCATCACACGGGTCCTGTCAACAGCCAGAGTTGACGGGGGACACCCTCACAGGGGGGACACCCTCACAGGGCAAAGCCCCCTGGCACCAACCCTGCTGTTCCTTTCCCCAACTACACGAGAGGCCCAGACCCCTCCCAAGCTCACCGCATCACAAGGTATCAGTGTTTTATTCCAGCTGTCAAAGTTTTGATCCTAGGAAATAATTCTTAATTTTAAAAAAGGAAGTACACATCATGCAGTCAATATTATTAGTTTAAACAATCAACTTATGGCATCCATTCAACATTTGAGCTGCCAGATTGCATTCTCGTAGAATTTTAAGAGTCATTGGCAATCCTCTGCAGCAGAGGTCGAGTGATGGAGCTGCGGGCTCCTAGAGACACGAAGGGGGCGGAGCGACGGTGGCGGACAGAACGCCATCTGGAGTCCCATCTATAAGAGGGAGAGGAAGAAAGCGGCCATGGGGAGGTTCCTGTGGGCCTCAGTGGGGGACCTGGGCAGCCCTGGGGCTGGAACACAGCAGGATCTTTTATGGAGGAGTCCCATTTCCCCAGGTGGAGAGGAGGTTCTGGAGACCATTCTTCTCACAAAGAATGGCAGAATGGAGGGGGGGGGGGGGTTACAAGATCAGGAACCAGACTGAGGCTCAGCGGGCTGGGTCAGGCCAATTGGAATGGTGAGAACAGATGAGAGGTATGGTTTGGACTGGGATGGAGCCAGCAAATCTTAGTGGTCCTCTTGGCACATGGGCAGGTTGACGAAGGTGAAGACGTTGTACTCGATCATGATGGAGAAGCAGAGGAAGACGGCGTAGAGCACTATGACGTAAACCCCCAGCTTAAAGTCCAGCTTCCACTTGTTGAAGTGGATCCCCGAAACCTACAATGTAGTTGCAAGGGGAGCATGAGCGCACGTACACAGAAGGTGTGGAGTATGAACAGGTGAGTGGGACGGTGACTTACTGTGAGAGCCACAGAACCCAGCAGAAGTACCACCGAGTACACGAGCCCAGCGCTGTTTATCCGCACCTAGGGGAGGAGGAGAAGGAGCTGGTCTGATTATTACGTTATACTTAAGATTCACGCAACATGGGCGTGAAAGGTTACCAAAAACGGACATATGCTTAGAGGACCAATACCTCAGAGCCGTAGGAGACCGCCATGGTCTGCAGGGCCCAGGGCAAGCCCAGACCCACCAGGATGTCAAAGACATTGCTGCCGATGGTGTTGGAGACCGCCATATCCCCCAGGCCTGCAGAGAGAGAAGGCCGGATAACCGGGGTGGGCACGAGCGCCCAACGGAGCCGAACCCAACGCGGTCCGTATGCGCGAGGATGAAATGCCAGAAACGTGTAGGGTAGATACACAAGTGTCAGGACCGAGGGGAGGAGATGCAGCACCTTGTCGGGCTACGATGAGACTGGCGATGCAGTCGGGAACGCTGGTGCCAGCTGCCAGGAAGGTAATGCCCATGATGACGTCAGGGATTCCCAGGGTGTACCCGATTATCGTGACCTGCATATGGGGATGCCACATGCACCAGTGTAAGCATAGCTGAATGTTTAGGCATAAGCCAACAAGCTTGTGTACATTAAAGCTGCCCTCTAATGGTCAGATCAGGGTACTGCTGTTCGATCCTTAATCCTGACTATATAGATACCGTGATGCACAAGTCCCTGTGGATAAGCTGTCCATCATATAGCAACATAAACCTCCCCCACTCACCATCCACACCATGAAGTATGAAAAGACAGCAATCCAGAGTGTGGACAGAATAAAGGTGAGCATGAAGAACTTCTCCCATCGTGGCTTCGCACAGTTTGGCACCGTAAAGTAGAGCAGCAGCAGAATCGGCCAGGAGATTATCCATTTTACCTTGTTCATCACACCCCCTACAGGAATGAGAAACAATTGCAGCTTCAGTGGGAATATGCACATGCCCTCATTTGGTTTTCACAGCAGAGATTCACCCAACAGGTGGGTAGGCCTGAGGCAGCAATGTCATGCATCACAAAATGGTTAATAAAACTGGTACTATTGAGACAGACCAATGATATCAGGGAACTTTTTGCCAAGTCATAGCATGTAGCACCCAGCCTTAATACCCTCCAACTAAAGGGGTATTTATTGGGGGCGGGGGGGGTACACTGCCCCCAGCTAATTGGCCTTTGGAGTGGCTCCTCCCATGTGACTCACCAACTCAAAATATATTATTGGCTAATAAGCTTGACTGCTGCGGATGAATTACTGCCCCTCTAATACCCCACAACGTTAAAAGGCAGCCTTGCATGTGGTACTTACCTGGTATGGTGAACGGTGAGGACAGGTCACTCTCCTCCGGCTTATCTTCCGGTACATTCCCATTCTCCATTTCCAGCTTCCCCATCACCACCACAGACTCCACTCCGTTTGCGGACTGGACCAGTTTCTGTCGCTGCTCAGAGACACCATAGGAGAAACCAGATTACTCAGATTAGAGGAATCGTCAGACTGGGCTCGGTGATTTCAGTGCCAAATTAATCTAACTGGCAGCTCCCGCTCCCCCGTACCTCGGTGATGATGAGCCGGCTGGCCATCCGGAGACGTGTCTTGGGTGCAAAGTGGTCGGTGATCATGACCCGCAGGCCAGCCTCCGGGAAGCGGAAGTTGGGAGGGCTGCTGCTCATGATCTCATCCACCATCACCACGGAGCCGCGGGTGTAATTCCTGCTGGGCTTCACTGAGAGAACAGGAATGCCTTCAGCTGTGGAGACATGCCATTCGAGACCAGAGTGGAGACCAGAGCAGCCAGGCTGGGATGTCAACTGATGTAGCCTTTAGCATTAGAATTTGTATTCTGATTCAGGTATGTTATACAGATTTGGGGTTTGTTTTGCTTTTTTTTTTTTTTTTTTTAAAACATAGAACAGGCCAACTGTAACATTAAAAGGCACAAATAAACACTAAAAAGCAAAAACACCTCTCCTCTGTCACATAGGCTTGACTACAAAACCAATAAGACCGCTCCAAGGCCCAAAAGCTGACGGATTCGGGCGGAGCTGCGGAAATTTCATAATTTCGATTTGCATGTAGATCTAAACACTTCTTGCAAGTCTGCAAACTGTGACCTCCCAGCCTTGGAGCCATAGACATAGAGGTGGAACTGCCAGGCCAAGTAGAGAGGCATGCAGGTGCACACGCACATGCGCGCGCGCACACACACACACACACACACACACACACACACAGATCACTTAGCCCAACATGCAAACCCAAGAATGTAGAGAGGAGGCACAGAGCAAGAGCAAGGCCAAACGGCACCAAACAGCAAGCATAGTAAGGCTAAACAGACAGGCGTCACCAGATAAAGACAACCAGCCCTTGAAGGGGCCAGCGGCTACCCGAAGGAGAGCAGGCCGCCGTCGGGAATCGGAGGCCCGTGCAGACTTGGCGGGAAAGAGAGCAGCAGAACTAGAGCTTAGCAGAGGTCGTTTTAGCCAAAGTGTCAAAGCGCTGCTGGAAAGACTTGGAGGTGAAGATCAGAGCGACTGCAGAACCAATCAGCAAGGGAGGCTGCACCACACATGTATTCGATCTCCCACAGCAGCCAGGCTCAGGAGGGTCCGGTACCTCGTGCTGTACCCAGCATCCGCTCGTCCTGTCAACCCCCAACCCAACTTGGCCACTTTCGCTTCCCGGAAACCTTTCCTGGGACTCCTGAAGGAAGCTGGTATGGAGGTCCCACCCACCCTGCCGTGCCCCTAACACGGGCTCACCCTCTAGCAGGCGAAGCAGCGCAGCCTGCCTGGTTAGCCTTACCTGGACTCAGCAAGGGCAACGATGGGTCATCCCAACTACCATCATAATGATCATTACCCTCCTCCAGCTCGCTTCTCATTGTGTCGCCATTGGCAACATTCTTGTTGGACTTCCCTGTGAAGAAATTCTGCAGGCTTGTGTTAAATCTGCACGAGGAAGGAAAGAGAGAGTCAGGAAAAGTGATTGCCCCCCTCAGAATTATAAAGGGGATTAACCAAGCAAAAATCAAGCCTTGGGAACATCCACGGAGAGCGAAACGCCTGATTCCGAGACGATTCCCCAGACATACTGACAACAGATTAAGCACTTTGAGTGGGAAGTTGCTGACTGCCTAGGGGACCGAACATGATGATTACACACAAAATGGGCCACGGATGATGAGCCATCAGGAGAATGTACTGCCCCAATTCATACTAGTGATGGTGAATGGGGGGATAATATAAAATTAAAAAATGCTCCTCCCCAGGTTTTCCTGCACACAGCTTCAGCATCACAACACCCGCACATCCTACGCACGGCTCAACATAGAGCACCATCACTGGATGTCTTGCGTGAGAGAGATGTGTATGCCCCCTGCTGGTAGAAGAAGTGCGCAGCATGCATACTTACTTCATGGTGATGATGTAGCCTGCATACATAACCACCAGAATAAGGCTTTCCCACCTGAGGGAGAGGCGGAGTCTGTCAAAGTTGAAGTGTGGCAGCTCTCAAAGTGGGGACACGGAGAGGGTGGGGGCCACTTACCACACTATCTTCTCATCGTAGATGAACTGGGGGAGGGTGAACGAGAACAAGAAAGGGGGGGAAGCTGTATTTAATCAGCACATATAACAGATAGAACACAGGTACAGGAAAATACCACTATGGGGAGCAAACCATAACCACAACTGGGGGGGTTGTTGTGTGTGTGTGTGTAAGTAAATTACATTGTGAAGACCCAGTATCCCAAAATATGATTAAAAACCTGTTACTTTGACTTTGTGAGGGCATTTTTTTCAAAAAACTAAAAATAGCCAAGTCTGGTGTTGCTTTTCCACTGCAACCATGAACCAAGCCACACCGCAAATTGACAATTTTCCATTGGAAACTGAGCCGTTCCCAAGCTGACATGGCTGAAAATGTGAGCAAACTGAGAAGGCTACATCATCATACAACTGCAGGGATTATCTGAAAGGAAAAAAAGGTATGTGTTCTGTATGTTATTCATTATCAGTAGTATCGCATATCACGATGTATTGATGCATTCCTGAAAACTAAAATTTCCAACGAACTGCTTACAAAAGTATTATAGAGCAGCTGAGTGGAGTGGATTCATAACACAAATTTACACAAGCGAATGCTAGTTCCGCTAGCATTTGATGCCAACATAACGCAGCGTTTATCACAGACATGCTAGCAGAATTTAGTAATTTAGTAAAAAGCTTCATGAACCATTTGCTGTATTTTTGGACCCCACTAGATGGTGCTCTTGGTTTGCGTTGGGGTATGATTTGAGCCCTTTTTTGAACAGAGAGCACCATGAAGCAGGGTCAGAAAATACAGCAAGCGGTTCATGAAGCTTCATTTGACCACCACTAGGTTTAGGCACACAGTAAATAATTACAAACACAGTGTGAACAGTAAATAAGCGTTTCCGTTTTACATCACGGTCATTCTACAAACCCAGCAACGTCTTTACCAAGCCGACCAATCTGCAGTGGAAAACCGAAGCGACCCGAAACCGGTACGTCAGTGTCTCTTCGCAGTACGGGTCGGCTCGCGTATGCCAGCAGAAAAGTGCCACTATGTTTTGTTTGGTAACTTATGGTTAAGGTGACGGGTGGGTAGGGGTTAGGGATGGCATGGTTAGGATTAGTTTTAAGCCCATATAAATGAATGGAAAGTCCCCACAAAGATATGAATACATGGACTCTGTGTGTGTGTGTGTGTGTACGTACATGTGTGTGTGTGTGTACATGTGTGTGTGTGTGTACATGTACAGGCCAGAGCTTACCACTATCAGCGCCACCACAGACAAAGTGTAGTAAAAGGAATCCCGGAACACCGACCACCAGGTGAGCATCACAACCTGAGGGGGAGGGGACAGTCGAGAGTGAGAATGGCCACCGCGTTAGCATCATGCAGCCCAGGGCATAGCAAGCAAGTGGAGCGCACGGCCATTCAAAGAGCGCTGCGTCCGTCACGCCAGGCCCAATGATCGCCGTTTATCGGCCCACTATGCTTTAGGGTCCAATAGCGGCTGGCGGCGATGAGATCGAGGTGTACAGACCTGGCCGGCGAAGATCCCACAAACACCGATGATGCAGAGGATGTTGAAGACCGCAGAGCCGACGATAGTACCCACGCCCACGTCGCCGTGGGTGATGAAGACCCCTGCGGGACAGCCAGTATGGCTCAGTCGGAGGTCTGGACCGGTACGCTCCGGTTCTCCGAATGGGGCGGCGCGCCTCACCTATGATGGAGGCGAAGAGCTCGGGGGCGGAGCTGCCCGCGGCCATAAAGGTCGCCCCGGCGACGTCCTCGCTCAGGTCCAGCTTCTGTGGACAAGAAAGGGAAGCCGGAGGGTCTCCTGGTGGGCTGGCAGGGCGGGGGCAGGATGGGGGGCCAGTGGGCCGGGCGGCCCGCTCACCTCGCAGATCTTCTCCAGCGACGTCACGAAGAAGTCATCGCAGACTATGGCAAGGGCCAGAAACATGTACAGGGCCTGGAAGACGACAGAATGCCATCTTGATTGACCATGGCATGGGTGCTGGAGTGCGTGGGAAAGCCTTTAAAAAGACCCTGACTACTTTTATCGCAGAAGCTTTCCAGGCATAAGCAGGGGGAAAATAAAAATCAAATCATCAAGAAGAGGGCCATATTAAAAAAAAAATAATAACCCACATAGAAATAATCAGGTAATGAGGCAGCAAAACATCGCTGCCATGCGTCTGATCGTGTTGGGCCCTCCGGATATTTCATTTCAGAATGAATAACGTGTTGCACCCTCGTCCTGTCAACATGACAAACTGCCGGCGTTTTCCATAATGCACAACGAATGCATCAATTATACTGGTCACATGGGGTCCATCTCGTTGTCATAAATTCGGCTGTCAGTTGTTGGCAAAACCCTTGCTGTGTGATGAGCTGTCGGCAGCCACAAGAAGTGCTGGACATCCCGAGCGCTCACAAGGTGGGTGAGGGCCCGTTGTGGATTATGGCACCAGGAGGGGGCGCTCTAACCCACAGTTGAGTAACCATGAGTAGGGATGAAAACTGTCAGCAGCTCAAATACGGCATCCAACCAGAGCGGCCATAACGGCGGTAAACCCCAGCTGGCCGGTCGCGGTGGGAGCATCACACTGCGCCCAAGGCCCCCACCCCAAAGCCAAACGGTCGGGTACCCAGCCTGCGGTGGGAGGCTTACCGCCAGGATGTGCAGCGACACCGCTCCCTGCTTCCGTTCGGTGTTGGAGAACAAGTCTTCGGGGAACTCCTGGATCGCTGAAACGAGGAGGAGGAGAGGAGCGGGCGGTGAACACGAGCCGGGGATCGTAAGGCCCATGCCAGAACTGCGACAGGGGAGGCCGGGTGGATCTCCGTAAACAGCTCCGACTGGGGGCAGTCAGGCAATAGGCTACCGTCATAGCACCTTGGGGCAGAAACATTGCCCAAACGCGACTTTGCACATTTTTAATAATTGCAAACACTTTAAACGATCCATCCATTGACCATAGCAGCTTGCTCATTGCAGGGTCACGAGACCCAGAGCCTATGCCAGAATATACAGGAACAAAATGGGGACTCACCCAGGATGGTCAGCAACCCATCGCAGGGAACTCATAACCCAAGTTATTTCTAAATGTTAGTGGCCAAACCAGAGGCTTTTTTTGGCCCATATACGCAGCTTCACATCTTTGCTGGAGAAATTTAGTTCTCCTTACATGACCAGATGAGCCTCCCACATCCGTAAGCACAAGGCTACCTGCCGCCACACAGGCATCAGCGTAAATTAGCCATCATTCTGGGGAAGGACTGTGGAGAGATGCGGAGTTGCAATGAAAAATATTTTAGTTGCCAAGACACACTCAAGCTGTTGAGGTCCCAAGGAGTATTTTAATAAGCATAGTGGGCATTTCATTAAGTACACTCACGTGGGGGTGGGGGGCATGTCCTTCAACTTCTCAATGTAAACAAGGATCCCTGTAGACCTGCCTCATTCAGCTGCAATAAACTTAATGAACAGAAGAGGTCGCCAGAGTCAAACTAACCAGGCACAAGTCAGCACTACACTACACCCTGCTCCATCTTGAAGGGGAAGATGAGGCCCAAAGTTAAGTCCAAGGTCATAGCCAGATCTTTAATATTTTCTCTTGGTTTTGCAAGATCACCCAAACACTGGCAGTTCAATTCTTTCACCAGCCAATCTGAGTCTTCTGTAGTGACTTTGGCTCTGAAGTTGTATCGCAGACCTTATTCCATTAACCCAGAGCTGACCTGAGCACCAAACACTCCGGACGCCCGGCATGAAATCAAATGAATTAAAAATGTATTAGGTTTAGCCAGCTGGTGACGTGACCATCGGTGACATGTGACCATCTCAAGGTCTTGGGTCGTATATATAAAAATAGGGAAGGCGACAGAACGGAGGGCCAGCTCTGGCTGGGCGTCAAGACGACTAACAAGGTGCCACGTCCATATGTCTGGCCCTGCGTGAACCCGGCAGGCTTCGCTCCCTGCCCCGTGGAGCACAGCCAGGTCCGTCCCTCCCCACCCAACCCAACAAGCAAGAGTGGAGAGAAGTCGTCAGAAAGTGCGGTGTCATCGCCGCAGTGGGAGAACTGGGCCGGCCCGTTCGCACTTGGCTAAATGACATCTCTGAAGCCCCGTACTAGAATAGCAATTAACACACCAACTGGGTCAAGGTGACTCAAGCTGCCGCTTTATCACAACTCACACGACACACCACACGTCTCTCCTAAGCCCCCCCACCCCAAGGACCCAAGGATCTTTCCCTAAAGTGTTTTCTCTCAAAACAGAATTAAACAGGTCTGAACTTCATAACAATCCACCAGCTCGCCAAATAATTACTCTGCTGTCCACAAATAGCACTGGACTATTATACTGCGGCAGTAGCATCCTCAGTCTGCAGCAGGAGAACATCTCCAGCCTTCTGACGGAGAGCGACATTGACAGATGCTGCACACAAAGTTCCGAGACTCAACACGACAGCCAACTTGTCTAATTTACTACAGATCAGTTTAGCATACATTAGCTTGCGACCCTCAATTTCCAAAGAGAGCACCAGAAATGTCTCAAAGTTCAAGGTCTGAGCTTAAATAAGGATCTGCAGCTAAATCCACTTGACAGGTCACGCACTCTGCCTTGCCGGAACTCTCTGCCATTGGCCCCCGCTGTACACACTCCCTCTGCGCCGTCCTCAGCTTCTGCAGCTCAGAGTTGCAGGTAAACAATGACCTGGGCGTTTGTTTAGTCATCACTGCCAGATCCAAATGGAGGTTTTTTTCCATGACGGTTGCTTGACTTAAGTGACCCAACAGAGCATTTAGCACACGAAGTAAGAAGAACAAAAAAAAAAAAGAATTTACTTCCTGATAAAGCACAGAGGTCAATGGCAAGATTGTGGGATCAGAAACACCACTTCACGCGAAGAGACGCTGGGGTAGAGACATGAGACGGAGGACAAAACAAAACCGCCTTTATCACCATCTTTTTGGGAAAGCAGAGCCAGACAGTCCCTGGATCAACCAAGGTTAAGGGCCTCACTCAGGGGCCCAATGGTGACTGCCAAGTCTGGGATTTGAACAGACAACCTTCCGATCACAGGCGCAGCATACTAATCCACTGAACCACACACTGCCCCCATATCCAGTTAAATCATTGAGACCATTTTCTGGTAAAGTACTGACCCAAGATGAACGTAAACAGACCTTCTGGGACCTTGCGTTATGTTGAAGGTGATCCAAGAGCAGACAAGCAGTGAGAAGGAGTTGGAGAAGATTCTTTAAAGCTTAGTCAACACTAGGGAGCGCACGACTAAATTTGCTCTTCAGGGGGTAGGCAGCTATAGAGAAACATCTTAAAGTCGACCTAAATGTCTTACATATGCAAAAATGAGATGTGCCCCTCCCCTCCTCACACTCACCCGCCCATCCTGGGCTTTTCCCTGCTGTCGGATCAGTCGGTAGTGTGATTATAGAGCGTTTACTCCCATCTTGCTACGGCATGGGGAGGGAGGACTCCCAGCGATGCCCCACATGTCCGCATGGCGCTCTCACAGCACCCCTGCCCTCAAACACACCCACCCATGCAGGGGGCTGGAGAAACAGGAAATGGACAGAATGTCAGCCACATGGCTCTTCTACACCCCCCCCCCCACCCCCAGTCCAGTGTGGGTAGGGGGCAGCCCAACTAACACAGCGCTGAATTCTTGACTCACACTCCATCTTGGCCACGGCTTAGACGATGACATGACTGCACAGAAATGACTCTGTTCGCACCTGAAGTGTGAGCCGTGTGATTATATAAGCGGGCTGAACAGAGCGCCCCCGTGCACGAAACCCCCCCCCCCCCCCACTGAGAGAAGCCCCTTGCAGAGGAATCGGCGGCGCTGAGGGACTCGTAATCACACGCCACTGCTCTCTCACGGCACGCTGGAGCTGAAATGCCAACAACTGCATATTTATACCAATTATACTGCAAGAGCATAGCTGGGGGGGGGTGGGAGTTAACCCATAACTGCATTACGCCATTTCCTAAGCACCTCGACTATAATCTGTTCACAGGAACAGCAGCGACGTCTGACAGCGCGGTCAAGCCTCAGAGGTGCCCACACATCACTCGGGCATCAGATGCCAAGCTGCTTCCTTGACAGAACTTGACAGCTGACATGATCAGACCTGCAGTGACCCGACTGAAGGATCAGAACCATACATTTAAGGTATGTGGTTTCAGCCACTTTCATACAGACAGACCCACAGGACTGAACGATATGGTGCGAGATAGGGGGGGCTCTCACTCACATGATGAAAACAAAAAAACAGGCTCGGTCCCCAGACTGTGGGACCGTAAACCAATTCAGTGGCTCGCGCAGCAAACACTGGCCACAGCAGTCAGGGTGGAGCGTCTGAGATTCCGATCACGCTCCTGCTGTCCGTAGAGGCGACAGTGACAGCCCCTCCTCATTCGCACAGACAGCTTCACAATTTAGTCATTAAGACACAGACTGGTGAATTACAGAAATTCAACTGCAGTATTACAGCACTAAAAGGGTCACATGACCCCCAGGATTGACATGGTATTTTTTATGGTTGGGAACATAGTGACTGAGTGAGAGCGAGCGTGACTGAGTGACTGCAGAGCAGGGGCCCAAAACAGCTTTAAAAGGACTAGTTTCATTCTACCTTCAAGTCATGTCTGCAACCAAAATATGGGTTATTATAGGAAAAATGTTTCATTTAGGATTTATTTTTATTTTTTTATCACCATCATCTTATGGAGGTTCATTTGCTGCACTCCCGCTGCATTTGGGAGGGGGCACAATGCCTATGACTCTGTTGACTGGTCCCAATCTCTCCTGCTGATGCCACACTCAGTCGTGATGGATTCCATCCAGACAACACAATTGTTTTTAGAACCGGGTTTCTGTTACCATGGTAAACAGCCCCACTACCTTATGACATTTAATGACAAGCAAGGCGGCCGTAGACCGCCCGCAAAACTACACAGAAGTTTGCCATTTCCAGAATGTTGCTATCAAAATTTCCCAGCTGCGGACAAGCACATTGAAAGATTGAAATGATCAGAGCGAAACATTTTTTCACAAACAAGAAGGTCAAAATGAGAAAGCAGATGTTGCCTCAGCTACAGCCAGGTGGCAGAAACACCTTATTAAAGCCTCTGCGATGAAGAGATCACTATGCAGCGGCAAACTCAGCGCATTTAACTCATTTGGGCTCATTAATTATCAGTCATCTTCAAACCACTTATCCTGGAAAGCGACATGGAGCCTAATGTCTATCTGAGGCAACACAGGGCAGGGGGACACCCTGGATGGGATGCTAGTCCATCTCAGGACAGAAACAATATGGGCAATTAAGATTCAATTGGCAGATTCCCAGGTGCCAGTTGAGTTTTATATAGATTTGTTTCTTTACCAAACAAAACATACCAATCCACCACTGTTCTTATCTGCGGTGTTAAGCATATTGACCAAGAGTTTCTTTAATTTCCGTCCACTCCTATTCACCAGGCCATCAAACAACTCTTAAGGGCATAATGTTTTAAAGTGAGAAATCTCAAAGCCTCTTAATCCATCTATTATACAGCCAGAGCCTTGAGACTGTAGAAATAATGGCTACATTAGCCAAAGAAAAAAAGAAAACCTAGATTCTTCGCAAACCTAGAAGAGATGAGGACAGATCCATTCAAAAGCTCCTTAAGAAACACATGAACTCCTCTGACAAACAGTGGGCAAAGCAAGAGGAACATATTTGGGTGCAAGCTTGTTTTCCTGCCTTCCCCAGAATTCCCACAGCACTGAATTTAGGTCTTCAAAAGTATTCAAAATATGCAGTGGTTTATGTGTAACACAGGTGTAATATCAAAATTACTGTCAAAGAACATTTCATCATTTAAAGAAAAATCTTTATGTTCGGCCCACAGTTTCCTGCAAACAAGAGACGACAGACTCATGACTTAATGTTCCAGAGAGACAGACAGACACAGACAGGCAGGCAGGCACACAGACAGACAGACAGACAGACAGACAGACAGAGACTGACAGACACAGACTGACACCCCAGATCTCTGCTCCCTCCCCGTCACACCTGGCTCAGTGCAGTTACGTTCCTCTGTGTGGTTGGTACCAGTTGCAGCCATCAGCCGGCGGCCCCAGTACTCGTGCTCATGCTCGACGGGGATCCCTTCCACGATCATCCCATGACCTGCAGGGGGCGCAAACAGAAACCATTAATCAGTGCAAAACATCTGTTAGTAGGTGTGAGGCTACACTACATGCACCAGATGCAGGGGTCTCGTCACCAGGCGTGTTGAGAGGTCATTACATCATCAGGTGGAAAACTAGGCTGCGATAACAGTGCCCCCCCACCCCACCCCCAAAATAAACAGTACACGGCCCACCAAGCTGCCTCTGATACTGCATTATCCATAAATAGAGGGCATCAGTTCCTTTTTAGGCACTGCAGCCCACAATGACTCTAGTCCTGTCTTCACGGCTTCTCGTACTGACCATGAAGTACATCACACACTAACTGCCATATACATGGGGATGAGGCCAGCCAATCACAGCCTGGTGTGATGGAGGGACCAAGGAAGGCAACAAATGGGATCACACACCCGTCAGTGATTGACAGTCAACTAACCCACCCAGCACGCTCTTCAAGAGACACCTTAACTATACACTCGGTTAGTAAACAAGATGGGAGCAACGTGCTGCACAGATGCTGCCACTACTTTCACTTTACATGCATTGCAGGAATTACAATTAACACCTTCCCCCAACTGTCTGACAGTCACACATTTTTCCTTTCACCTCTGGGCTTCTAGCGCAAACACTAACGAAAACTCCCCAGTCCTGGGAGGTGGGGAGAATCTGCGCACACAAAGTCACACTAGAGAATGACAGGGACATCCCCCACGCTTTCCTTGCGTTTCTGACAGCGGCTGAATAAACTAGGTACCGCTGGCATTAACAATCGCAGGGAAAGCACAAATATACATAGGCCTGCCCTAACTTTTAGTTAGTCATTTTAAAAGCAACATTAAAATCCCAAACAAAGTGGTTCTTCACATGTGACGTGCAAACATACATCTAACAATGGATACAGCTGCTCCATAGATTTTCTTCTGGGAGTTTTGCTGAAGTACCTTCTTAATTGAATGTTAAGTTATTATAAATACATGAATGGGCATCATAATGGAGGCAATCGACACCAGCACGGGGAAGCTAGGTGCTCCGGGATGTCAAACATACACAGCTGGCGGGACATTTGATGGATGCGCCTCAAAGTCTCCCTTCGAAGCCTAATTTGTCAGCGCGATGAAGTTGTCAAACTTCAACCCTTATTGTTTTCCTCTGTGGCAGAGGAAGGTGGGGAGACTGTCGGCCGTCTCCCTCATAGGTGCAGATCACGCAGACATGTACAACTGCAGTACAGATCAAGTGAACCCAGAATGCGTACGTTAATGCAGAGCATGCTTATTTTTTGCAAAACCCGTCTTTCTCCGACACTCCAGTTTTTTTGGATACAGCAGATGGATCCAGAATGGCCGTGACGGCAATCGACACCCACAAGGTCATTTCAGTTTGTCCGTCACGTTTCCGCCCTGCACAGCCACGACACGGGGTGGCCGAGGGCAGCGGCAAACTGCTGAGGAGGCTGCGTTTGCCACAACGTGTCCAAGAACCCGCACGACTGGCAGGAAAGATGATCAGGCAGGGCTCCGTTTTGCCGATACCCGCACCTCCCCCCAGCAAAAAAAACTGCCATCAGCACGATCCGCAATTCTTATGCACCCAAACCACGACCAAGTTAGCGGCCGAATCGCGGTTCCGAGGCGTCACTGGCGCGGTGTACTGCGGCAGAGGTGCACATCTATACACCGATATAAACCACGGTCTCAGCTGACCCGTACGCCAGAAGTCAAGGCCATCACCACATGGCAGCTACTATATTCTTGATCTATAGCCAGTCTAAACACGGACTGCGAGCATGTCACGTTACAGGCTCCCCAGCACGACTAGCGCTCATCCGTAGGTTTATAATTAACGTTTATCATAAGAAAGGATCCCTTCACTAAACACATTAGTGGTGAGATAAAGTCAGTCGTTCGTGCCGCAAATAAATCAGATGACATGCCATGATTGCTGGCTATATTAACCGGCTGACAGCTGATACCAGTAGGATGTAACTGGAAGAGAGGGGAATCAGTCATTGTAATATTAAACTGGCGAATGCATGTCCTTGAAAGAGGATTTCTTAGAGGAGCTGGTGTGAACGTAGTTGCGGGAGCGATTACGCCGCAGAGATCGCGGCTCCTCCACGCCGCCCCGGAGGCTGACGCGCCCGCCCGCCGCTGCTGCTCCAGACCGGGTACTCACCTGTTTTTGTCAGCAGCGCTGACATGCACCACGCCATGAAGAGGACACTGCAGATGAAACAGACCTGCACGAACAGCATCTCCCTCCGCTTGCGAACTTTGAAGATCTTGGCGATCACAGTCTTTTTAGACACGCTCAGGTTCCCGTCCGGCTCCATGGTCATGGCCGCAAGCGACGCGGACTCTTCTCTACTTTTCGGTGCCGCTTAATCGCAAAGGGAGACACCGCATAGGTGGCCCAAGTTGGCTTCGCGGAGGACGCGGTCTAGATGCGGTCCCCGTCAAACGCAAACCGGGTGCAGGCTCCGAGGTCCACCGACAGCGGACAGTTCGCATGTGTGCCGGTACGATGCCGTTCAGATGCTGGATTACGAAAACAGCTTGTGAGAATCCCCTGCCCCACACAGCCAAGCAATTAGGAGATCAGCTGTGGCAACGCACGGCAGAATCCGTGTATAATTATAAACACATATTTAGATTTTCCCAGTTTTATAATTCTTCCGCCAGTAGTGCAGGTCTTTTTATATTGTCAGTCGTAGATTCCCAGTTTTGTGGACCGGTAAGCGAGATCCGATTGCTTGGAGTGGACAAGCAGCTTTGCAAAAATGTAATTATTCTGAGACCG